>NC_028454.1:29383332-29501190 GCF_000263155.2 Setaria italica | reverse complement strand
GATGTTGTTTTTCACCGTCCAATCTGCTGGAAACTCCGCCTCGTGTTCTCCCCATTCTGCAAATGTATATACCACACTATGATAATACTTCAATATAATAATCCTTTTCTATTGTCTTTCATATTCTTTTCAAATACTCAAAACTTACCGTGCTAATCTCGCCTTCTGTTGTCCCATTCCTCGCTAGTTTGTCCGGAAGCTCCCCTTCCACAAGGCACATCTCCTCAAATACTAATGTGTAGACAACAAAGACTGGAATACACTGTTGACAAAAAATATTTAAATTTATGTACAACGCGTATCTGGTCCTCACCCTTCCATATCCGTGTCCCTAAACTGCTCGTCATTGCTCTCGTAATCAATATATTTATTTTCTTGGCACTTCTTTGTGTCCTGCTGTCGCCCTATGTTATGCTCTTCTCCTCCACTATCATGCTGGCTGGCACTTCTCTTATGTTGTGCTCCTCGTGGCCTGCCTCTCATTCTGTTCTTCAATACTTCCAAGGGCTCTTTGTTATGCTGGAGTTTGGGACATGTTCTCGCGTTATGTGTTGCGTAGTACCCACAAATACTGCATTTCCTTGTGCCCTTTTTCACACCTTTGGCTCCCAGCGTAATTTCCTTCTTTTCAGATGGTGGTATGCTCCGCCCTTTAGTCTTGGATCTCGTAGGTGGGACTCGGCTGATCAGTCTATCATCATTGGCATGATACTGCAAAGATTATTGCACAAACTTTAAATTCAATGCAACAATGGTGATGGCATTAATTATTTCCAAACTCATTTTTCTAACCTCGCCACTGTGGGGTGCACATCCTTCATGCACTCTTGCATCTTTAGTTGTCATGTCTGTTTGGTTGGTTAGCACAACCTCGTTTCGCACAAAGTCTCCGCCAAAAGCATCCTGTAATACAATTAACACATCTCTTTTAATATTTCTTGCAGATATGCAAGTTAACTTGCGTCTTTCCCGTATTTAAACTACTTCCATCACAAATCATACCAGATTTGTTGCAAGAACCATTTTCCCCTTTATACTCTCTCTGGCTTCATTTCCATCCACGTTCGCTTGTCCCAATTCCTGCTTCACATTGCATCATTGTTATTGTGAAAATCTTTTTTCCCAGTGTGTTAACTCGCATACACCTGTATCATGATACAAGCCTACCTGGGTAACCCTTTTCGCCAATTGTTCATCATTTGTGTTGTCACCATAGCCATCATCACTTTCACTACAATCTGATAACTCCTGCAAAATCAAACCCAGATGTATGCGGTTAAGTGCCTTGCCATGCAACATACACTTCATGCAACATTTTAGAATTTTTACCTCTCCCGGTGATTCTTGGTGCATGTCTGTTGTGCTTGGCCCGATGTCAGGGGGTATTTCTTTGTTATCTTTGTCAAGCTTTGCCAACACCTCTCTCGTTCTAATGTGCGCAGCGCGCGACATGCTCCCAGACCTGACTGCAGCCATTGCTAGGGACGTTAGATCTTTGATTCTGTACAACTGTGTGACTCCATCAGCCCCAACTAGGAGCTTGTCATTCCTATCGAATCCCAACTCCTGCTGTGCATATTTTGTGTATCTACGGAGAATGTAATGTTGTGGTATACTATTTAGCTGGATTCTCATTAAGGCTCTCAACAAGTGCACGCAGAACAAACCTAAACAACCAAGAGAGTATATGTACTGTTAATAAGAAATTGGGATGTACGCTATAAATATTGTAACAGTTTTATCATGTACCTGTATGCTGCCACTCTTTGCACTCGCAATGAAACTCACCATTTCCTTTGTTTGCACGTACTTTGAACTGGTGCTGCCCCCAAGATATTTTAGAAGACCTATTTGTGTGAGTTACCAGATAGCATGTTTCACCCTCTATTGGATTGTCTTCTATATCGAAAGCCGTGCAATCGATCATCTTCTTTTCAAAGTCTTTGAAAACATTTCTAGTATAAATTCTTGAAACCTGTATTTCAAATGGCCACTTGCTTCTTGTGAGCCTTTTGCTCTGTCACAGTACAAGAGCAACAGTTAGTTAAGGGAAATGGTGTTTATACACGAACTCCATAAATATGAATTGACACGCTGGTTACATTACCGTTCCATGGTACGACTCTTCAGACTCCTTCATCTTACGTGAATGCATGAAGTCAAGCATTTTTTGGCGAACCTGTGCAAAGCCGTGTGCTTGTTAACAAAACACTTCTTCATGACAAAATTTGAGCTCTCGCTTCTCTGTGTCGATGCCATCCGGCCACAATATTGGTCTTTGAAATATGCCGGTACATACAGTTGTCGCTGGCAGTAAAGGCTATCTAAAGTGCCATCCTTTTGTAGGTCGAACTCATCCAATAGTTCCTGCCAAGCGGCCTCAAACTCCACAGGGGTGAGTGGGTGGTTTAGCACAGAATAAAATTTGTCCTTGAAATTTTTCTTCGCATACATCCCAAAGAGGTTGGTTAGATGTGGCATGTGCTTGTTCACCACATGCCATCTGCAAATCTTATGAACAACCCCTGGGAACTCTTTGGCAATCGCCACTCCCATTGCCTGGTCTTGGTCTATCACAAGATGCAAATTCATCATTGTTAGTTCTTTAATTGCTCTAAATTGTTGTATATGCTCATGTATCAAATATTTTTATCATAAACATCAATGATGAACATATTACCTGTGAGGATACACCTTGTTCTACTTTGTCCCATGCACTTTTTGAATGCTTTGAACACCCATTCAAAAGTTTCAGCTGTTTCATCTCCTACCAATGCACATCCAAACAATGTATTCTGCAGATGGTGGTTTGATCCAACAAACATTGCTAGTGGCTTCTCATAAATGTTAGTCTTATGAGTTGTGTCAAAGCTCATTGCATCACCAAAATCTGCATAATCGCCCTGCATGCTTGCATGACTCCAGAATAAGCTGTGTATAACACCTTCAGAGTCCAGCTTGGGTTCCCATCGGAACTGCGGGTTTTGAGCCTCACAATCCTTGAAGAATTCAATAAGCTTGTTTATGTCATCCGCGTGTTCTTCCCGTACATTAGTGGCCTTCCTATAAAACAGATTAAAAAAACTCAACATTTTATCCTTCTAAATTTTAAGCACATTTCATTAACGACACCAATGATCATATACTTTAGCTTGGCATGAACCTTACTATTCAAGAATAACAAACTGTGTGACGTTCTTTTACCTGTTCTCTATGTCCCGCGATGTTATCGGAACAAGCTCTGCACCCCCATGCATATTTTGCAATACATTCTTTATACTTTGCGTACTCACGCTGGCTTCCTGCAATTCATCAATTATTTGATAAAGTACTGGTTCCGTGCTCTTGTGTGACCTCATTTTCTTGGTTTTCAAAGGCGTATGCAACAGGTGGTTGTGAAATAGGTTTGCATTTTCTATAATCATATCTACTTCGTTGCCTTCACTGTCATACACTCTCGTAAACTTCAGATGAGCTTTGCACTTCGTCTTCATTGTTGTCTTGTTCCGTACTCGCAGAGCCTCATCACCTTTATAAAAATCTCCTTTTCCTTCACAGCTACACCTCATCACTCTAGAGAATTTTTTCTTGTTGCACATTTTCACGCCGAACCCGGCCAGTTGTGCATATCTCATGTAGAACGCCTTTGCTTCAGCTTCCGTGTGGAATGACATCCCTTCTCTGGGTATCATATTTGGATCCAAGCTTTCATTCTGCTTCAAATAACATTAATTTCAATTAACATCATATACTAATGCACCGCCATATGAACCAATATTTGCGTAGAAAATTCAATTATCATCACAGCCTTAAAGATATGACATAATATATTGGTTCACTGACTACTCTCATGCATTTGTGCTTTTTAACTGTGCATATAACTGCTTTGTACAATTCAAACAAAGATTTATCATGCATCACTTACGTGTGTTTGTGGTGGAATTTCTTCTTCACTAGCAATCATCTGGTTTGCGTCCAAAGTATCCGGAGGCAAGAACACAACACCCTGTCTTCCCGTTGTAATGGTTCGATCCTCATTACTCCCTTGCTGGCAACCTATCTGTGTGGGTGGAGTTCGAAATCTAGTGCTGGAGCTCTCCAACATCTCCGGAACTTTGATGCAAGAGTCAATAGTGTCTCGTTCTCCCGGCTGGGGCGGTTCAGATCGTCGCGGTGACCTTTCCGGCACTTCTGTATTTCTCACGTCGACGGCGACTCTCATGTCGTTCATCTCCAGCCTTTTCGGTGAAGGGCTATCCGTAGAGTCCCTACTCGGCGCGGACGGCCCTGCTTCTTCAAACAATATCCTCCGACAACCCATCACTGGCAAGGTGGTCTGAAAGGTAATAACACATTGCATATCCATTAGAGAACTGTATTTTGCCGATTCAGAGTTTGTACAAATATTCAATGACACAACAACCATCTCAAAAAAAAATTGTTTGGAGTTCAAAGCTTGGAAGTTGCACTGTCTAGAGTCCAGTGTCTAAACTGAATGGCAATCACAAAGTTTGGAAAGTGGCTGTTGAACAGACCAGTCAGAATCACAAGAGGCAACTGAGATCCGAGCCAAAGCGTACGAAAGAGAAGTTTGAATATGTTGCAATGACAGAACTGAAGAATGCGCAGAGGAGACAAAAGTAGAAGATACTGGATAGATTGTGTCTTCAAACAATACAAGGTAGAGTTGAAAGATAGCAACAGTACTAGTGGGATTTCACCAGACCAATCTGAAAAGCAATTCACTGAAGAAATCAATGATCCAATCACTACTGTTGAACAGACCACTGCTGATAAACAACTAGTAAACAATGTCGCAAGATAAAGTTGAAGGATTCATCATATATGTTGAACTATTGCAGCTGTTGTTTTTGTTTTTGCCAAACTTAATAATTCTGAAAGCCATCCTAAATGATCCTTTGACCAACTGATGGAGCAGTGATATGTTAAGTCCATCTATTTTTTGTTGGAACATGTTGCAAGAGCTAAATGAAAGAAGTACAAAACTTAAAAGTTAAAAATTCTGACATAGCCACCTTCACCCATAATCCACAATGATGCTATGTCCTTATGTCTTGTCTGGCTTTGGACTTGGTTATTTGCCTAACATGACTTCTATAAGTTCCAACTTCCAATTGTATATTCTAGGTTCCCTGATATTACAGTCTTGTAGGTTAGGAAAAGACTGTCGGATTTCATATTGGCTGCCTTTCAGCGATCTCATGTCATTGCGAAACTAAAGGTAATGGGTGTAAATATTTCTTACTATACATACAAGTCAGAACTCTGAAATCTGAACCAAATAAATCCCCATCTTATGTAATACTTAGCAGCAATAAGGAGGCTTTTAAGAATTTCCTTTATATGCAGAATTTTGTTAACAATTTTGCATGATAACTTTCGACCATTCTGCAGAAGCCTATTACTGGATAGATGGTGTATTCAAACAATCCACGGTAGAGTTGAAAGATAGCAACAGTACTAGTGGGATTTCAGCAGACCACTGTGAGCGGCACATCAACAGAAACCGTCACCGTTCAAGAAAGCCTGTGGAAAACCAACCTAAAAAGACCGCCAAGGACACACCTGCTGCTGCTGCTGCTGGTGCATTGCCCTATGCTGTGTCACAAGGTAGCTTGAAGAAGGCAAAAGTTAATGACTCGAAGCCAGGCACTGTCAGCTATTGGACTGATAGTTTAAACAGGTATATGTCCTCATTCATCTCCTTGTACGAAGCAGAACTACTTCAGCATCACAATCTGAACAATGAAGTCCTATTTATTACTTGTGCATCGTATTACTAGATCTTTTTAAGATTTTAGGTCCATTTTAACAAAAAAAAATTGTCAGTGACTGCTTTAGCAAAAGAAGCTAAAATGAAGAAAAGTGTCAACAATGTCTACCGCGCGCGGAAATTCACTGACAATCATAACAATTTCCATTTGAAAACCTCAATGCAGGACAATGTTGAGCAAAGAGAAAGCAAACCAACAAATAAGTTACTGAAGAAATTCACTGAAGAAATTGAGGGAGAGGAAATTGACTGAACAATGTCTACCGCGCGCTGAAGAAATTCACTGAACAATGTCTACCGCGCGCGGGACGTCCGCACGGGAATCCACGTCGCCGTCAAGGCCGTCCGGAAGCCGCGCCACCCGTGCCCGCCCGAGGACGCCGCGGCGGCGCGCCGGTCGGCGTCCACGTCGCCGTCAAGGCCGTCCGGAAGCCACGCCACCCGTGCCCGCCCGAGGACGCCGCGGCGGCGCGCCGGTCCGTGGAACAGGACCTCGCCGCGCTCCGGCGCATCCTGGGCCACCCGCACGTCTCGCGGAGGGCGGCGTTCTACGTATTCTTCGAAGATCACGGTTGCGGGTGGACGGCCTTTCAGCGCGGTTGTTGTCGCTTGTAAAAAAAATCTGACGAAGGGAAACTAGTCCATCTCGTGTGCGGGCAGGTGCGCTGGTCCGTGGGGGGCTCGGGTACGGAATAGTTATTATTTTTTTATAAAATGCAGAGCAGTCTACAAAACTTGTTCCAGGATAATAATTTGCAAATCTGGATATTAATTTACAAAACTTACCTCATTTAAGAAGGGGACCACACTACTTTTTATACCTGGCATCCTATTTTTTCCATTTCATCATTAATATCATCTTGCTATGGAAACTTGATGATCGTGGAGTGTTGGAACAGGCCCACCTATATCATCCCTTCTCAATTACTCCAATTTTTTAAACCTTAGAGCAACTCTAAAATCTCCCTTAAAATTACACCAAAACCTTATTTAGGGAAAAAAATTACCTCCAACAGCTCCTCCATCATTCCCGTAAAAATGCACGGACACGAAAAATATCCCTGTCGCCCCGCATATGCGGGGGTCTAGTCCTCCCCAATCACCCATGAACTGCTCGTCCTCAGAATTTCCTGCAGCTCACGGCCACAGGCGGCCGCGGGAACCGCGATTCCCAGTGTAGCTGCCGCCAATGCCGGCGTACACCGACACCGCCACGGCCTTCCGCTCCTTCACTAGCCTGAAGGCGCATGTGCTCCTCGGTGCGCCGACGGTGCCGTTGTCTGTGGACACCCGCATGTTCGTCACTGTCGAGCTCGGCATCTCTGACTGCTAGCCGGTGCAGCTGCTGTGCAACGCGATCGGGACCAGGACGCTGCCCGTCCTTTGCGGCGAGCATGAACAACGCATCCTTCGTGCTCCCGCCCGCCGGCTCCGTCTCCATGCTTCAGGAGCACTACTAGGCGGACAACGGCACGCCGGGCTCGGTGTCTACACCCGCGACTTCCTGACCGGCCGGAGGGGGGAAGTTGCTGGCGTGCTAACGTGATCAGTTTTGAAGTATTGGGGAGTTTATTATTAGGGATCCACTGTGAGATGATATGATTTTAGGAGAATAAATTTTTAGTAGAGCTTCCAATAGATAGTTTTGGAGGAGATTTTTTTAGACTCTTGAAGTTGCTCTTAGCCATGTATATTGTGAAGGTGAATGCGCATCGTTGTCATTGTCTATCCAGTTATTATAGGTAGGGATTTGAAATGAAAACCTTAGAAAACGTGCGTTCGTCGCTTTCCAGTAACAGCGAACAAGAACGTGGCCTTTTCTCGTCCGCTCATTATCTCCGATGGAAGAAAATAAGCGGGTGTTTGGTAGCACTCTACTTCAAATTTTTTAGCTCCACTCCACCAACTCTAGAAAAATATTGGAGTTGTCCACATGTTTGGCAAGAAGCACGGATCCAGCTCCAAAAATAGGATGTCTTGTTGTGAAAAGTCTATTATACCCTTGATAATGCGACCGCGTGTCAGTCTCCTTTCATTTCTCTCCTCTCTCCTCTCTTGTGAGTAGGACCCACATGTTAGTCCTTCTTCTTTCTAATAGCCCCGCAGGCGATAGGTGACGGTGCAAACCCGAGGACCACGATGACGACGTCGCCGGAGGAGGAGACTGTCAAGGAGGTGCTCTCTGAGGCCGAGCACTAAGCCGAGGGCCGAGCCCAAGCCCGTCGCCAATGTCACCCCCTCCACGAAGGAGCGAGGAGTGAAGAAGGCCAAGGAGCAGGAGTACAGCACCGATGCCGCGGTGAGCGACCTCGGGAGCTGCATGTCTCTCTCCATCACCACCGACGAGCGGTCCGAGGCAGCATCGGAGCCGTCAGTCGCGACCAGCTTGTTGGTCGGGCCGGAGCGGTCGCGGGGGAGGAGGCTATCGGCCAAGAGCCCAGGAGGCGCCAGGTCTCCGCCGATCTGGGGTCAGACTCCAATTGCCCCAAAGGCCATGGCCCGACGGGTGGGGGTGGGGGTGCAGCGGCCGGCTGGGGCGGCACGACCCCGCAGGGGGCAGGGGTCCGGGACGGCGCAGCCCCGCAGGGGACAGGGGCAGCGCGGCGACGCGGCCATGGCGGGCTGGGACGGCGCGGGCCGGCCATGGCGCTGCAGGGGACCGGGGCAGCGCAACCCCGCAGGGGGCAGGGGCAGTGCGGTAATGCGATCATGGCGGACGGGGGCGGTGCGATGGCACGCGGGAGGTCGGGGGCGGTGTGAGGAGAGATAGGCCCGCGTGAGGCTCAGCAAAATAGAAACGAAGTGGTAAGTTGTGTAACTAGTGGTAATGGTGGGTAAATAACCCCAACTCCATGAGGAGGTCTAAAAAGGGAGTTTTTGGAGCACCCCTTGAGGTACTCTACCAAAAATGTGGATCTGACCCCCTGCTCCACCTTTTTCCTGGAGCCGAAGTTGCTGGAGCTAGACGTGTTTGGCTATGAATTTTTTGAAGTTGGTGCAGTGGAGCAATTTTTCCTGGAGTGAAGTGCTGCCAAACACCCCCTAAATCAGCCATATCTTCTCTTCCATCGAGTCGTCGTCTCTCTTGCGAAGTTATTGGCGTCGGTTGTTGCCATGCAGCTCGGAACCGGAGAAGAAAGGTTAGGATTCAGGGTTGTGGGTTTCGGGGTTAGGGGTACTGGGGTTGGAGGAGGTTTGGGCTTAGAGGGATGACCGGGGCTGGCGGTACTGGGGTTGGAGGAGGTCTGGGCTTAGAGGGATGATCGGGGGTGGTGGCCGGCTCGGCGGAGGAGGCGGGTTGTGGGCGGAGGTGAGATGGCAAGGGTGCCGTCCGCCGGGCAGTGGAGGACCTCCAGTGGGTGGGGTAGGCGGCTGGGGCGAGCAATCAAATTGGTTCAGAAGGGCGGGACGGCAAGGTTTCCGCCGGTAGCGGATGGCGGTGGAGGCCGCCGCCGGCAGGGCAGTGCGGGCTACTACTACTGTCGAAGCTTGCTGAGGGAGGAAGGAGATTGTTTGCTACTTCAGTCACCACAAACGAGCACCATCCAGTGCCCCCGGATTTGGAACCCGAGATCCCCACCCAACGATCGTACCACTGATTTCTTCGTGTCCTAATCTCAGATGAGCCCTAAAAAAAGATCGCTGATATATATAGTGCTACAAAATTCCAATCACCCCAACCCTTATCGTTACCTGCGATACATGCATCTAGCACTAAATTAAGACGAGGGGGTGGGGGTGGGGGGGGGGGGGGGGAACATTCGTCCACGAGACATTTGATGAATGTATTACTTTAATCATCAGAACAGGTCCCGGAAGGTGGGGAGCTTCATCTCGCCCTCGGTGGTGAGCGGGATGGTGAACGTGCCGATGACCGGGAGGTCAATGGTGAGGCCGACCTCCAGCACATAGTCGATGTCCCAGTCCCCGCCCAGATCCTTCATCAGCGACACGATGAAGTCGTACGGCACCTTCACCGGCAGCTCCAACTTGGTGCTGCCGCTCGCCGCGATCCACCCGGGGTCGAGCATCGTGCCCGACGCGATCACCCTTCCACAAGAACACACGGTACGTGTTAGCGAGCCATCAGAGGCCTGAACGGACAAGCATGCATGATCCTACTACGACGGCCGGGAGCAAGAATGGTATGAAGCGATGAGATCAGGATGTGGCCATGACGTACTTGCCGGCGCTCTTGAAGGTGTAGGTGACCTCGCAGATGGGGATGCGATGCGAGTAGGGGTTGTTGACATCGATGTGGCTATGCAGCTCGATGCCCTGGCGGCTGACGCTCTGGAAGGAGACGCGCTCCAACGACGCCTCGGGCTTGGGGATCTTCGCCACCTTCTCCGCCACGAACCCCTTGGCCTTATCCACCAGGCCTGACACCAGACCGCCGCCGCGCCTCTCCTCCTCCCCGCCGGTTGCGGATGACCTCTGCTCCTCCTCTGCCGCGCTCATGTTGAAGGGGAATGGGGGATTCGATGGACGAATCTCGTCGCGGCCAGTCTCGTTGCACGGCGCGGTGGTGGTGTCCCTCGACGCGTGCGGGTGGAGGCGAAAATGGGAAGCGCTGGAGCCGCGCGAGGAAGGCGCGCCTTTATGGGAGGTGGAGAACGCGGCCGCATGCTAGTGCCGAGGGGTGCGCACAGAGTTGCATTGCATGCGTTTGATCGGCCAAGATGCCATGGGAGCAATCCAACGGGCGCACGGTGAGATCGGTGGATCTTGTGCGGGCTCTGACGGTGGCCACGGAATGGTAATTTTCGTACCACCACCAGCTGCTTATCAGCAGGAATCCCGGGCGTTTGGATTCAAGACGCTCGCCGCGAGTTTAAACAGACGCCGGGAATGTTGTTTCCAGATTATGGGCTTCTCTGTTTCTACTCTACGACAGGCCTCCACATACTTGACACAGATAGTGCGCCTCATTTTAATGGCCTTCCTGTCTTCTGAGGCCTTAATTGGGCCATTTGTGCCTTCCTAATAAAAAAACAAAAACATGGAGTCATTTCCGCCGTCCTAGGACAAAACAAATTGCGAGGGGAGGTGTGCATCGGTGTTGTGGAATGAACGATCAGGTTTCCAGACAGGCCAAATGATGAGAACCAGACAAGACAAACCAGTTGCCGCGTGAAATGATCGTAACGACGTGAGACCTCACAGGACTACATGGTTGGTGCGAAAACTCACGTTCCTGCTTAACTTCAGTCCACACTCCCCAGTCACCCAGTTCCCACCAAGGCGAGAACGCTGTTCGGATCAGAGCTTCATGTGCCAGCCGAAACACATGCCGGGCAACGCGCGGCAGGCAAGTGCGCTTCAAGCCTTTCTTACTGTACGTCTCTGCGTTACGCCACTCCTCGAACAGAACAGGCATCGAATGCGCTACCACCCAGCGCTGTTACACTGAGAAGAGACTAGTACTACTAGTAGTACACAATAGTATGTATCCTGCGAGCGAACTGCCTTTAATTTGATCGACAACAGACATGCACCAATTCAAATATTAATGGAAAATCGAGAATTTGGATCGGCCAGCCTTGCATCACATGTGTCTGTCTGGCCTCAGGCGACGCGTTGAATCGAGCTGGCTGCAGGCAGACAAGGAAACAGCGCCGACGTGCTCTCCACCGAGCTGCTCGCTCGCTCTCGATACACGGCAGGCAGGCGCGCACGAATGCGTGTCGCGAGAACGCTCATAAAGGGCTAGTTATTTCATACTTAGTGTCATTCTAGTTTTTTCTTGAAATTGGAGTAAGCGTAAAGCTGTCATTTGGTAAGAAGATTTCGATCGGATCTCCAGCTCTACAAAATAACCTACACACAGGGGAAAAAAAATCAAAAGATGACGGCCAAGAGGGTTCACATTGAGAATTATGTTAACCCGAATGTTGTACCAGCCGAAGCTTCTCTATTCCCACGGCGTGCCTTGGACGCCCCACCTGCCTGTCTCCGGCTCTCCGCCCTGGCATTCTTGTCCGCTTCTTCTCCTGCTCATTCCCCTGTCTCCACCACACTTAGCCGTGTTAATTGGGTTGTAACCCATGTTGTAACCACACCAATCTATTCTTATAAGAAAATAAATATAATCCACCCTAAACCAAACCTCCACTATCACACACCACACCACCCCAAACTTACCATTGCATAAGTTATACAAATTACTTGCCAAATATGGTTACAACCCAATAAGAACCCATTAGGTACCCAATAAAAACCCATTAGTTAACTTTTTTTTTGAGTTTGTATGTGACTCTCAACGTGGGGCCCACATGTAAGTCTAGCCATACTACTTTGCACAAAGTAGCGGACTGTCAAGCTAATGCATCTGCAACAAGTTTCGGTCAATTCATCCAAAATTTTAAGGTGTGAACACGAGGTTTTAGTTTTAGGGTCCGACTCTTGACGCGGGCCCCACATGTAAGTCCAGCCGTACTACTTTGCATACAGTAGCGGACTGTTAAACTAATTCATCTGTAACAAGTTTCGATCAATTTATCCAAAATTTTAAGGTGTGAACGCGAGGTTTTATTTTTAGGGTCCGACTCTTGATAGATGAGGCTCCAGGCTTTTGGGTTCTTAATGGGTCTCAACCCACGGGTTGAGAGTCTTTTAGATCCAAAAATAATACCACACACCCCAAACACCTTCCAAACTATTTATTTGTAAAACCCAAACCAAACCAAACCATCTAGCAGGCCAACTCATTATAAACCAATTCAAATGAGCTTATTATATAAACCAAACCATTAAAACCAATAAACCCAACCCAATTAACAGGGCTGACCACACTCCACCGCGAGCCTACATCTACCCGCTCCGCTGGCCTGAAACTCTCGTCAGGTCTCACGGGTTCAGCTCAGGCGGCCCTTTCGTCGTCGGCCAACGGGCATTGCAGATTTCTTGATGCGCAACACATCTCTTGAGCAGTCATGTCCGGTAAATTCCACTTCACTTTCTTCCATTTGCCTGCTTCAACAATACATTTCCTCCTTTGCGAGCCGTTTTGTTCTCTGAAGTTTCTGTGACAGTAGCATGCGTTCTTCTCTTCTGCAGTGCCTTAGCTAGTTCCCTGTGGTTTAATCTCCTGATGGAGCCACCGTATTCCTCCCGCTACCAGCTTCACGGTTCTGCTTCTCCCATGACATGGCGGCTCTGTCTCTTCCTGCTGCTTGTTCTTCAGAGCTGCTGCCGCTCGGCGCTTTCGGCCTCGCCGTATCTTGTCGGCATGGGCAGCTACGACATAACAGGGCCTGCCGCAGACGTCAACATGATGGGGTACGCGAGCGCCGAGCAGATCGCGGCAGGGATCCACTTCAGGCTCAAGGCGCGCGCGTTTATCGTCGCCGAGCCTGATGGCAAGCGTGTCGCGTTCGTCAATCTTGATGCCTGCATGGCGTCGCAGCTTGTGACCATAAAGGCACTTGAGAGGTTAAAAGCAAGGTAACAGACTAAGTGCCTCTAATCATAATTTGCACGAATCTCTTCGTCCTCATGGTGGTGGAGCAGAGTAGCAGACTATGCAAATTTCCAATGATGCAGGTATGGTGGTCTTTACAACGAGAACAATGTGGCTATCAGCGGAATCCACACTCATGCTGGGCCAGGAGGTTATTTGCAGTATGTGGTTTATATTGTCACATCTCTTGGTTTTGTTCGCCAATCCTTTGATGTAATCGTCAACGGCATTGAGCAAAGCATTGTCGAAGCTCACAATAATCTCCGTCCTGGGAAAATATATGTGAACAAAGGTACGAATGATCTCTGTTTTCCTGGATTAGTTAGGCTTTTTTTAAAACACTAGTGGGAGTAATTTGGTATTGTTTGTGATTTTTTTTACCCATGTTAAATTAATTTTATTTAAACTCTGGTTGATTTAATTACTATTCCTTCATTCCTGACCATTCTTGGAAAGCTGCCCTGAAGTTTTATTGACATTCTATTCCCTATGTGGCTGCTACACTGATTTTTGGTTACTGCAAATATTTTGTAACTGATGTCAGGCAAATGGCTTTCAGGTGACCTCCTTGATGCTGGTGTAAACCGCAGCCCTAGCGCATACCTAAACAACCCAGCTGATGAAAGAAGCAAATATCAGTACAATGTTGATAAAGAAATGACCCTTATCAAGTTTCTAGACAACGAACTTGGTCCACTTGGGAGTTTCAATTGGTTTGCAACCCATGGAACATCAATGAGTCGTACAAATTCTTTGATAAGTGGCGATAACAAAGGTGCAGCTGCACGTTTTATGGAAGATTGGGCAGAAGAAAACGTCAGCCCAAATCAGGCTGCTCATGTAAGCTCTGGAAATCCGAGAAGAGTCTCTGCACTAGTTTCTGAACCCAATGAGATAAGTAGGTTCCATTCTTCTTGACTGCTTAGACTTTCGAAATCAAATATCCAAGGCTCTTGCTAAACTATTTATTTTTCAATTGCTTTTATTCAGCTGATGACTTAATACGATTAGCATCATCCTACAAGGCCTCAGGTGGAAGGGAAATACCAAGTTCAAGTATTACCAGACGCATTAGGAGCACTCAACAAAAGAAGCCTAAATTTGTTTCTGCATTCTGCCAGTCAAATTGTGGAGATGTTAGTCCGAATGTCTTGGGAGCATTTTGTATAGACACTGGCCTTCCTTGTGACTTCAATCACAGTACATGTAATGGCATGAATGAACTGTGCTATGGTCGAGGCCCAGGGTACTCACTGTGCCTACAAGTCTTTCCATATTTTTGCACATTTAAAAGGACTTGGTGTAAATTAATCCCATTTTTTTCTGGCTTGCAGATATCCAGATGAATTTGAAAGTACCCGTATCATTGGCAATAGGCAATTTCTCAAGGCTGTTGATCTTTTCAATTCAGCATCTGAAGAAATACAAGGAAAAGTTGACTACAGGCATACTTACCTAGATTTCTCGCAACTCGAAGTGAATGTTCCTACAAGTACAGGAGATCAGCAGTCAGTGAAAACGTGTCCAGCGGCCATGGGGTTTGCCTTTGCTGCTGGAACCACAGATGGTCCTGGAGCTTTTGATTTTAAACAAGGAGACACCAAGGTTGGTTTTTATCAATCAGATACTAGCTACAATTTTCGTTGACATGATGTTGACTGGTTTGCACAATCTCTTATTAGGGAAACGCTTTCTGGAGGTTAGTACGAGACGTAATTAGGCCACCAGGGCCAGAACAAGTGAAATGTCAGGCTCCAAAGCCAATACTTCTAGACACCGGGGAAATGAAGGTTCCATATGATTGGGCAGTAAGTCTTCTCATTTCTCTTTACAAGCATATATGTACAAAGCTTGCAAAATACTAACTTTTTAACTGCTTTGAATTCTGTATTGTTTATTTGTGGTCAACACCTTTTTTCCATGCTAGTGGTATGAGTTGAAATGGTTGTTCCCTTATGAATCAAGTGACTTTCTTACTGAATTTGCACAGCTGATTGTTTATTGTTCATTGGTCCTCTATTGAATTCTGTATTATCATGCAGCCTGCGATTCTTCCAATTCAGATTATAAGAATCGGTCAGCTGGTTATCTTGTGTGTCCCTGGAGGTATGTTTTCCTGATTCTTTGCCCCTAAGAAATATGCCAAGCAAACAGTACATCTGATGTTTTGGTCTGTTTGCTTTTGTTATGATGTC
The DNA here is from genome assembly GCF_000263155.2 of Setaria italica. Taxonomy (NCBI): domain Eukaryota; kingdom Viridiplantae; phylum Streptophyta; class Magnoliopsida; order Poales; family Poaceae; genus Setaria; species Setaria italica. The sequence goes on along the minus strand of NC_028454.1, from coordinate 29,485,739 downwards.
GAATATTCAATAATGCAGTTTTACTTGTTATTTTTATTTTGGTTCAGAATTCACAACAATGGCTGGGAGGCGGCTGCGTGATGCTGTCAAAAATGTACTTACAAAGAGTGGTCAATTTCATAACAATATTCATGTTGTTCTTGCGGGGCTAACAAACACCTATTCCCAATATATTACAACTTTTGAAGAATATCAGATGCAAAGATACGAGGTGTGTAATTCTCATATCAGTTTTTTTTTTCTTAGAGCAACATAATATTGGATAAATGGCTGAAATTAGCTTGATTTTTGTTGGCTCACAGTTTATTTTCTAGCTATGTCTACGGATATTTTAACTATCTTATTAGGAACATCAATATTTATTGATATGTTTGAATCTCCACTTTATCCTGTAACATTGTCTCACATCTATAGCTTGACAATAATATACCTATTTCAGTAATAAAGCTATTTCTGAAATTTTGTTCATGAGCATCTTATTGGGGATAAACGCGTTTTTTTACAGGGAGCATCAACGTTGTATGGCCCTCACACCTTGAGTGCCTACATTCAAGAGTTTCAGAGACTTGCTACAGCTATGGTCTCAAACGAAGAGGTCCCAACAAATTTGCAGCCTCCTGATATGCTGAACAGGCAAATTGAGCTACTCCCAGGTGTTATAGTCGACGAGGCACCTCCTGGCGTCACGTTTGGAGATGTCAGTTCAGATGTTCCTGCGAACTCAACTTTCAGGAAGGGCAGCGTAGTGAACGCTACATTCTATTCAGCCTGCCCAAGGAATGACCTTCTCACTGACGGTACCTTCGCACTCGTTGAGAAGCTGGACGGCAGCAACGATTGGGTTCCTGTCTATGATGACGACGATTGGTCGTTGCGCTTCAAGTGGTCGAGGCATTTACCATTGAGTCCAATCAGTTTTGCGACGCTCGTGTGGACAATTCCTGAAGATGCCCCATCGGGTGTTTACAGATTCAGGCATTTTGGTGCGTCCAAGCCGCTGATTGGGTCTGTAAAATATTTTACAGGGACCTCTAGTGCATTTGTAGTACGTTAAGGGTCAACTGCGAAATTTACATCAACCAAAATATGCACATATTTTCCCTTTGGTTTTTATATGTAGTCGATGCTAATAACGTTACCAAGTCATTTTACCAATGTTCTTGTTGGAAATACATGTACTATTCTTATATAAAATTTCACTAAGGGGCAAATTTCATTAATAACTGCCAGTGAAATAAATTCAAACATTAAGCATGACATGTTGCCGCCAACGTCACTGAAAAACCTAAGGCCTACTCCCTCATGTCATAAATAAATAACGTTACCACTGGTACTTTAAAAGTATTGTAACAAAGCTCCTTGATTTGGCCACAATCAGCTACTGTTTCAATTACAATGTTTTACTTTGGATATTTCAAAAATGATGATTATATTTGTAATAAAAATATTTTCACCATATTATACTTTTATCTATTACAACTATATTATAACAAAATCAATATTTACAGACTGTGTTGATGTCCCAAAAAAAATTCTTGACTAGAGGTTGAACTGAACATTGAAGATCTGCTACTAGTAGCAAGATTGACTCACGGGAGAGGGAGGGTTGAAGTATACTACCCACCGGCTACCATCCCTCAAATAAATATGATCGAGCCTTGTGAGCATTGACATGAGGGGCTGTTGAAGTATATTGCTCCTATCCATCATCAAATAGTTTAAGTTTTTGGGTGAATTTGTTAGTTGTATGAAATTGTGTAGGAAGGAAGGTTCACAAAAGCGGGATTGGCAGGCCAGCCCCTATACGCAATAGGAGCCGGGAATACTGTGTGAGCGCCAGATCAGGTTCCAGAAAAATGGCCAAACGTATCAGAAACGATGACCATCTGAAAAGATTAGAAGCACTAACAAAAGACGAGCAAGCAAGAGTGCCGGTGTGCGAAGACAAGGTGTACGTGCAGATTGCATTGCCTCTATGCGTCAAACATATGGGGTGATGCCATGATGGCGCCAGCAATGCTCAACTATGCTTCACAAAGTTTCCACACCAGGAGTTGCAAACCGGTTTGGATCGACAGCTTGCTGTGGCATTACTTGGTCACCCTTCTAACTGATGCAGTGATGCTCCGAGCACACGCATCTATGTTGGTTTCCTTCGTTCATTTGGAAGGAGCCATGGAGGTGTGCGGAGCCCATTGGATGGCGGCCGAAGTGCACTGGCAACCGAGATCCACGCGAGAGGCCGGGCCACACTGCACGATCTCGATGCCGCGTGTGGACGTGATCACGCATGGTGGTTGCTGTCGAGACCGGTGCGATCTGCCTTTCATCATTGGGCACTGGCAACGGCATGCGTTACGGAGATCTAGATGGATCGGCCGCCGCGCATGTGTGCTCTCATGCGTCCGGCGAGCGCGCGGCGTGGATCGGATCACGCGGCCGAGGAACTCGCCTCGCCCCTCAGCGACTTTGCTGGCCTCCCTCCCTCTCTCTCTCTGAAACATGGCAGGCGGTGAGAGATCGTTTGAAGAGTGAAGACACGGATGCCTGCCTCGTCGCGTACGTTCTTATCCGACAAGCACTTGGGAGACACCGGCTGTGCACATCTGATAGTTCGAAGCTGTTGTGCTCAGGCTAATCACGTCTGCGTAGCGTATACGGAGGCCAACGGGCTAACGAGTCATGTGGGGATAATCATAAGCAGATCGCGATCTGATGCCCCCAAGAAAGAACTGAAAGGAAGCACCGGTCATGATGAGACAGTCCAACACGAGCCGTCCAAATCAGAGCACTTGGCTGCAAACGTCGCCCAACCCACTGAAACTTGTCCGGACTGAAAGGCCCTACGAGGTAACCTGCCAGACAGCCAGAGTGAACGCCCAGTTAGGGAGAAGCAGACATATTGCAGAATAAGCATGACTCATCAATCAATTACGTAGTTACTATTACTATTACTTCAGTACTGAAATTTGTTGTCTGCGAGAGAAGGACCACTGACAAGATGAAGTTGGAGCAGATACTGACAAGGGTGGTGCACTGCTGCAGCGAGTTAAGAGAGTTTCAGAAAACAATCTCCCTGTGTACGAATGGTGCAATATCTTGGCTCTTGTATTCGGTGATACTTTCGTACAAGTTAGTACCAAAATAAAAAAAAATGTCCAATTTAGATCACGCTGCAACTTTGACAAAAGTTAGTAGTAAGAACTAAATTTTTCACTGTTGGTGTTACAATGTTGTTCGTTCAGCTCGTGCTGAACTTCCCCCTGAACTCGGGACGTTCGCTAGCGCGCGCCCTCGAACAGTCGAACTTCCAGGTCAGCCCCAGTGGACTCTGAATCTCTGATCGCCTTGCCGTCAGTCACAGGTTCTACTGCTCTGATTGATGCGGATGGATGCGGCACAACGGCCAGCCCTGAAGCCCCGACCCATCCTCAACTCCTCCCCCGTTCCCACCAAAACCTGCCAGGCGCGCGCACGCCACCGCGACCTCCAGAAGCCGCACTTTCCTAGCCTCGCCGTCCCGCGCGCACACGCACAAGCGCCTGCCTCCCGGGCCTCCTTCCAACAAACCCAGCGGGCAGCGGCTTGTCTTCCACGCCTCGCCCCGCCTGTCCCCCGTCGGCCCCGTCGCGGTCGTCTCCATTTCTTCTCCCTTCCCTTCCCTGTCCACGTCACAACCGTCAGTCCACATCCGCTTGCCCGTCCCCAACACTTCGTCAGATTCGAACTCGGCTTGCCTTAAAATACTTGGCCACTAGCAGGGGGCCGCGCCCGAGCTCGAGCAGCACAAAGTCGACGCCATCCCAGTCCTACGACTACGAGGCGCTCCCCTCTCGGAATTTCCAGCCCGTCGCGTCGCGTTACCTGCGGGGTGCCGCCGTGCCAGGTATAAGTGGCGGCGGAGGTGGCCACGCCCACGCACTGCAGCCGCCGCCGCAGCTGAAATCCTCCGGGGAGGAAGGAGGGGTTCGCCGCTCGCGGGGGTGAGTTCGCTTTCCCCTCATAATTCCTGCCCCCTCCCCGATTTTATGCTAATCTGGTGCGAAATTAAGCTAGGGTTTCATCGCCAGTTCTGCGGATTTTTCCTATCGGTGCTGTGATGTTCAGTGGGATGCTTGCTAGCCCGTGCTGTTTGGCTTGGCTTGTGTGCCGTCCACTCCATGACGGTTGGACTGTGCTGCTGTTGCTTGTTTGGTGGGGGAGTGACTGGACTGGACTGGACTGGCCCTCTTGCTTTTGCTGTGGCGTTGCTTGTGGGATTAGCGTGGTTATTGGCGTGTCGTGGGGGGTTTGCTTGTTGCCTGATTAGCGTTGTGATGCTGATCTCCTGTGGCCGTGGACGGCGGCTGATTGCCTTTAAGGATCCCAGGTCAGAGAAGTGGTTTTAGAAGAAAATTAGTAGTGTGGGGAGCCTGACCCGGTGTGTGCTTGGAAGGCTATTCCCTGTGCCCGTCACCTCCCTTGCTAAAATCAGTCCACTGCAGTGCTGAAATTTGGTGTGGCTAGTGATTAATAGCACTGCCATCAGCTTCCACTCAACCTCTTCCTGCTCAGGGAGCTCACTGCTCCGGTTAGGCCCATCAGCATTAGGATTTTGTTAGGTTGAATTGTTTCGTGCGATATTACCTTTTTGTTTGCTCAAGACATATTCTTACCTGCGACAGTGGCCTACTTTTTGTCTAGTTAGGAAGTTCCAGTCATAGATGGTAAAAATTAGCTCGTGAATGTTAGTATACTGTGCTCATGTGGAGAAATGTAATTACCGTGTTCCAGAAAATTCCATGCTCTCATTTTCTTGCTTGGATAACCCATATCTTCCTTTGCATGCCACTATGCTCTATGAATTTTCTAACATATACCCACCCTCCTCTTTTGCAGTGTGTAGTTAATTCAGCAGTTTATTGAGATATTCGACTTGCATGAGTTGATTAAAAAGCCCCCTTCCCTGGTTCATGATGGAGGCATCATCTTGCTTGCGCTACCGCGTTTGTGGTTCTGGTTCGCGGATGATATGGCTATGCCTTTTTCTAGTACTCATTCTTCAGAGTTGCAGCCCCGCACTTTCAGACTCACCGTATTTGGTTGGTATGGGGAGCTACGACATAACAGGGCCTGCGGCAGATGTTAACATGATGGGATATGCAAATACCGAGCAGATCGCATCAGGAATTCACTTCAGGCTAAAGGCCCGTGCATTCATTGTTGCTGAGCCCAATGGAAAGCGTGTTGTGTTTGTGAATCTTGATGCTTGCATGGCATCACAGCTTGTTACTATAAAGGTGCTTGAAAGGCTCAAAGCAAGGTAAGCATGATTATTCCTTGAACCTTATTATCAGAAAGTCACTTGTTTCTGCAACTGTATGTGATGTTTGTTCGAATATTTGTATGACACGATCCATTGTAACTTGCGCATGCAGTTTTTTTTTTGTCATTCACAGAGTACTTGATTTTCATGTTATCTACTAAAAAAAACTAGTGCCTGACTATATAAGATTTTCTTAATGAGATGCCATGCCACAAATGTAAAAAATCCTTAGCTATTTTGCAGTCCACTGACACATAAGAGTCCAGACACTCACACTAACATAATCTTGATCAAATCGATCAGTATGTATTTAATAACATTTTATAACAGAGTTTTTTTTTCCATGCACCATATGATGCTGGAGCTGACTATACAAACCTCAATTTGGTAGGTATGGAGATCTTTATAATGAGAACAATGTGGCTATCAGTGGAATCCATACTCATGCCGGGCCTGGTGGTTATCTGCAGTATGTAGTTTATATTGTTACGTCTCTTGGGTTTGTTCGCCAATCATTTGATGTAATTGTCAACGGCATTGAGCAGTGTATTGTTGAAGCTCACAACAACCTCCGCCCTGGGAAAATCTATGTGAACAAAGGTATTAATTATACTTGTTTTATGGGACTTATTAGGTTTTCCCAAAAACTATTGGGACTAGTTACGATCTGTTCCATCTCGCTCGAAATAAAACATAATATAGTTTTAAGTAGGCCTCCAAGCCTCCAAGGTTACTACTCAGCCCTGGTTGGTTGATTGAATGATTTCTGACTATTTGGAAAGCCTGTAATGATCATATGTCCTAAGGTCTTATTAATTTCTACTCATTCTGTGATATTCTCTGAGACTTAGTTACAAAAAATATTTTGTGACCACATGATTTCCAGGTGACCTCCTTGATGCTGGTGTGAATCGCAGCCCAAGTGCATATCTGAATAACCCTCCTGAGGAGAGAAGCAAGTATCAGTATACTGTTGACAAAGAAATGACCCTTATAAAGTTTGTAGATGATGAACTGGGTCCAGTTGGGAGTTTCAATTGGTTTGCAACTCATGGAACATCGATGAGTCGTACAAATTCATTGATAAGTGGTGATAACAAAGGAGCAGCTGCACGTTTTATGGAAGATTGGGCAGAACAAAATGGTATTCCAAAGCAGGGGGCTCATGTAACTAATGATGGTTTAGAATCTTTGCACAAGATATCTGGACTGCCGAGAAGAGTCTCTTCAATAATTCCTGAACCAACTGAGATAAGTATGTTTGATGCTTTTTGACTGCTTAGATTTTGTATTGAAATCAAAGATCTTTTGGTTGTTGCTAACCTATTTCTTACATTGCAGCTGATGACTTAGTTCAATTGGCATCATCCTACGAGGCCTCAGGTGGCAGGCGATTATCAGGTTCAAGTATCACCAGGCGCATTAGAAGTACTCAACAAAACAAACCTAAATTTGTTTCGGCATTCTGTCAGTCAAACTGTGGAGATGTTAGTCCAAATGTCCTGGGAACATTTTGTATAGACACTGGTCTTCCTTGTGACTTCAATCATAGTACGTGCAATGGGAAGAATGAACTATGCTATGGACGAGGCCCAGGGTACGCACCATGCTTACCAATCATTATAATTAAGGCTTTCGCATTTTCCCACATTCGGAAGAATTTATTATGATTAAATCCTTTAAGTCTTTCTGTACTGCAGATATCCTGATGAGTTTGAAAGTACCCGTATCATTGGCAATAGGCAATTTCTCAAGGCTGTAGATCTTTTTAATTCAGCTTCTGAAGAAATACAAGGCAGAATTGATTATAGGCATACTTACCTAGATTTCTCGCAACTCGAAGTTAATGTTCCTACAAGTACAGGAGGACAACAGGTGGTGAAAACATGTCCTGCAGCCATGGGGTTTGCCTTTGCTGCTGGAACTACCGATGGCCCTGGAGCTTTTGACTTTAAGCAAGGAGATGTCAAGGTTGACAATATCTATCAAAAACTAGCTTCACTATTTTTATTAACATGCTATTGACTGATTTATACTGTCTCTTATCAGGGAAACCCTTTCTGGAGGTTGGTAAGAAACTTACTTAAGACGCCAGGGAAGGAGCAAGTTGAATGCCAAGCTCCAAAACCAATATTGCTAGACACGGGTGAAATGAAGGAACCATACGACTGGGCAGTATGTCTTCCATCTTCCTTTTCATAAACAATTGCAAACAGGCTTTGTAAAGTACTTCTAGTTTCCTAGAAAATGCAAATGCCTTATTTAATAGTTGATACCAAGGTCACATCAATCTCGAGCAACTATTGTTTCTGCAGGTCAGTACCACATAGATTGATATACTCCCTCCATTTTTAAATATATGATGTTTAGGACAAGCTATACTGATATGAAGCATTTTAAAATACATTTAAAAATGGAGGGAATAACATTGTCTTAGTGATATTGTTAACTCTGTGAGAGTCCCATTCCTTTGAACTGGTCTGAAGCTTAGTTTCAGTGCTTAAATCATAAGCCAATATTATCTCATTTATGGCAAACATGACATTTCTGCTAAGATCAGACTATCACCTGTGAACTATAGACCATCTGTATTGATGATATTAAACTGTCTATCACCTGTGAACCATAGATCACGTGTCATGATTGTTAGATATGTATGTGCTGTGTGCGTGTATGGGCCTGGTGTGTCTCACGCCAATGCCCAGGCCGGCTCCCCGCCGTGCTAGGATAGGCAGGTTATCCCTTAATTGGTTATGATTCTATAAACCTCTCCCAAGGTCTGCCTATATATTTGTACACCTAGTATACCCTAATCAATCTATTATTCCACGCAATCTCAATTGCTCTCAATGATTAATTTCCATGATACATGAATTAAGAACATGGAACTTAAGTCTGTTTTACTGAATCTGCACAACTGATTAATTGTTGGTTCTGTACTGAATTCTGCATTTCTATGCAGCCTGCGATACTTCCAATTCAGATCATAAGAATCGGACAAATGGTTATCCTGTGTGTCCCTGGAGGTATATTCCCAGTTCTTAACTCCAATAAAAAATTTGCCAAGCAACAGTGCATGTGATGTGTTGATCTATTGCAATTTATTGTGACATCACATGCTCATGTTATGCACTTTGTATGTTTATGCGTTGGTTCAGAATTCACAACGATGGCTGGCAGGCGGCTACGAGATGCTGTCAAAGAAGTACTAACAAGTGACAACAGTGGTGAATTTAATGATATTCATGTTGTTCTTGCTGGGTTATCAAATACCTATTCTCAATATATCACAACTTTTGAAGAATATCAGATCCAAAGATATGAGGTATGAATATTTCAAGCCACTTGCTTAGACTGAGAGCATAGTACGTATAAAATGAAACAATCATAGTTAGCTTGATATTTGTTGGCCCTTACACAATTTATTTGGTAGGTACTTAGTTATTTGTAATGGCATTTTTAACTGCCTTGGTAGGAACATGTTTTTTCTGAATATGGCTGAATCGGCACTGTCGCCTGTAGGTCTCATTCTCATCTGTTCATCTTGCATGAATAACCTGATATTGAATCTTTCCTTTTTGTTGTCATACCTTTTTCCCCTGAGCTCTGCTCAATCTAAGAAACCAAACAATGATAGGCATGCACAGTGTGGGTCCTCTTAAAATTTGTTTGTAAGTCTGTTGAAATAAACACCCTTATTGGTAGATGCCCCTTTGTGTAATTATTGAAAGTTCCTTCAACCGCATCAGCCTCCTTTTAGCTCCATGAAAAGAGAATGCTTTATTTTCTCTCTCTTGTTTTGTGCTTGTGGTTCATGTTTTTTTAGGGTGATTTTGCATGTTCGTAGGGCCCCATGGTATTAATTTATTGGTATTTAAGTTCAGATATTTCTTCAGCCCATCATTTATTGATCTTCCTGGCAAATAAATGCTTGTTTTGCAGGGAGCATCAACGTTGTATGGCCCTCACACCCTGAGTGCCTACATCCAGGAGTTTCAGAAACTTGCTACAGCCATGGTTGCCAACAAAGAGATCCCAACAAACTTCCAGCCTCCAGACATGTTGGACAGGCAAATTGGACTGCTCCCAGGCGTCATGTTTGATTCGACCCCCCCTGGTGTGAAGTTTGGAGATGTCAGCTCAGATGTTCCTGCAAGCTCAACCTTCAGGAAGGGCAATATAGTGAATGCTACATTCTATTCAGCCTGCCCAAGGAATGACCTTCTCACTGACGGCACCTTTGCACTTGTCGAGAAGCTAGATGGTAGTGACAATTGGGTCCCTGCCTATGACGACGACGACTGGTCGCTGCGTTTCAAGTGGTCAAGGCCTGCGAAGCTAAGTCCAAGGAGTTTCGCGACGCTGGAATGGACAATTCCTGAAGATGCCCCATCAGGTGTCTACAGATTGAGGCATTTCGGTGCCTCTAAGACGTTGCTTGGTTCCATCAGACATTTTACAGGGACCTCTCGTGCATTCGCCGTGCGTTAGTTGGTGCACCGTTGCCTTGGATAGTACAGCTACCTGAGTTTACACCAGTGAAAATTTCATATTGAAATACAGGTCGCAGTATCGAGAGCGTGTTGGTCCATGGTTTTTTTTACCTGTATTTGATGGTAATAACATTGTCAGACCATGTCGAACCTGTATCTTGTATGCAATCCCGTGGGAACGTGTAGCTTGTACATAACTACAAACTCGATATATATATGTCAAATTTGTGCAATCTCGTGACAAAACTCGATACATATGTCGAATTCGTGCAATCTCGTGAAGTAAAACGGTTTGGGAAATCTAGTTGTATGATGATTTTTGTGGATGGCCAGAATAGCTGTGCGGTATTGGTGTGAGTCGTGCGTACCCAGAGCTCCACCTGACAGGTAGTCATGCCGGCCCAAATGATTCACCAGACTCCAGCAGCGTCGCAGCTATCACCTGACAGATAGCCGCAGGTAAATACAGGGAGGAGAAAATTCCCTCCATGCCATCCAAAATTATAGCCATCCCTTATGTGCCATTGGAAATTTAACAATCCCCTCGTTGCCATTCCGTTAATTCCACCGTTACTATTTCGTTAAAACGCCCCAGCACCGTCACCACCGCGGCAGCGTCGGTCTTGGAGCAGCTTGCGGCCAGGGACGCCACAGCGTCTGCGAGGCCGACCACGGGCCGCGGCTGTGCCGCTGTGCTCGCCCTTGCACCCGCGTCGTCTAGCTCGGAATCGGCGTCATTCACGTTGCCGTACTCGAGGTTCCCGCGGATGCGGGCATGCGGCCTAGACCAGGAGCTCATGAACAGCGTCCCCTGGACGGAGGAGCACGCGCAAGCAGCCCTCTCACTCCTACAACAAATGGAGCTACCGAACTCCGAGCATGGCTCCAACACCGCTGGCCGCCTCCGGCCCGTCGCTTCCATCTCCCCCGCAGCAGCTGCGCTCGCCCCCGGCAGCGGCGTGCGCTCAGCCAGGATAGCTTTCGTGCCTACGCGCCGTTCGCGTTACACGAGGAAGGAAAGACGTGCTGATGACCGGCGTCGGGCTCAAGTACGTGCTGGAGGTGAATTGCCATGTCCAACCATTGGGACAAGCTTGCTTAGATTGATTTTTCAGTTCGTTCAGTGGCTCACAGCCCTCTCAATCATTCAATCAAACTTGCGTGCTGAATTAGTGAGATTTCCATCGCTAATCGACTTGCTCTGCTTGCCGCCGGTTGTTCTTGCTGAGTCTGAAGAAGTACGGCAGAGGAGATTGGAGGAACATCTAGCGCTGCAGGCCGACCTGCTCCGGGGCACGGCTCACGCCCGCGGCCGCGTGGCTGGTGAGTGACAGGCTGACGGCGTCCATACAGTTCGAGGTCGCCCACCTCCCGGCCATGGAGGGTCGCCGAGCTGCTGTGACCGACCGCGAGCCGTCCGAAGAGATTCGCGGCGCTGCGGCGAGCCGCCTCCACGGCGGGGCCGTGTGCTACCCTTGCCCGCCGCGCTACCGCGGGCCTCCTCCACCGCTGGGCTGTGCGCTGTCCCTGCAAGCCGCGCTACTACGGGCCGCCTCCGTCGCGGGATCGGGAGGGGCCCGGGGCTAGCAGGCACTCTCGCTTGCCCTTATCGGCGCACGCCGCGAAATCCTCCGAGTCCGAGGACGGAAGGACGGCCTCCATCTGAAACACTTTTCTATTCTTCTTCCCACTGATGCATGGGGTCGACTGTAGTATCCATCAGCACTAACGGTGGGATCCAACCGAATGGCAGGTAAGGGATGAAAAACTAAATCCGATACCAACGAAGGATGACTAAATTTTCAATGGCACATGAGAAATAATTATAATTTTGGATGGCATGTAGGGAATTTTCTCCACGGGAAGTGAGGGACCGTATGCGCCACTGCGCCAGCTTCAAATTCCATTGAGATTCAAGAGAATGAGTAGCATTTTTTAAAAAATTTTAAAATTTGCACCATCACCTGTTGGAGTTAGTTACCCCGTCTAGGGAGGTGTCCGAGTAGAGGGGTAGCTCTTTGCTTGGATAACGGGAGTCTGCCGTGTCTGCGGATTGCGGAGCACGACTATTTGCTTCCAACAACGACAGTACTCGAGACAAGCACACGAAATGCATGGATCTCTTGGCCTACATTAGTGCATCGCAGTGCATCACTCGTGACCGAATGAGTTCACACATAAACAACTAATGATTGGGACCAACAGTTGACTACCCCCAAGCACAGATGGTACACTGTACCTCACTCGAAAACAGAAGCAATGTGCCGTTTATTTTTCTCCCAAGGAGGCAGATAAACAATGGACGGAATCCTGCATTGCAAATTCGCTCGCTACTTTGGGAAAGCAAAAGCGCAAAAGGAAGCAGAAAAGAATGTCCATCTTTCTAGGCCGAATGCGAGACGCTGCCGGCTGTTCCAGTGTTCTTACAAGTGGAGAGCACCGGGCATGGTTGCGGCCGTCGCAAGCCATACGGTGCAGGTGTCACGGAATTTCTCGGCCCCGGGAAGGTTTTTAGATCCTCCCTATCGTCTCGATCCCGTCCCTGTCCGTGATTCAGAGGCACGTTTGGATTGGAACCTGGAACGACGTGACCAACGAACGCACCCGGCCCTGATGCGGCCTGTGTTCGTTGCACCTCTGACGCCTCAAAAAAAAAATGAAGAAAACACGAGCCGAACAGGTAGTTGCTTGCAGGATGGTGCGTATCCAATTGAGCCTGCCTGCCTGCTGTTCTGCAGCGAGCCGGTAGTTCAGGTCCCCGTTGGAAAACCGCAGCCGTCGTGTCTCCCGGCTCCTGTCGACAACGTGCCGAGACGCAGGTCGTGCGTTGTAGCTGGGCCGCAAGGAGCGTAGTAACACGTTCACGAACGGGACAGGGGCGACGAGTTTGTTGGCGGCAATGCTACTCCCCTGCAGACACGGGATTGGTTTGTTAGCTTGGTTAGAAACTACTGGTAGCTTGCACCCACCAATTGCGCGAGGATTTAACAATGGCCGTTTTTTGGGGACTTTCTACTGAAAGTGAAACCCTGTCGACCTCAACATTTTTTCTTGATCCTCGTCGAACAGTCCCGTCAGAGTTTCTTCCCCATCATAGCTTACCCTCCTTTCCTCGGTCACCATGAGTGGCATTCCTCGATCAAAAGACTGAATCGATAGCCCTAGCAGCACTAGCAGTACTACCAGCACTCTTCACTTCTTCAGTAGTTCGGTTCCACTGTTACTGCTACAGCGATCGAGACCCACCGAAACGGAGCAGGAAGCGTTCCAATTTCCCTCCCCTCCAGGCACAGGCAGCAGCAGCAGCAGCAGTCAAGATCCGCGAAATCCTACGCATCGCGCTCCATCATTGCACCCGCAAGCTTCCGCAGAGGCACACAGTTTTGTCATCAGTACAATGCAAGCACAGGAACCTTTTAATTTTTTTTTCCAAGACACAACATGAGATAGATAGAAAGTTTTGCCATGGGCATGATGGCCGCTCGCTCGGTGGCCCCCCACGCCGGCTCGGCTCAGATGCACGCTGCGTCGCGGGCAAAAGCTCCGCCTCGGATTCGCCGCCGATGCTGACGACGATGCACGGTGCAGGTCGTATGGCATACTACCCAGCTTTTGCGAGCTTTTGTTAGCTCCGCCATGGCTTTTCCCCTCCCCTAATAACCAGAACAAGGTTTAAAGACTTGAGAGACCTGAGAAAAGCCAGCCAAAGGTCAGACTAAACAATGCGTTCCCGGGATCTTTTCGTCGCCAAAGCGAGTTTAGCTTTGGGCCATTCTTGCGACCTTTTTTCCCCCCTGCACTGCGTGGCTGCGTCGCCTCACACGCAGGTGACGGCCAGATGGGGAGGGAAAGGAGCAGCAACAGCAAGAGAATGGCAGCGGGCGCGGGAGGCAAACAAAGCCGAAAGAGATGGCCGCGGCGCGGCTCCCCAGGCGAGGCCGGGAGAGGAGACGAGACCCATCAGAATCGTGCGCGGATCTTTGTCTTCACTACTCCACATCGTAATCGACTAATCGTACGTACGCGCGCTCATTGCTCTCTCTAGTAGTTTCTTGCTCGTCTCCCTCCCTCCCATGTCTCGCCACCGGCTCCATCATGGCGCCGCGACGGAGGGCGGGGACCCCGGCCGGCCTTTTCCGTGATCCCGTCGTCTCCGTCTCGTCTCCCTCGGCAGGCACGGCCTGTTCTGCTGCTTTGCACTTGCACAGGCCACGGCCAGCCAGGAGTGCGACCGGAGTACGTGCTCCTCCTGGCAGGCAGATGGGACGTGATGTGACTACAGGTTTTGTACTGGCACCTCTTACACGCTCCACAGTGATCTGCAGCCCCAGTGACCGTTCTCTTGTAAAACTCGGATTATGGGAAGTAACAAATGCCGACGACTGTTGAACTAGCTAGGAATCATGCACGATTCTGACAAGTAGCAACTAGCAACAGTGGCGGCGAGCCAAGCGGTACATAAGGTTGAGTACCTAATTACAGGTCGTGTTGCAACTCTCTTGTACAAAGTGAACCAAAAAAGAGGAAACCTAACAAAAGGAAAGGAGGTGACACAGATCCACGCTTGTACATGGGGGAGGTGGCTAAAGGAGCCTAAAAGGAGCTCTTTCCCCACGCCTAAACCCACCAAAAGAACCCGCTCGCACGCATAAACAAGGCTAAAGATCTCTCGCGCTCGCCCGCGAAACCGACCCCTGCACGTTCTTGACGAGAGCCTTTAGCAATTCGCACTCGCGGCAGCAGGTTCGCCGTCTTTTCCTCGCGTCCTCCGCGAAATTCAGCGCGAAGCTTCGGCCGCCGTTTCTTCAACCTCCGGCCCTCTAGCTAGGAGCAAGTCGAATGGTGAGCATGGTGGCAAATGCAGAACCCCAGCAACGATGCTGGTTGCTCGCGTGGATGTCACGTCCCGGGGTCACTCCGCGACCGCAGCAGCGACGTGTCAAGCTCCGAGACGGACGCTGCGGAAGGCAAGTGACAGCCGCATTAGAGCAAAGTATAATAAGGGGCTGTAAGCTGGCTGAATGCTGACGTGGAGGAGAGAGAAGAGGTGAAAGAGGAGAAGCGGGCTATAAGCTTACAGCCGACTTGGGCACAGGAACCAAGAAACTTTGTGAGAATGACTTGTGGACCATGTATTAATGGTGAAGAGCTAACCATTGTACGAGTGGGCTAGGAAAAGGCTGAGAGAAACCTTGCAGCCCGCTTGCTAGCTGCGTTATTAAACTTGCTCTTAGAAACAGTGTGCTTCGAAAAATTAATAATGGAGGGCACGGGATGCGCGACTGGTCGGTGCCGTCAGGGCTACGGCGTCGGCGGCGATCGTATACGACACGAACCTCGGTGGAGCGACTCCTTGCAGTGCGCGATGGCGCTGGCGATGCCGTCCTGCTTCTCGGCGAGCGAGTCGTCGCGGCGGGCGGCCGCCGGCGACTGGGCGGCGGCCGACACCTGCGCCGCGGACGCCGAGCGGCTCTTCTGGAGCCGGAGGTCCGCGGCGGCGGTGGTCGGCGCCACGCGCCGCAGCCGGCTCGAGATCTTGCTGAGGTACCGCCGGATGACGTCGACCGAGGGCGAGCGGGCCCTGGCCTCGTCCCGCTGCAGGTCCACGTCGTCGGGCGAGCCGTACCCGGCGAAGAGCCTGGCGGCGGAGCGCGCGCTGCTGCTGGCGCTCCGGGAGAAGCTGGCGCGACCGCCGTAGAAGGCGGCCTTGGCGGAGCCGAAGCTGAGCGTGCGCAGTTGCAGCCTGCCGCCCCCGCGCCGGCTCGCGCTGCTGCTCCGAGCGCGCGAGCCGGCGTCGCTCGGCTCGGACGCGCAGAACATGAGCGGCGGGGGAAGGTGCGGCGGCGGCGCCGCCGCGCCGCGGAAGAAGAGGCGCTCCTCGTAGGACGGCGACGCGGAGCGGCTCCGCTGCAGCGAGATGACGAAGTCGAGGTCGGCACCGCGGGCGGCGTTCACGGCGGCGGCGCAGGCCGAGGAGCAGTCCTCGGACTCGGAGCCCGACTCGGCCGCCTGGCTGCCGGCGCTGGACGCGGGCGCGGAGCAGCAGGACAGGTCCAGGTCGAAGAACGGGCCCTCGTCCTCCTCCTCGCCGTACGCGCAGCAGCCGCCGCGCGGCGTGACCGGCGCCGTCGCGGTGGCGGTGATCGTAGACACCGCGCGGCGCCGGCGGCGGAAGCGCCGCGCCGCGAGCAGCCGGAGGATCTGCATGAGCTAGAGCTAGCCGCGCGCCCGTGCGATCTCTTGGGCGTTCGTGCGTGCGTCCGTGCGAGTCCGATTTGGCTGCGGTAGAGTGGGGGTTGGGGAGCTGGGCGTTTGGGATGGTGTTGGTGGTGTGGACTGGTGGTGCGCGGTGGCTTTTAAACGGGAGCGGCAAAGTTAGCGGAGGTGGAGCGGAGGGAGGCGCCGAGGCGGACGTGTGGGCGTACCAAAGGCAAAGGCTCCGGGTTTTTCCTCTGTTTTTGGCGCTGTTTGTGGGGTCTCAGCACGGGATTTGGCCACTTGAGCTACTCCAGCCAGTTACGCGCATACGGCCCGGCGCTGCGGGTGTGTTTGTCGTGCGGCGCACGAGCCGGGTGCAATGGCAAGGGCGCGCGTGTGGCCGAAGCGGTCAGGGTCGCTGGGAAGGTTGACGCCACGGCCGTCCCCACCATGGGCAGGACGGATCGTAGTATCTACCAAACCGGCGAGTGACTTTGGGTGCCGGGGGACTGGTAGTTCAAGTCGTTGCCAGCGACCAAAGTAACGCCGGTCTCTTGGAGGCATGTCAGCGTCTCGGTTTTTTCCGTTGTCCGCTACTTACCAACCCGAGATCATGAAGATGTCTACTGCTTACCATTTTGACAATGCTAATTATGTTTCTTTTTTCGCCGGCGGAATTGTGAAGCGCTAGCGAGCAGCGATAGGTGCCAACTTACCATCGATCTACGCAAAGTGGATATCTGGAAAAAAATCTCCACTCACGCATTTGAGATCCCTGAAGAACAAGTAGTGAGTGAAGCTATCAACAATCAAGTGACAAAGGATGCATGCACTGTTCATTCATGTTCAAAAGGTCATGGCTAACAATGCCACATAGCACTGGAGGTCCACGTCCACCATCCATGGAAAGAGGCTCCTCTGCAGTAGTTGGACTTGTACATCCCATAAGTCACTCACATGTAGGTCTGATCCCACATGTTAGTGATCTAACCGTAGAGGAACCACTTTCCATCCACGGGTTGGGAGTGAGCCATCACAATTTACATTGCTCCATCATTATTTTAAAAAAATCACATTGCTCCATCCAGGCAAACACTAGCAAAAAAAAATGCTAACGAACCGCTTCCCTTACACGGAGCCCGTCATTATTTCGGGAAAAAATTCGCATTGCTCCATTCACGGCAACACTGGCAAAAAAAAAAAAAACTGGGGCCGGGCCTGAGGGTCCGGGGCCATTCGTGGAATGGAAAAGACAAGCGTCCATCCAACCGGACCGGGGCGAGCCAAAAATGCAAGGGGCGGCCGGATCACGCAGGAGCTCCATAGAAGTCTGTGAAACGGCCATAAATTTGCAAAGTGACTGGAGGAGTAGGGGCATCGATCGAGCGAAATCGCCGGCGACGGGAACTGACGACTGAGCAACAGCGGAGCTGCTGCTGTTGCTGCCGCTGCAGTGCAGGTAGGCGCAGAGGAAAGTGCAGCCCCGCACTCGATGAGTCCAAGTCCATGGCGCGAGCTTTTACAGCCTTTCTTCGATCCCTCCCTCCTTCCCGGCCGGCCTCCTCGGCTCCTCGCCCGTCCAACCCATCTACAGTGGTCTCCGGTCAAAGACTACAGTTATTTGGATTGACCGGGCCGGGTCGTCTGCACAACAACATCTCCTCTCCCGTGGTCCCGCCTGTCATCCAGGCCTGGGGATGGGCTCTGTCAGTCTGTGCACTGGTGCAGCGCAGTTGTCTGTTAGGGTGTTTGATGTCGAGGTGCTAAATTTTATCAGAGTCATATGGAATATTCGGATAATTAGGAGGTCTAAACATGAGGTAATTATAAAACTAATTGCACATATATCAATTAGACTCCATCTGTGTAATTAGTTTTGTAATTAGACTATATTTAATACTCCTAATTAGTATCAAACATCCAATATGACACGTGCTAAAGTTTAGCGTACACCCCTAGATGTTTTAACAGTCTTTTAAAACAACCCGCTTTCAGTGTTAGTACTGTACGTGAGTGGTAGGTGAGACCGAGATGCATTCCTTCCTTGTTTTGTGTGAGAAAGATGTGACGTGATGGATCATGGACGATGACTTTTCGGCGCCTGGTTTTGGCGCTCTGCGTCGCGTCAGGTAGGGTGGCCCGACCCAGCCAGCAAGATTTAGCGCTTTTCCTGTCCTGCCCAGAGGTAGAGTGCAACGGCGACACCTTGCGCGGAGACTGGAGAGAAAGATGAGAAAGATCGCAACAACTTTTGTTACCACCATGCTTGTGAAAATAGAAAGGTTTTCTTCGCTGCTCAATGCACGGGCTTGAGTGAAAAATGTGAAATGCCTCTTTTAATAAAAATGGATAATCTTGAAAAAACTTCCTTTTCTTTCCTATGACACTTGTGTTCTGCAGTGACTTATTTTTATGGTAACTACGGCAAGCAAGAAACCGGCCTGAACAATTGTATTGATAAGCAAAGTTGGTGCTTACATGATTTGTGAAAAAAGAGTATGAGAGAAAGGCAATGACAATATTTTGAGACCATATCAGGAGGAAGGAGGAGTCAACATGAGACATGCACCGGTAAGCCCAAAGGCGAAGATCAGCTGCCACATTGCGAACTGTCGCCGAAGCGGTGATGTAGAGGCCATTGAACACTAGGGCATTACGGGTTTTCCAAATATTCCATAGCACATCGGTGATGATGGTTGATCGCACTGTCGGTGCCGTGCTGTCCGGCAGGTCGTCGAGGGTCCAAAGGTCATGGTAGGAGAGTAGGTGCGGTGTGGCAATCCACCCGATGGCGCGCCAAACCCTAATGGCCATGGGACAATGCAGGAGGAGGTGATGTTGATCTTCATGAGCACCACAAAAGGCACAGGTGGGTGGCTCAATGATGTTCCGATGGCGTAGAAGGGCAGGCGAAGGAAGCCGGTGGTGGTGCATGAGCCAAAGGAAGTGCTTACAATGCGGGGCAACAGTGTTATGCTAGATGAAGGCCGCGAAGTCGTTGATAGGTCGTCATTCCATATGCCACACATAAAACCCTGCCCTGCGGAGGAGAATTGGTACATGGCAACGCCCATCTCTCTCCGATCCACCATACCAGGAGCAGGTTGTGCACTAGCGAGCGCCTATTGCAAGAGATGGAGCTTCGCAGCTGCAACCGCAAAAAGGCACGGGTGAAGGAAGAACTCCCATTGATTACCAAGCCAGGTGGAGGCAACTGAGATGTTGGGTCGTCGGCAATGAGAGATGAGTGCATTGAAGAGGTCGGCCAAGGGTCGCGGACCAAGCTAGTGATCAAACCAAAAGCAGCAGTTTGCACCGTCACCAAGATGCACTTGGGTGCATTGCCTGAATTCCGACAGGAGCTTAAGCAAGGCGGTCTAAATTGGTGTGTCCAGACGATGGGAATTGCCCAAATCATGACCAGCTGCATGGCCATAGTATTGCCGGAACCATCTTTGCCAGTTGGTTGTAGGGGGAAGGTGAAGCTTCGCCAGAAACTTGGACACGAGTCCCTAGTTCTGGATAGCCAGGTCTTTGACTCGACAAGAGTCCTCGGTTTTGGATGGTCAGGTCTTTGACTCCCAGACAGCTAATGACCGGTCTTCACATCAACTATGAGAAGAGCACATTCGTTCTGATCGCCAATGACATCAACCTTGCTCATTCCTTGGCTGCTATGCCCATTGGCTTCCTTTCCCCAAACTTACCTAGGACTGCTGCTCTCCACCAACATGCTACAATTGTGTGATCTTCAACCGCTGGTGCGTGCTGTGGCTGGTGAGCTGGTGCGAGCCCCTGCTTACTCCAAGTGGGGGCACAACCTTGGCCAATGCTGTTCTCGGCGCCAAACCGGTCTATGTCATGTGTTTCGTCCTCCTGCTACAAGGCACAATTAAAGCTGCTGACGCAATCCGCCGCGCGTTCATCTGGACCGGCGAATCACAGTGCAATGAGAACTGGTCTGCAGTAACTTCTTTTCTATCGCACCGGTTCATTTCCTTTCGACCTTCTTCTGCTGGAAGTAGGATTCAGTACTGCATTGATAAGGCCCCGTTTGGATACACAATGCTAAACTTTAGCACTCCATTTGAGGGTGCTAAAATTTAGCACTGTGCTAAAGTTTAGCACTTGGGGTTGTTTGGATACAATGCTAAAGTTTAGCACCCTCAAATGGAGTGCTAAAGTTTAGCACTTGGGGTTGTTTGGATACAGTGCTAAAGTTTAGCACCTTGGGTGAGAAATGACTACACTGTCCTCATTTATGACTGGCTTGGGGAAAAGTGGAGAGGAGAGAGAGGGGGCAATTAGGGAAAAAATGAGTTTGGGGACCACCTTTAGCACTCATTAGCACTTTTTAATACCCCTTGGGTGTGTTAAAGAAAATAAGGGTGCTAAACTTTAGCACTCACCTTTTAGCACCCCTGTTTGAGAGTTCAATGGTAAAAATATGCTAAAAATGAGGTGCTACAGTTTAGCACCTCTTTCCAAACATCCCCTAAGACTATGCAGGGTCGAAATTTTTGAACGCAGTCTTGAAGTTTTGTTCTTAAAGGCCGCCCGGGCCGGGGCACTCGGCAGTCGGCACTGTGAGTGACCAGGTTCAACGGCCACGTACGATTTGATCCTCTGATGGATCGTTTCCTGGAAAGGAAGGACGCAGGCAGAGCACTAAATACCATTGTACCGTCAGAGGACGATTGGCACGCCGGTGCGGTGCCGTTGGGATCAGATGTTTACTGTGTGATTTTCGAAAAGGAGAAGTTTCTTTTTTATTACCGGCAGTACAAGGAGCTACAGCTACCTCTGCGTGCCTACGACTTCGAGCGTTGGCCCAGTCGGAACAGTTCCTGCCCTCCTGTTTCTGGCTTTGTCCTGAATCCAACTGCCTAGCAGTCATCAACGACCAAGGCGGCGACGATGGCAGTCCGACAGTACTTGCACGGACAAACGGAGGCAGGATCCAAGGCCCCGGAAGACGAAGACGCGCCTTCTTTCTTAATTCTTGCCCAGTAAACTAACTAACCTACCTTGGACCCGCAGATTTGTTGGGAAGCAACTCCAACGCTTGTTCTCTAGCTGAATTGACGACCATGGCCATACGGTTAGTTCACATCATCAGCTGGGTTGCCCGGGCATACGGGTATCACGTCTCAGTAGGAGCACGCATCTTCCGTTCCTTGTCTCTTGCACACGCTCAGGCCCCCTCGTTCCATTTCGATACTGAGCAGGCATAGTACCAAACTACCATTGCTCAAGGCATCGATCACACCTGAGAAACGATTCTAATAACATGATACGCATGATTGTTGACCAGCGCATCACACGACCTGAGCACTTCCAGGCGTGGCCGCGTGGGTGCCAGTTTTCATCAGACTACTTCCACCCCCGTTTTGTGCTTGTTGTCTCCGCCGTGCGGCGACACAAGACCAGGCAGTTGCATGCGGACTTGTAGCGCGGTGCCTCCCGTTCCGTATTGCTATCTCTCGAAGAATGTGGCTTCGTATCTGCCCGGTCAAGGCTATTACGATGTGTGGATGGAAATGGAACTCCACCGCTTAAGCAATCTGCTGACAAACTTGCTGTTGCCGACTGCTCCTAGCGTTTGCATCACCCAACTGCATGGTACAAACACCCAGCGTGTCACGCGCCGCTCTTGCGAGAGCTAGGTGGCCAGTGGGCAGGGCGTCTGCAATCTTGGACTCTGCAATCTCGCCTCAAATCTTGCGAGCCCTTGCGTCGCACGTACACCATCCTCAGCAGTACTCACACGACGAGCTCAGAGCTCTGCTCTATGAATCGCGAACAATGAAGAAAGTTGTTCGTCAGTAGGACGGCAATGCAACGAGAACCTCTCAAAGTGTTCGGATCAACCATGGCTCGCGTGAACGCTTGTTCCCTAGCGTTGCTGCTCTCTTGCTGCATTCTGTCAGGTGCTGCAGAAGCGGCGGTGTACGACGTCGCCGGCTTCGGAGCGAAGCCTGACGGCCGGACGGACTCGTCCACCGCGTTCGCCGATGCCTGGTCCGCCGCCTGCCGGTCGCTGGAGCCGGCGACCGTGTACGTGCCGCACGGGGAGTTCCTGCTCAGCCGCGCGGCCTTCGCGGGCCCGTGCTCAAGCAGGGTGACAGTTCAGATCGATGGCACGCTTGTCGCGCCGTCAGGCTACACCAGCCGTGGCGGCAGCGGGGACGTCTGGATCGTGTTCGACCACGTCGACGGCCTCACCATGTCGGGCGGCACCCTCGACGGCCGCGGCCCGGCGCTGTGGGCGTGCAAGGCGGCCGGGCACGGTGGCTGCCCCAGCGGCGCAACAGTGAGTAGATGTGCCCTCTGTATACCAACAGTCTTTTTTTTTCGGGAAATTACGTGCAACAAGCTTTTACAACGCTGTTACGTGCGTGCCCGCGTGCATGGCAGTCGCTGACGGTGCTGAACTCGCGGGACGTGGTGATCCGCGGCCTGAGGTCGGTGGACAGCGAGCTGTACCACGTCGTGATCGACGGCTGCGAGCGCGTGGCGGTGGAGGACGTCGGGATCGTGGCGCCGGGGAGCAGCCCCAACACGGACGGGATCCACGTGCAGGCGTCGTCCGGGGTCACGGTCACCCGGGCCAGCATCCAGACCGGGGACGACTGCGTCTCCGTCGGCCCCGGCACGGCCAACCTGCGCGTTGAGCATGTCAGCTGCGGCCCGGGCCACGGCATAAGGTGGGTGATCGTCTGATCGAGTGAGCAGCGCGCTATCAACTCGCTCACCGTGCGCTCCTTTGATGGTTCTCGTCGCAGCATCGGGAGCCTGGGGAAGGAGAGCGAGGAGGCGGGCGTGGAGAACGTGACGGTGGCCGGGGCGTCCTTCGTCGGCACGGAGAACGGGCTGCGGATCAAGACGTGGGGGCGGGCGGCGGTGGAGGGCGCGTACGTGCGCGGCGTCGTCTTCGAGCACGCGTTCATGCACGACGTGCGCAACCCCATCATCATAGATCAGAACTACTGCCCCAACCACATATGCCCCCATCAGGTACGTTTTGCATGGTTCATTCCTACCCAAAAGAGATACAGACGTGTATTGCCGTTTTGATGGGCTTCGTTGCTTAATTGGCTCCCCTTCACTCTTGTTCTCTTCTTGTGCGTGCGAGTGACGCAGAGCTCGGCGGTGAAGATCAGCGACGTGAGGTACACGGACATCCGGGGCTCGTCGGCGTCGCAGGTGGCGGTGAAGTTCGACTGCAGCGCGACCAACCCGTGCAGCGGGATCGGCCTCCGGGACATCAAGCTCACCTTGGACGGCGGCAAGCCGGCAGAGGCGACTTGCCAGCACGCCGACGGCAAGGCTTCAGGCTATGTCGAGCCTCCAAGTTGCTTGTGACGCGTTACATACAAAATCGTGTGACGTGAAGCACTTCGCACATACAGATCGTCAGACGATAAACAGGGACAACACATAAAGTAGTTTTTTTAAACGAAAGAATAGTAATAGTTGGTTGGTGTTGCAACAAATAGTTCATCAGTAAGAGAACAGAACCAACAATCGTTGCCGTCTTCTATCTTGATCGGACTGACAGAGGATAAACAAATTAATACGAATGCTCATATTCTCAAATCACAACAAGATGCGTTACATTAACAAGGAGTACACGCGGACGCTCATCAAAGGTCACAGCCTCACAGGACTACTGGGTCATGCTAGATCCAGATTCGAAAAACAACAGCCCGGCTCGAAGTACACACAGATCACCGAACGACTGAACCAAACCCAATTCCACGGCGGCGCACGGTCCGGTGCAACGATCGATCAGATCTTGCCAGAGAGCTTTGCCCCCTTGACGAGCGGGTTGTTGCGGGCGATGGCTTCGCGGCCTGCGCCCTTGAAGTCGAAGCTGCACCCGTGCTCCTCCGCGTAGCGGTGCGTCCCGCAGAAGGTCTTCCCGCACCGGCACACGAACCCCGTCAGCCCTACCTTCTTGTAGCACGCCGCGCACCGTGTTGGCTGCGCTTTCTTGGCCGCCCCGGGCGCGGAGGACGGCTGCACGACGACGGCTTCTTCAGCTACACCAGCGGCTGCTGCCTCCGCGGCAGGCGCGAAGGAGACGTCAGCGACGGGCTTAGCCGACGTAGATGAAGCCGTGGTGCGGACCGGAGCGGCAGTGGCCGCAGATCGCGACGCGGTAGCGGCGGCGGCGGTGTTGGCGCCCGCCTCGGCGGCGAGACAGTGCTTCTTGTAGCAGACGGAGCACATGCCGAGGGTTTCCGGGCTCCCGAAGAAGCTGCACCCGGCGGCGCACGGACACGGGCCGCGGGGGTTCTCCTGCTGCTGGAACGAAGACATGGTTGCACGCATTGGGATCGTGAATTAGTGATCACACGGGGGAGCTCTGTGAAGGCCTCGATGGTGAGGAGCGTCAAGCGTAATTAGTCGGATGGACGCCGTGGTTCGGTTCGAGCCGCGATATATATCCACGCAATGGTTGGCGGTTTGGTGGCACGTCACCGTGTGGGCGCCGGGTGGCTCGGATCCGAATCGTAAGAGGCGCTGCGGAGGCCTGGATAGTGAGAAGCGTCAAACCGTCAAGCGGATGAACGCGTGGTTTGGATCGAGTGGCACGGTCACGCTAACTTGTGCGCGAGCCAGGAGCGTTACCAGCCATCGAATCACCGCAGCCCACTCCACTCTTCCAAACTTTCCATTTCTTGAAAGTATTAATTTATGCAACTTTTCATTTTTAAAATATTATAACAATATACCTTCGACGTATAATTTCGTACTAATAATTTATGAGATAATTTTTAGCATAACTTTAATGGCATGCAGAATTTATAGTACAACTTCTACGTACAATTTATAAAGGACAACTTCGAACTTTTATTTTTACAAATTTATAACTTATACACTCGATTTATACATATAACTTTTTCAACTAATTTTCATGATATACACAACTTCTACGTACACACGATTTGTACGATTTAGACGTAAGAAATTTTGTAATACAACTTTGGTGATATACACAACTTATACGCATAACGTTTGCTGTAAATTTATGAGAATGTTGTTAAAAAATTTATGCTATACGCAAACAATACTTACTTGAATACAAAATGATGCGGAAAAAATTAATTGAATAGAAAAAAGTGACAAAGAAAAAACACGCTCGCGCGCGCAGCACAGTGATCAGCAGCAGCGTGGACCCCACCCCCTGCCGCGGTCGCAGCTCACTGCCTGGCCTCACGCGCCAGGAAGCGCTGGCGCGCGAGGGTGAAATCAACTTCGCGAATATAATATCAACTTGGAGAATCTACTAACCACAATACAATTGATTTCTATTTAGTGGGCATGAATATTTCCAGTCGAAGAGCAACAGATCGAGAAAATACATCATCTTTCCCTGTAATCTGATATAAAAGGGATCCAATCTCTCTCCCCTTTCTTCCCTTTCCTCATTTTTTTTCTTCCCTGCGGGCTTTCTTCTCCCATGCCGCCCCTGCTCCCCTGCCACGCCGCCACCGCATCGTAGTCGCCGTCGCAGGACATCCACCTAACCCCGCCACCCCTCCACTAGGGGTCGCGCCGCCCTCTGCGCTGATGCCCGCTCCTGTCCTTCTTCTCTGGTGGCTACGCCGCTCCTTCGCGCCGATGCTCGCGCCCGTCCCTCTTCTCTGGTGGCCGTCCCTCTGCTCTGGTGGCCGTGTGGGTAGCCGGCTGGCCGCGCGCCTGTCCACGCTAGGGTTTGCGTGGGTGGTGGCGCCGCTCGTTTGCATCAATGGCTGCGCGCGGCGGCCTTGCTGCGTCGCCACTGCACTGCGCTGGGGCAGCCCCGCCCCTCCACGCCGGCGGCCACCTCGATCCACTGCGGCCACTTCGCGGGAGACGTGGGAGCAGGGGCGGATCCAGAACGAGGCTGCGCCCCGGGCTAAGTTGTTGATTCACGCCTCCTGAGCCTCCTTCTCTCTAATTGAGATCATAGTTTTTTAGTTAAACACCACATATGTTAAAGGGGCTACATGGGCTCGCCCCGGGCTGCAGCCCGGGCCCTGGATCCGCCCCCGTGCGGGAGAAACGAGAGAGGAAGAGGAAAAAAACAAAGAAAGGAAAAATAGATAAACCGATGACAGTGGGTTCCACATGGCAGAAGAAAGGGAAAGGGGAGCGGAGATATGCTGGAGCACTTGTCTCTTATATGTTGAAAAACTATTTTCTCTCTTTAGCCACTACAGGAGAATGAAGTTTTCTCAATTGCTATCAAGATTCATCCAAGTCCCTAGATTCATCCTATGACTAACGAGTCTACTCAATAATAGGATCATATTTATGTTTGAAGTTCTTCAAATATTCACCTAAGGGGGTATTTGGATGGCGAGCTAAACTTTAGTCCCTATCATATCGAATATTTAGATACTAATTAGGAGTATTAAACATAGACTATTACAAAACCCATTGCACAGATGGAGTCTAAACGGCGAGACGAATCTATTAAGTCTAATTAGTTCATGATTTGACAATGTGCTGCTACAGTAACCATTTGCTAATGATGGATTAATTAGGTTTAATAGATTCATCTCTTCGTTTAGCCTCCATCTGTGTAATTAGTTTTATAATTAACTCATATTTAGTTCTTCTAATTAGCCTCCGAATATTCGATTTGACATGAACTAAACTTTACACCCCTAAGACCCTCTTTTGTAGGGCTTCACAACCGGCTTTTTCACCGACTTCTTATGAAGCCCTGCGAAAGTGGCATCTCCAAAACGGCTCCACCGTAGAAGCCCCACAGAACCCGTTGAGAGGTGCCGATCAATGGAGATGGAGCCCAAAATACCGATTGATGGAGATGGAGCCCAAAATACCGGCTCGCCGCAGCTTCACCTCCACCCCCGTTCGTCCTTGGCAAAAATACCCCCACACCGCGCGATGCTCATTGATGGAGGCGGAGTGCTTACAGGACAATGCTCATCGATGGAGGCAGGGATAGTGCGGCGGAGGTGCAGAGCGGCTGGGGGCGCTGCGGCGGGTCGAGCAGGACGCTCGAGGGTGCCGCGCGAACAGGATCACGCGGCTGGAGATGCGCACAGGTCCCAAGCAGGGTGCCTGGGGCTGCGGCGAACAGGAGCAGGTGGCCCGTCAGAGGCGTGCGCGGTAGCCAGAGAAGAGCGGCCGCGGGTGGGCTGGAGAAGGACGGCAAGGATTAGGGGGCCGGAGGTGAGCGCGGCGGTGGAGAAGGACGGTTGCAGGGCTGGCGCGGCAGGCTTGAGAAGGGCGGCGTGGTGAGGTGAGGTGGAGGGAGAAAAGAGGACGATGAGGATGAAAATGACGGGGTCATGAGGAAGATGAGGACAGACCGAGTGGATAAGACAGAAGGAGAAAAAAAAGAAAATGAGAAGGGAAAAAAAAAGAAAAAGACAGAGGTGTCCCTTCTCATTTATTTTTTCAATTTGAAATGGACTCAAATTATAATACAATATGAAACATTTCAATTTATCCTTTCATAAATATTATGCATACTTTCATAAATATTAGTTTACTATATAACAAGCCACACTAATTATTGCTTATTGTTTTAAACGTTTAATTCATCTATTCAAACAAACCAAATAGCCAAGGGCATATAGAACATTTGACCTCTTACACGCATTTCTAAAATTACAGGAGAAGTTGTTTTGCCAAATACTTTTCAAAATAGCTTTAGTTTAGCCGCAACCGTTTCAGCCACAACCACAGCCCTGCCAAATGAGCTCTAAAAATATCTTCTAAATCTGTACTCCTATCTTTTTTTTCGCGAAACACAGTACAGACGCAGACGCTTACAACACGCACGCACTGTCGGGGATAGATCCCCAATACCCGCATGGAAAGAAGAAGGCGAACTCCTACTAAGATTCCTCTGTAATCCTACTAGGACTCATACCATGTAAATCTACTAAGACTTCTCCTTATAACCGACTAGTAATCCCGCCCCGTGGAGTATATAAAGGAGGGCAGGGGTACCTAGATCGGCAGAGCGGAGAAAACAGAGGACCAAATCCTCATACCTCAACACCCAAGCGCAGCGCGTAATATACAACACCCCAAATAGGTCGTAGGGTATTACGCTACTCTGGCAGTCCGAACCTGTATAAATTCGTGTCTTGTGTCCTCGCTTTTACCTTCAAGTTCCAGGTCCGACGATGCCCCACCAACCAATCTACTACTTTGGGTACCCCCTCGGTAGGTTGTCAGTATAAAACACCGACACACACCTACCCCTATGAGCACCTTCGAGAGACTGAGCCGGTAGACCCTCGAGATTGACAAAGTTACCACTAGCACCTCGCTATCGATTGGCATGTCGCCTACCTCTAAAAGCACAATGCCGGTTAAATCCTGAAACAAATTTAGAAAGCACCAGCGCCGAGTCGAGGACTCGAACTCTAATGAGCAGGTTCTACCACAAGAAATCTTAACAGCTGAGAGTTCTTAATTTATGAGTCGAGCTATGCTCAGTTCTCGTACTCCCACCTTTTGGTGGCCTACTAAAAATACCTTACCTTTTTCCTACTAACCCTCGACAACATTTCTGTCACACCGCAACATCATCTTGCAATGATGAGCCCTATAAAATGGCAACCACTGGGGCAAAAGTTCTCAGCGCCACTGCTACAGGAAGCTGAAAGTGCGTGTGATCCATGCCTCGCCTGAACGCTCCCCTTGCGTTGGTGCTTTTTTGTTATGTACATGCGTCATGTTCTGGTCCAGCCGGCAGACAACGGCCAAGATAGCGTCGGGAACTCATTTTTGGCTCTGTTTTGGGGTTTGAGGACAGTACATGAGTCGGTCTTGGGGTTCTAGTGGTCCTGGCCCCGGATAGGTCTAGAACATTCGTGCGTTCTGGGTGTAGGTTTTTTTTTTGAGCAATTACGGCAGGTGCTCTGCCTTATCATTATAGTAGAGAAGCGCGGTGTTATGTACAGTCCTGGCAGTAGACCAAGGTGAACTAGAAGAAAAGCAAAACTACTGAAAGGAAATCAACAACTCTAATAGCATCATGAATCCATAGAGGATCATGTGCACTTTACATTGACGGCCTCAATTGCCTGTGTCGTTTGCAGCCACATTAGAATTAGCAACCCGATAGGCGATGATGTCCTGCTTGATGATGTTAAGTAGTTGTCCTGAGTTCAGTGTTTTATTGTCGAAGACCCGACGGCAGCGTTCCTTCCAGAGGTTCCAGGCAGTGTAGATGAGTATCTGTAAGTGCAGTTCCCTGGAAGATCCCCCTGCCTGAACCATAGAAGCCCACCAGTTTGCAGTTGTTCGATGGCCATTTGCAGGGAGTGTGAAATTGCTCCATTGTGCAATCTTCTGCCAGATTTCAGTTGCATAGGAACATTTAACCATCATGTGCAGTATGGATTCTTCTTTGGTGTGGCAAAGCTTACAGATTGGTTGGGCTTGACCTCCTCGTCGGATTATACGATCAGAGGTTGGTAACCTGAGCTGCAACAGTAGCCATGCGAAGAAACGGCATTTACTTTCTACTTTGGCTTTCCAAATCATGTTCCAGCGTTCATCAGCAAAGGTCCCTATGAATTGGACAGCATATGCCGATGTAGCCGAGTACTGACCATCTGCAGTGAACCTCCAAATGATACTGTCCTCCTGATCTGTTAGCTGAAACTGATTGAGTTGGGTCCATAGCTCAATGCCTGAGTGCTGTCTCAGTGGATAGACGGTGTAACCCTTGCATCCATTTTTCTGGATGGTAAAGCTGCTGCT
This sequence comes from Setaria italica, assembly GCF_000263155.2. Lineage (NCBI taxonomy): Eukaryota > Viridiplantae > Streptophyta > Magnoliopsida > Poales > Poaceae > Setaria > Setaria italica. Next base: position 29,455,997 of record NC_028454.1, on the reverse strand, counting down.
ACTGTGTGGTTCTTCCACGAGGCCAGTTTGTAGCATTCTGGCGCTATGTCTTTGGGTGCCCGTCCATGAAGCCATCTGTCTTTCCAGAAATTTGTACATGCTCCATCACCCACTGTAATTTTGGTGCACAGTTGGAATAATGCATTCTCTGCCTCATTGAGCTGGAATGGTAGGCCGGCGCATGGCTTTGTTGGTTGTCCATTTGAGCCAGGGTCAACGCAATCTTAGTGCACGGTTCAAACAGGAAAGATCCTTGATTCCCAGGCCACCAAGTCTTTTTGTGCGACAGACCCTTGGCCAATTCACCAAGCAATGCCCTCCTCGTGCTTGTTCAGATCCTTTCCATAAGAAGTTTCGGCGAAGGCGATCAATTCTTTTGATGGCCCATTTTGACAGAGGAAAAGAGGTCATGTGGTACACTGTGATGTATGATAAAACTGAATTCACCAATGTTAACCGCCCTGCACGTGTCAGCAGTCGACCTTTCCACCCTGGAAGCCTTGCTCCAACCTTGTCAATAAGCGCCTGTTCATCCACCCGTCTTGTTTTTCCTATGTGCAGTGGTAAGCCGAGATATTTGCATGGGAATTGCTCGACAATGCCTCTGAATTGCTCCATCATCGCAGTCATGTCCATTTCAGAGCACCTGATCATATACATGGCCGATTTCTGCATGTTTGTTTTCAGACCAGTAGCTTCCCCGAATGCTTGAAGGATGTGCTGCACATTACAGATGTCACTGACTGTTGGCCTGATGAACAGAGCGGCATCATCCGCGTACAGACTTGTCCTGATGCGTATTGAGGCAGCGCCAATCGGGCTGAGGGCTCCCTGCTGCGTGGCCTTGTCTAGAATTCTCTGCAAAGGATCCATGGCCAAAATGAATAACATCGGCGATAGTGGGTCGCCCTGGCGCAGACCCCGTTGATGCCTAATTGATCGACCAGGTACTCCATTCAACAGTACGCGAGAGGTTGTGCTTCCCCAGAGCAAAGAAATTATATCCCTCCACCTTTGCCAAACCCCAGTCGTTGTAGCACCTCAAGCATGTAGTCCCACCTCACACTGTCGAAGGCCTTGGCCACATCTAACTTTAGGAAGAGCATTGGTGTTTTAGTGCGATGGAAATGGTTCACTGCTCCCTGTATGTACTGGTAATTGTCCTGGATGCTGCGACCTTTTATGAAAGCACTTTGACGTGGTGATACTATATTTGGTAGATGTGGTGCTAATCGATTTACTAATACTTTAGCCAATATCTTGGTAACACTGTGCATTAGGCTGATAGGGCTATAATCAGCAGCCGTCAGGGCACTTTCTTTCTTAGGCAGTAGCACTACGTTGGCCGAGTTGACCAGATTCCATCTGGACCCCCTGAGATTGTATACTTTGTGCATTGCGTGGATAAGATCATGTTTGATTATTGGCCATGCTAGCTTATAGAACAGTCCAGTATACCCATCCGGCCCGGTGCCTTCCCTGATGCCGCTTGGAAGATGGCCTGTATGATCTCAAGTTCTGTTAGTGGAACCTCTAGTGGCTGAGGTCATGTGATTGTATTTGCAATAAATCCCAGTTCAGGCAAGCCGATCGCTGCGTATGAACGCCAAATAAGGTTTTGTAGTGATCGAAGAGTGCCTCCTCTAATGATGTCAGCAAGAACAGATGCCTATACCCAACAGCCATCCTCCACCCACCTCCGCGATGCCGCCGGCCCCGGCGGCGCCGCCCCGGATCCTCCGCCGCCCCCAGCCCCCCACAGCCAGCCCTCCCTGCCACCAGCAAATCTCCCCCTACGCCTCCCCCACAGCACCGCCCCCTCCGCCCTCACCCAGCTCCTTCTCTCCCTCCTTCTGGAGAGAGTCTCCACCGCCGCCACCACCCAGATCCGCTTTCCCCGGCCACCTCGACGACCTCCCCGTCCCGGAAACTCCCCTATCCATCCGTGCCTCGCCCTCCTACGCGGAGATTGTCCGCCGGTCACCTCCCCGCTCCCTCAACCTCCACCTTGGCGGACGCGCCCCCATCCCGCCCACGACACGCCTCGCTGCGCCCATATCCGCCGTTCTCCCTCCAAGATCCACAGTTATTGCAGCGCCCCGCCGTTCCTCTGTCATCGATTCCCCTGCACGGCGCGCGGATTCGCGACGTCGCCTCGCTGGATCCGCCTTTACTCACCCCATCCCCCCCCGCAGATCCGCCTTTACCTCGTCGACCACCCAACCCTCCGCCTACCGTGTTTATGCCCCTCCGGCTGCAACCTCGTGCCGCGCTGGGCCCTCGAGCCCCGTGCACCTGCGCCGCATCCCACCCCCAGCTCGGAGTGACGAGGAGCCTGGCTGGACTCATGTGGTCAACCGCCGCAGGGGCTCACCGAGGAAGAAGCCCCTGCCCGGGCGTCCTGTGCATTCATGGCGGCACCCTCCCACGCCACCTACTCACCTGCGACAGGGACACTCAAGCAGGGCGCCGCTGGCCCGTTCGCTACCCAAAGCTGCCTTCCTCCACCGCACTCAAGGACGCTGCTTCCGCTGCCTCGGCCGGGATCACCGCGCCAGCTCCTGCAGAGACCCCATCCGCTGCCTCAGGTGCCTCCTGCAGGGGCACAAGCTTTCCTCCTGTCGCACTTTCCTCCCACCAAGCCTCGCCTCTGCTACAACAACCTCACCGTCCCAGAAGACCTCCCCCACCAAACCTCGTCGCAGGCCCCCACCTCGACGACACTCGAGGATGAAGAACTTCTCTGTTGGTGACCCGGCACTCCGGCCTGATGAAGATAGGCTCCATGTCCCCACCTCATTCGAGCTGGAGCGGGAGCTGCGAGATTGGGAGGGATGCGCGCTGGTCACCTGGGCCATGCGTGTCCCCCCCAACACCACATCGCGGCATCTGGAGGAAGCCCTCCTCGCAGACTTCAGGCTGCGACCTGGCGACGTCGACGTCACCAGACACCGGCCGGAGGCGTTTCTCATCCGCTTCCAGAACAGGAGAAGCTGCGAAGAGGTCAACGCAAAAGGGAAGTTCAAGTGCCGAGGCGCGGATGTCTGCGTTCGGCCATGGAGGAGTCTCACGGGTGCTCTCGGGGCTGCACTCTTTTACAGAGTGCGCCTGGTCCTCGACGGTGTTCCGCGCCATGCCTGGCAGCCGGAGCTCGTCGAGAGAATCGTCGGCCGCACTTGCTCGCTCCAATGTGTTGACACTAACCTGCTCCACCCGACGGACACCCGTGGCATCGAGCTTTGGGCCTGGACGGCTGACCCAAGCAAGATCCCCAAGGTTATGTGGCTCATCTTCACTACTGGAGCCTTGGATGCTTCTTCCTCCTCTGTGCAGGTCTCGGAGACACCCCCCCGGCGATGGCAGCGGGGAATCAAGCACCGGGTCGTCATCCACATTTGGGAAATCCACGATTTCTCCAAGGTGTCTGCGGACCGTGACGACCCGGACCTTGCTGTGGGAGAGCCGGAGCGACGGCGACTTCCCTGGTTCTGGGGCGTCCGCGACGGCGATCAAGTCCCCACGGCCGCCTTCGAGCCGTTCCACCACCCTCCACCACCGCGCGTCCAGGAGCGGCGCAACGAGCGCGAGGACGAGGATAGGCGCGACAGAGCGCGCCGGGACCGCGTCGACGACCACCCGGCTTTCCGCGGCGCCCACAACAGCAACAACTTCGACGACGACGACGACGACGCGAGGGACTCCTGGCCGCGTGACCGCCACGGCCACGCGCGGCGGACCGACACCAGCTTCGGCCGTCGCCACGACGGCTCACGCCGTGAACGTTCACGCTCCCCGCATCGCCAAAACAGGGGCTCCGACACCTATGGCGGCCGCCGCCGCCACAGCTACAACGACGACGACAAGCCGATGTCGGCCGACGAGCTTGAAGCGCAACGTCAACGACACCTTAAGCTCCTCTTCTCTCTACAGGTTGCCACCATGGAGGAGGCGGCAAGTAAGCTTCTTAACCTGCAGGCCACGCCGCGATCCGCCCTCCCTCCTCCATCGCCACGCCCCCTGCACCAGCTGTTCTCCTCTGCAGCACGGATGGCGGCCGGCCCTGGGGAAGAAGCCTGGTCCGTTGTGGCAAGTGACAAGATCTACTCTAAGGTACCTAATGGCAACACCCCAATCCCTGTGCATCGTGTCTTTCAGCGTATCAAGGAGCAACTCCCTCCCCCCCAGCTCAGCCTTCTGTACAAGAGGTGGACGCCGCCCTCGCTCAGCTACAAAGGGCGGCTAATGCCAGCTGCCAGCAGCACCCCGTTGCAGGTTCCTCTGGATGCAAGGCGCCTGATAACATACCATCCCCCCCGGCGCCTACTTTGGTGCCTCAGGACAGCCTCTGCCTGCCGATGCCTGTCGTCGAGAAGCAAAACGGCAAGCAAGCAACCTGTGCTGCCAATGTCGCCACCTCCCCTCCTCATGCATTACTGCCTTTGTCCCAGGTACTGCCGGAGGGACACCTGGTCCAGGAAGGGAGCGGCGGGCGGCCGACGGTTTGCGCTGCCCTCAGCACCACTCCCCTGCTGGACGGCGACCCACAAGCTGCCTGTACCGACGGCCAACAAGCGAACCTCACCGCCCAGCTACCCACCCTACCAGACGCCGGCAACATCAGGCCAACAGGCGACGGCGACACCCTCGCCCCTCAGGTTGCTCCTTTGGCTCCTCTGTCACCGGTTCTGCATCCACCTACACCCCTGCATCCATATACACCCCATAGTGGCATTGCTGAGCTATTTTCAACGCCTGTCAATGGCATCCTGTCTCAGCCATTTGTTGCACCCGGCAAAAGAGGGCGTCGCCTCAAGAAGCCGCCAGTGGAGGTAGCGGCTCTGCGCCGTAGTAAGCGCCAAGCCTGCAGTAAGATCAAGCACCTCTCTGCCGAAGAGAAGGCCAACCATGTCCTATGCCGACGCCTGGGCTACATCAAGAACGACACCACGCCGGCTGAGGAAGCCATCAGGGAGTTCATCGCCACCTTCCAAGGCCCTATGCCGGACTATATTATCAAGGCACTCTCAGCATTGTTCCACCTCGACGACGACGACATCGACAATGCAACCAATGCTCTGATCAAGCTTGGAGGGGCAGAGGCGATAGAAGGTTCCAACCATGCTGCCTGAAAGACTATCCTGCGGAGCTCCTTCCCATATCATGTTATTATGTCGTTATAAGTCCTTCAGCCACTTCAGCCCCCTGTGGGCTTTTATTTATGTTGATTTGTGTCTGCGAACTACACTACCATATCTTTCGGCTGCTACTCGCGTGTATCTGGACTCTGTATTATGCATGCTTGCTGCTGGATCAGTTTCTTCTGTTTCGCACTCTACTGCAAGATTTGCCACCTTCCTGAAGCGCCATACCCGCATCTATATCAATGGCAACACATGATCTCCAAATTCTCTGTTGGAACGTTAGAGGACTAAATTCAGCGGCACGGCGACAAACTGTGCAACAGATAATCACATCGGTGCCCTGTAATATTGTATGCCTGCAGGAAACAAAATTATCCCAGATTGACGACAGTATTGTGCGATCTGTGGGAGGACGCATGCTCAGGAGCTACAGTTTCTTGCCAGCAGGAGGAGTGTCGGGTACCAGGGGCGGCATTTTGATCCTTTGGAACGATGATGCAATCACTGTAGATTCTTTTGAAAAGAAAGATTTCTCCTTAACGGCGAGCGTAACAATAAAAGCGACCGCGGTAACTTCCCGGGTAACGGTCGTTTATGGGCCAACGCGAGAGCAGGAAAAGCTGCACTTCCTCCAGGAAATTAGAAGCTTGGCTCCCCGTCAGGGCATCAAATGGGTCATTCTAGGGGACTTCAACCAGATCTACAAAACTACTGACAAGAATAACTCCAACCTAAACATCAACAGCATGCGACGTTTCCGTGACACGCTAAACAATTGTAGCTTAAAAGAAATCCACCTCCAGAACAGGAAGTACACATGGAGCAACGAACGCCGCAACCCAACCCTCGTTCGGCTAGATCGAATATTCTGCAATGAACATTGGGACCTAGCTTTCCCGTCACACACCCTACAAGCGCTCCCCTCCTCGCACTCCGATCACTGCCCCCTGCTTCTCTCCAGTCATGAGAGCCCGCCGCGACCACGCCATTTCAAATTCGAGAACTTTTGGGTTTCTATGCCAGGTTTTCAGCAGGTGATACAGCAGGCATGGACACCCACGAGCACTCACACAAACCCTATTCATCGCCTCAATCACAAGCTTGCCAAAACTGCGTTGGCACTCCGAAAATGGAGTAAGACCTTATTCTCAGAAGCACAACTACAATTTCACATGGCACAGTCAGTCATCCTGCAGCTCGACATCGCACAGGAGCGTCGTACTCTGAGCATAAACGAACTAACCCTACGCTCCAAACTAAAGAAAAGGGTAATGGGACTAGCCATCCTCGAACGACTAAGAAAGCGACAATGCTCCAGAATAACGAATCTAAAACTAGGTGATGCCAATACTCGGTACTTTCATCTGAAGATGAACTCTCGAAGAAGAAAGAATTTCATCTCGCGGCTCCGAAACAATGATACATGGGCAATCTCCCAGCAAGACAAAGCAGAAGTCGCTGCCGCTCATTACACTAATGTTCTTGGAAGACCACAGCCGAGACACACAGACTTTAGTTGGGACCTGCTCTCCTGGCCCTCCGTTGACCTATCCTCGCTGGACGAGGAGTTCTCGGAGGAGGAAATCAAAAAAGCGCTCAAACAAATGCCCAAAGACAAGGCACCGGGACCAGATGGCTTCACGATTAAATTCTTCCATAAATGCTGGGAAGTTGTACGTCTAGATGTGATGGCAACGCTACACGCTTTCCATAACTTGCGCCATGATTTCTTCGACTTGCTGAACACGGCCAACATCGTGCTGGTGCCAAAGAAGGAAGAAGGAGACTCCATCACGGATTATAGACCAATAAGTCTAATCCACGCCATAGCGAAAATCATAACGAAGATAATGGCCCTAAGATTACAACCGTTTATGAACTCCTTGATCTCAGAGTGTCAAAGCGCTTTCATTAAAACAAGAGTGATCCATGATAACTACATGTACGTCAGAAACCTAGCACGTCGCTTTCATGTCTCGAGAACCCCCTCCCTCATGCTCAAGCTGGACATCTCCAAAGCCTTTGACTCCGTCCGGTGGGATTACCTGTTAGACCTCATGCAGCGCCGCGGTTTCCCCCCGAGGTGGCGCAACTGGGTTACCACGTTACTAAGCACCGCCACGTCCAAGATCCTTATGAACGGTGCGCCAGGAGAGGACATTCAGCATGGTCAAGGTCTGCGCTAAGGAGACCCGCTGTCGCCCCTTTTATTCGTCTTGGCAATTGACCCGCTCCAACAACTACTGCAACTTGCAACTGAAAGGGGCGCGCTGTCGAAATTAAGAGGGAAATACGCCCGCATCCGAATATCTTTATATGCGGATGATGCGGTCATCTTCATTAATCCGACAGTAGCTGACGTCCGCAACACTAAAGATCTCCTAGACCGGTTCGGCTGCGTTACTGGATTAAGAACCAATATCGGCAAGAGCTCGGTTGCCCCCATTCGATGCAACGAAATAGATCTAAATGCCATCCTTGCACCCTTCCCGGCGGCACAAACCAACTTCCCTATCAAATATCTTGGACTACCGCTCTCCCTTGGTAGGATTCAAAAGATTAATTTCCAGAGCTTATCCGACAAAGCAAACGCACGCCTAGCGAACTGGGCTGGCAAGCTACTCACACCCGCAGGACGGCGAACCCTAGTCCGAGCAGTACTCTCTTCGCAGCCGATTTACTACCTTTCTGCTCTAAACGCCCCATCTGCTGTGCTGGAGGAAATCGACAGGCGGAGGAAACGTTTCTTATGGGCCGGTACAGACCAAATCGTTGGAGGAAAATGTAAAGTTGCATGGAAAATAGCGTGCAAACCGACAAAACTGGGTGGCCTAGGGATTTTACACCTAAAGAAGTTTGCGAGAGCACTCCGCCTACGATGGCTTTGGAATGAATGGAAGGAGCCGCGCAAACCTTGGGTTGGGATGCCAACACCGTGCACTGCTAAAGACAAGAATCTTTTCGCTACGGCAACGACAGTCACGATCGGTAATGGGGAGACGGCCAAATTCTGGGAGTCAGCGTGGCTCCAGGGAGAGACGCCAAAACAAATTGCTCCATCGGTGTACTCCATCTCAAGAAAGAAGACCAGGACGGTTAAAGATGCCATTTTAAATGATAAGTGGATCACTGACTTAAACGTGATCAGTCTCTCGTCGGCAACACAGATCGCTGAATTCGTTACCCTCTGGGCTCGCCTGGCAACGGTCCAACTGAGCCCAGGCACACCGGACTCCATTACATGGAAACTTACCCGACATGGCGAATACACGGCATCATCGGCATACGAGGCTCAATTCAACACCTCAACACCGTCTGATATGGAACGCCTCATTTGGAAAACATGGGCGCCCCCAAAGTGCAAATTCTTCTCCTGGCTCGCCTTTCAAAACCGGCTATGGACAGCGGATCGGCTTACCACACGGGGCTGGCCCAATCAAAAGGTTTGCATGCTCTGTCACACGCACGATGAAACACTGCTACATCTGCTATCAAAATGCCGCTACACTACTCGACTCTGGGATAAAATCTTCGCCTGGGCGACTGTGCATATTCCACCCAGGGGAGATTGGTCCGCCTTCTCGTCTATCAGTGAATGGTGGTCGCATCTTGGATCCATGCAGGGTATGCCGCGTAAGGGATTTAGATCACTCATTATTCTCGTGTCATGGGAGCTCTGGAAAGAGCGCAACGAAAGAGTCTTCCAACGGAGATTTAAAAGCTTGGACCAGCTAATGTGTAAAATAAAGGATGAAGTGCGGTGCTGGACCTTGGCAGGGGCAAAACATTTGGGAGCTCTCTGCCCTTTGGAGGAGTGACCGACAAACATAGATCTGTCGTTGTATAGCCCCACTATACCTTCTCTTTCTTTCCCTTTTCGGCCTAGGTCTGTAACTATCTTCTCTATTAATTAATACAAGTCCGGCAGTCTTTGCCGGTCCCCTTTTCAAAAAAAAAGAAGAGTGCCTCCTCTTTGTCCTTGTGACTGGTCAGTGTCCTTCCCGGAAGATGGAGTGATGCTATAAAATTTTTCCGCCGCCGCGCATTGGCACGGAGGTGGAACAGTCTTGTATTTGCGTCCCCTAATTTGATCCATGTTAACCGAGATCTTTGCCTGATCTTTATTCTTCTGATAGCAGTGAATCCCAGGATGCGTGCCTTTGCAGTTCTGTGTAGTGTAAGTTCATTACTTGTCAGTGCCCGCTGCTCTTGCACTTGGTCAAGTTTGCCAACAATTTCAGTGGCGATGTCAGCCATCAATTTCATTGAGTGTACGTGCTGTCGACTCCATTTTCTGAGAGTTTTCGCAAGCCGTGATAATTTGACATGCAGAACTCTGATTTTGTCAACCGTGACAATTTCACTGCACGTTCTGGGTGTAGGTTTGGGCGGCGACAACAGAGGGAGAGGTAGGAGGCGGTGGAGGGGTGGAAGGGATGAACCTGGAGAACGGAACGGCTCACCCGACGTTCAGTCAAGGCCGAGGTCATACGATTCCGATCAGAGCCACCCGGTCTCGAGTTGTAACCGCCACGGCGCCCGACTTCGACTCGGCCGGTGATGACGTGCCTCCGAACCGCCACACGCGTGTATATATCGCCACTCGAACCCAACCACGGCGTCCATCCATTACGCTTGACGCTCCTCACCATCCAGGCCAGGCCTCCACAACGTTAACGCCCTCGTGTGATCACGATCCCAACGCGTGTTCAACCATGTCTTCGTTCCAGCAGCAGGAGAACCCCCGCGGCCCGTGTCCATGCGCCGCCGGGTGCAGCTTCTTCGGGAGCCCGGAAACCCTCAACATGTGCTCCGTCTGCTACAAGAAGCACTGTCTCGCCGCCGAGCCGGGAGCCAACTCCGCCGCCGCCGCCTCGCGATCTGCTGTCGCTGCCGCTCCGGCCGGCACCACGGCTTCATCGTCTACGGCGGCTAACCCCGTCGCCGACGTCTCCTTCTTCGCACCTGCTGCTGGCGTAGGTGAAGCAGCGGTCGTGCCGCCGTCCTCCGTATCACCCGGGGCGGCGAAGAAAGCGCAGCCGACGCGGTGCGCGGCGTGCTACAAGAAGGTGGGGCTGACGGGGTTCGTGTGCCGGTGCAAGAAGACATTCTGCGGGAGCCACCGCTACGCGGAGGAGCACGGGTGCAGCTTCGACTACAAGGGCGCCGGCCGCGAAGCCATCGCCCGCAACAACCCGCTCGTCAAGGGGGAGAAACTGCCCGGCATGATCTGATCGCCGTGGATTAGTTTTGGTTCGGATGCCTGATGCCGTGTGTGTCTCTGTGCGTGATTGTAGCTGGGCCGTTGAATGTTCTCAATCCCTGCTCCTCTGATGAGCATCTGTCAATCCCTTACCCTTCGTAGTTCGTTTAACCTTCGTAGTTCGTTGTTAGCACAGATTCAGTCAGCACGTGTATCTATTATCTTAATATGATAGTATTAAAAGAAGTCATCATATTCGCAGAGGGTTTAGAAATTCCCACGTTAATAAAAAAATACACCGTTGGATTTTATGACGATCTAATGGTCTATATTAATCTAAAGATTCCATACAAAATACAATTACTAAATAGATGAATTTAGAATTGAAAAGAAATACCATGGGGATTGAGCCATGTCCGTTGGTTTTTTTAGTCCTATTGGGACAACTATGAGGTTCACTATCATGTGTCCAATATGTCAATTGGAGCAAATTCTAATATCTCTATCTAAAAGATCCATGTCAAACACAATTGATAAAAATCTAAATTTGGAATTAAATAAAGAAAATTAAGTACTTTGAACTCCATACAAACTGGGAGTAAAATACATAAACAAAGAGTCACGTTAAAATACAATTAATAAAAAGCTAAATTTGGAATAAAGAACAAAAAATAAGATACTATTTTGAATCCCATATGCACATTACGTCATAGAGAAGGACTCGGTTCCAAGCTCAAAAATACCTTGAGTTACGTGCAGGTGTAGGTACATCTATAAATAAATCTATTTAAGCTACGCAGAAAACTTCACACGTATACATGGAATCTCTTAATCTATTTAAGTAGAATTCTTATTAGAAGTTTTGTGTCGCACTTAAATACCCATGCATCACGGCAAGAAATATTTTTGCTTGCATACCTAGCTTGCATAATCAAGATTGACAACACAGACGCGGTGTAAAATCCTGGTGTGAAGGTGGAGCAGAGCAGCCAGCAGCCGGGGCATATAATAGCGGAAGCAGTAACCGCAGTGAAGTACGAGACGGATCATCTTTTTAGTGCACCTCATCTTTGGGAGGGTTTATTTTAGGTTCAGTTTTATCTATTTTACGCAAATCGAGGTACTATAGCGTGAATTAGAAAATCAATATTTGAACTAGAAAAAACTATTTCGATCCCCATAATTTCTCTTTAATGAGGCACCGTAATTTCTCTTTAATGAGGCAGAGATAAAATAGGAGATTTAATTTTATCTAAAGGTACTACTAAGGTACAATTTGTGTAGTATTGCTCTGGTAAAGATTCAACCGCCTTGGATAGGTAAATAATTGTCAGAATCAACGACATCCCAAGTAATTAAGAGCCAAATTAAGAGAAATTAAGAAATAAATCAAAGAAAAATTAAAATGGTTAAGTGTTAAACAACAAGATGCTTACTTGGGAAGCAAATAAAAAAACAAATTTTATATAAGAACTCATTTTTTGTCCAATATAAAAGTGATAGATATCTTCAAATGGAGCAACTTTCATAATTGGCACTTTTTTTTGATTTTGAGTGGAAGGTGTTCAAAAATTGAGTAGAAGTTCGGCCGAAAAATCAAATCATTTTCAAACCCATTTTTAGCCGGCGTTCCACCAAACTTCTCCTAAGTTTATCTCCAAATCCATCAAAATTTTCATATATCGGATTTTACAAAACTTGTAGCCTATACTTTGAACTCCAACTTTTCTATTTGGAGATTCAAACGTGTAGTTCAAAATTTGTGAGAAAGTTCGCGTTGAAGACGGCACCTTCACACGACGCGCGCGCGACACGCCCCTGCCGCGGTCACTGCGCTCGCCGTAGCCACGCGGCGCGCGATGCCGGCTGCCGCGCTGCGCCAAGCCAATGGCCGGCGGCGAGGCAACAAGACATGCGCGGGCAGCAACTCACCCAAGCCCCCTGCACGCGATCTCCCTCCCTGCACGACAAAATCCGCGACGGCCAACCGCTGCCCCCGACACGTCGTGGAGCGCCGGCGTGCACCACAGCACGCCAAGCCACTCCCCGCGCGCCCGGCCACCGCCCCGCCGCGCCAATGAGCTGCGTGGCTTCGCCTCCACGCCTCGCCCCTTCCCTTCCCTTTGCTGCCTATAAAAGGGCCCCGTGCCCATGCCTCGCCAGCCGCACTCACCACCGCCGCTCTGCCATTGCCGCCGCATGACGAGCACCCCCTCCCGGCCATCCCCGTAGCTACCCAAGCGCACGAATGCCTTCCCCTACCATCACTCCACCTCCCCAGCCCCACAAACCTCCACCACTGCCGCCACCATCACCGAAGCAGCCGCGCCGCCACTGCTCCGCCGCGAGCCATCACCGGCCCTCCTCCGCCCCCGAGTCCTACACCAAACTGGTAGCTGGTGAGTCCCTCGTCGCCCTCGTGACCCTAGCCTATGACCTTGTGGCCCCACATCGCCGAAATCGAGCTCCTCGAGCCGCCGGCCGATCAAGGACCCCATTGTAATCTAGGTTTTAGTTTAAGGTTCCTTAGTGCAAAACCGCAGGGGCATAGTTCTAAACATTGAAAAGTTCTAAGGGTCGTTCTGTAAAAGAGAAAATTTAATATTGAATAAAAAAATAGTGAAATATTAATCTTTGCTAAATAGTACCAAAATAGCACAACCTGTTGTCTTTTGAATAATAAATTTCTAAGAATTTTATATGTGTACACAATCACCATCAAAATAAAATCTATGTTTTCTTTCCAACCAAGCGTGTTTTGTGAAGAAAAGAAATGTTTATAAACTTGTCTAGATGAATGTGTCCAAAAGAAAAGAAATGTTTATAAACTTGTCTAGCTGAATGTGGTCAAAAGAAATTTTTTTTTATAAACCTGTCTAGATGAATGTGGTCAAAATAAAATACACCCCATGTTTTTGTAATGGTTAACGAAATAAAACCTACGTAATGAAAGATTATAAAAGAAATCTTAGTAACGAAAGATTATAAAAGAAATCTTATGCATATGTATCTCGTGTAGAAGTTAACATCGCTGACGGAACGTACGAGCTCGTACCGGAATGCGAAGAAGGACAGCAGGAGGGTAGGCTGAACGTGATGGAGGCAAACCAAGGCCCGAACCAAAGTTCGGAAAAGCCCAAGGCTGATTCAGGGCAGGAAGGCAAGCCCCGAGCATAACTCTAGTTTCCAAATTTATACAATATTCTTGTTACTTATGTGTGTGTGCATTAAGTCCATAGGAGTTGTATTGAAATCCTAGTTGCATGCTCCTAGTACCCATGCTAAATAGGGACATGGTAAAAGTTGAGTGATTTCCTGTCACTCATGAGATATAGGAGTTAACTGTTTACTTATGTTGGAATCATAAGGTCAACGGGCGGGATTTTGTGTGATGTTCTTGAATTTGTTGATGCCCCGTCTATATAGAGGAAATTGCTAAGGTAGAAACGTGTCGGTGTTCGTGGTCAAGTTTTTGAATGTACAAAACACATGTTGAGAATATGGTAATTGGTAAGTCTAGTACCTGATTGAACCGGGGCGTGGACTTTTTCCCCGCTCTTTCTGGAAACGGTTCCCTTGGTGCATCATGTGGGTACAAGTGCGGCCATGGCACGACGTCGTTTCGGGGACCGATGGGGCCTTGTATCCAAGGGAAGTGGGCCCTAGACACTCACCGGGGATCGATGGGAACCGTTGATAATGTGTGGACCCGTCACGGTACGCGCATGTCGTGTGTTTAGGTGCACCTTGCAAGGTTAAGAAATTCGATTCGAATCGTCTGTTTCTTGCAGTTATTGAGACTGCTTGACCACTATACTACATTGAGTAAGAAGATGAACGATGATGATGCTTAATATTGAGGCTTGATTAAATTGCTTGTTCTACTATGCTTGCTTAGAATAGATGCTTATCTAGAATGGTTAATCAACTAGAATTTGATGCTAAAACTTGAAAGCAAGGACCCACTTTAAAAGCTTTTGGCAAAAATAACCCCTTAGCCAAAAAGCTTTGCATGTCTAGGAGTCAGTGGATTAGATACCACCTTTTGGGTAAACCTTGCGGAGTATTAGTATACTCAGCCTTGCTTGTGGCTTTGTTTTCCGGTAATGAAATTGATGAAATGGTTGCTAGTTTGACTTGGCCGTACCAGCTCCCTCCGGGATGGACGGGTGAGTGGGACACGTCCTCAGCGGGTGAGGACCATGGTGAGTGATGTCATGAACAGCTTCACCATGATGTCATGTATTGTTGTTAGATTATCGTTTCTTTCCGCTGCACTTGAACTCTGAACAACTTTATGAATTGAACTCGGTTTGTAATAAATAAATATGGACCTCTGTGATGTTTTCATCTAGATTGTTGTAATCTTTGGACTCGTTTTTGTATGAGTATTTGTATGCTTGTTTCGATCTCAAATACGTGGTTATATCGGGTGAAACCCGACAGACTGCCATCTTGATCCGATTAAAGTGTCTATCGCTTTTAAGGTGATGTTTAGCACACTTAAACCAGATTAATTTGGGTGGTTCTGCCACAGCTCACCATGGGGATTGAGCCCCTCACCAGGAACACAACGGGAGCAACGTAATATGTTTTCATATACACGAATTCGATAGCATTGATGGATGGTTTCTTCCCGGGGTTGGCGGTAATGATGGATAGTTTTGTGCAAGAGCTCGACAATGTCAGCAAGATGATCCAATTTTGCTCAGCTTATATATTTATTAAAAGAGTGGATGAGAGTCAATCCCATATTTGTTCGTTGTCATTGGCTGGCCAGTCACTTGCTTTGCTTGTAGCACGCAGGGCAGCGAAGGCGATATATAGGAAAAATGATTCCGGATTCTGACTAGCTTTGACTGAATGATTAAAATCAAGGTGAGAGAAAAGGGATGTTAAGGATAAAAAAGAATATACATAGTTAGAATTTATTATTATCTAATGGTCTAAGCTAATTTGATCAAAGAGTTCATATCAATGCGATTAATAATTGTGTAATTTTGAAATCAAAACAAGAAAAAATTCTAAAAAATATCGTACGGGATGGAAATAAAACATCTTTGAATCTTCCATGAACTCCATATTGATAAGATACAGTATGTGATGAAAAAAAGGTGGTTGGAAATAAATTGGTCTTTTTTTTTCTCAACTAAAGTATAGAACTTTTGTGATATGACCAAAACTCACCCAATTTAAATCTGTGTAGTTTTTTTAAACGAGATCAAACTTAGCATTCCGATAGACTTCAGTTGGCGTCTCAAGTCCATGGTATAGAACACTAGTGAGACAGAAGAACAAATATATACAAATTGTGTGCCGTCAAGGGCAAAGTGCGTAAATCGAACCCTCAACAAACTAAAGTGCGAATGCAGGTAGGAACAACTTGCATCACAAACACAGACCAACTTTGTGCAACACCAAAAGATGTAAAACTGCTGCTTTGTGCGAGACTCCAAAGCTATAGTATAGGCGATAGATTAGAAGGAGAAAAATATATATGAAGTATCATGACGACAAATCACCATGAAAGAGGGCCATGCCGGCACCAACGATAGTGAGATGACCACCATATCCATTAGGACGTGTGAGGAGGAGAACACTTGGGAAATATGACCAGCTTCACTAAATGGTTGCACGATGATGAGGCCACCACGCTAGCCTCACGCATTTCCATCAACTACTCCAGACTGGCCTATCACCACTAGCCCTAAACCCAACATCACCACCGGTTTGGCCTCCCGTTGGATTTGGATCAGCAGTGATAGTATCCCCATAGCCACCAGACCATGAAACGGAGGTGAAGCCTATTAAAACAATAAAATAGGCACCTCTAGAGCCTTGCCATACTGCCGGAGCCCGCCACCCACTGCAGTAACTTGGAGGAGGGAGGGGAGAGAGAGAGAGAGAGTACTGCGGGGGAGATGAAGCCCCCATTGTTGCTGATGCATCCCGTGCCCACGCCCGCTGTCGTGGCCCGCGTCCGCTCCTACCATCGTAGCCTAGCACCTGCGTCCATCGTCGTTACCGCATCCCATGCCCGCGCCCACCACTATCATCGCCGCCACCAATGCTTGCTGTCCCTACTTGCTTCTTGTGCGCCGCTGCTGCTCCTCACTACCAGTGAGGGGCAAGCGGAGGGGGGAGGGGCATAAATGGTGTAGAGGGGGAGGATGAGAGAGAGGTGGGGAGGGAGAGGTGCGCAGGTGAAGATAGTTGCAGTGTGTGCGTGTGTGTGTGTGTGTGGGGGGGTCTATATGACTCTCTCTTCTCCTATTAATACAATGATACACGGCTCTCTTGCATTTTTGAGAAAAAACATGCGGATTATACCATGATCCAGCAGTGAAAACCAATTCCAATCTTCATCGCAGGTTCGTGGATGGAACTGACGGTGATCTACATTTTCACCACTGGTTTCAACCTCCACCATGCCTAGTGTTGGGGGGAAATATTAACGACCTCCTTATGCTCCTTAAACAACGGTTATAAGGGCTCGGGCCCACCTGCAGCAACAGTGACCTCCGCCGACTCGGCATGGACAGAGAGTATTCCACTTCACCTCGCCTGACCCATGGTCCTAGGGTCGGACATGCCCGACCCCTCACCGCAAGGCTCCACCTCGCCCGACCTTGGGTGTAGGGGGTCGGACGTGCCCGACCCCTCGCCGCAAGGCTCCGCCTCGCCCGACCCTAAGAGCTAGGGGTCGGACGCATCCGGGCCCACAAGACAGGGCTTTGCCTCGCCCGAGGGCGTGCACGGACCAGCGGACGAGGGCACGGATCTCGTGGGCCCCCACCGATCTCACCATAAATGCGACCTGTGGGGCACCTATCCAGAGTGCAGCTCTGACGCGCAGAAAGGCGCCTGCGCTCCTCGACGTGACCCGCCACAGTTGTTGGGCAGTACACTGTAGCCACGACCGCACGGGGCTACAACTGCACCGTCCTAACTCTCCCTTGTAACGTTCGTCGTAGGGCACTCATTGCCCATGCCACCTAACAAAGGGAGGAGCGTCGCCCGGTTTCCCGCTCGGCCCGGCGGTAGGAGCATGTTGGCCGTGTCTCCCGGTCAGCACACGAGGCTACAGAGGCTGACCGTCCTCCACGACCTGCACAACTGTGGCGGCCGATCATCATCATCATCATGCACAGCTACAGCGGTCGGACACCGCGCGTATCTCGCACGCTCGGCCACAACGGCCGACCGCTGGGTCGACTACAGGGCCCAGCGACAACCATCCCCCTCCAGCGGTCATGCTGACAGGAGACAAAGACCGGAAGGGAAGGCGGCGACCCCAGGGACTCGGTCCTTCTCCCTGTGCTTTACTTTACTTTACTTTACTTGCTTATCTCTTCTACTTCTCCTTACTCCTGGCTCGATTGTAACTCCCGTCTCCTCCTTACGCTATAAAAGGAGGATCGGGGGACCCGGGCATGGGACGGCTCTCAAGCAACCCAAAACGCCCAACTCACAACCTTTCTATACAAGCATCAGTGCACACCCATAGAGACTTGGGACCAGCTTTCCTCTCTCGCCCGTTTGTAACCCCTACTACAAACTCTGCACGAGTAACACGAGCTGCCTCCCATACTGGACGTAGGGCTATTCCTGCCCGAACCAGTCTAAACCCCGTGCTCTCTCGTGCAACCATCCGAGCCTTACGCGCATAGAAGACAAATTCACTTGCCGTAGTCTTGACCCGTGATTCTTGACAACGACACCTAGCTACTCACAAACCGACGGTGAAAACGTATCACCACCGGTTTGGAACAAACCATCGGTAATGACACGTTGTTCATGATAATCCTTTCTACAGTAGTGATCAATGACCATTATCATCACAGTCAGCTGCATTGACACGTGTCCACATTGAGAAAGGATCACCTTGACCAGCACAACAATCACCCTATGATGGGTTAAACTTTTTCATGTGCCACGAGAGAGCAAGAGTGGACGAACTATGTATGCAATAGTGTATTGTTATTTGCTGCACCTTTGCGGCCACTAGCGAGTAAGGCTAGGCTAACAGCCGTAACTAGACTAATGATAAAAAATATACAACCAACCTGTCTGTCCCCCGGCCAAAAACTCTCCGGTTCATCGTAGTTGTTACCTACGGTTGGGCGACAGGGCACTGACAGGAGACAGAGAGGTCATCAATTTGATGGAATATTAGTTGGATCCAGCAGTGTAGTGGACGATATGGTGGAGCAACTTGAGGGTCGCAACACCAACCATAAGGCGGCAATTCCAAAATAACCGTATTAAATAGTGAAGAAAATTAATATTTGGTATGTGCATCATAGCATGCTGCATGTAATACCCGACAAGAGGGAACAACAGTCACAATTAAGGATGTGTCTTTGGTGACCACAACATAGGGAACAACGCTCCTTCAAAGCAGGAGAGAGAGAGAGAGAGAGAGAGATGATGATGATGATGATGATGATGAGCACAAAGACTAAGAATATAGCTTGGTAGCCACAACAACGTATTTATTGATCAAGGGTAGAGTTTATAATAAAAAAAGGGTGCAACAATCATAAGACGAAATGGGATCATGCATGTATGGGGTTGTAGCAACTAGTGATCGGAGAGCAAAGAAAGGAAAGGAGATTTGGATATAATAACAACTAAAGTCAAACTCAAAATTAAATTCTAATTATTACTTCTATAGTATACATTGAACATTCTACTAAAATATAAGAATTTTTTTAATCGTAGCAAAAATTTAGACACAAAAAAGTACATCTCAAATAAAAAAATCTTCAAAAAATTATATTCATGTGAAAATGTATAAATCTTTATGTTGCTTCACTAAATATGAAAAAATATGTTTATATCTAAGGTATTACATTTTATATTTAATTCCTATTAAAAAAGATAAGAACAATAAAATATATGATAATATATTGGTGGGTTACCATGACACGAGTAAATACAATTATTTATATCGATTTATTCTAAAATAAAGTATCCAGAGATTGGCATAAAAAAGCTAGCATTCCGGCGTTATTTGGGCGGACCATCTGGCTAGTTTCTTGTATTGTAATGGATCTTGTCGTGTTTGAAAAATGAGCACGCGTAAGATTGGTTTAACCTCTTTTCATCTGATTAAGAATTCAAGATGCGTCTTCTTTCTCTGTTTTTTTTTCTTTAACCACGAATGGTCAAGCGCATGGTCGCACACGAACACCGAAAGGTACATGATGTTAGCGAACAACTGTGTCATTGCTATTAGTAGGGCTCTTGTTGTTGAGATCGTTGATTCTGTTCCCTTGTTGGCGAACTATTAGTCGTCGTACGGTTGTTTTAACGGACCAACTGTTAGTTAGTAATTTTTTAGTGCTGAGCGGAGCATATTTACTTAGGTTGATGTATTACAAGCAACTGGGAGGCTCGACGTAACCGGAAGCCTCTGCCGGCTTGCCGCCGTCCAAGATGAGCCTGATGTCCTGCAGGCCGATCCCGCTGCTGCACGGGTTGCTCGCGCTGCAGCCGAATTCACGGCCACCTGCGACGCCGACGAGCCCCGGAAGATCAGTTCGACGGACTTAATCGCTCTCGAGGGACGGGTTGATCTTCGCAGCCGAGCTCTGCGTCCCTCGAGAGAAGAAAAACAAGTGCGCGCGCAGGCGAGTCGATTAAGTCAGGTCACGGAGCCCGCCGAACACTCGAACTGCATTGTTGAGAGCTTCCAATTTGTACTCCAATCTCTTTTTTCCCCTGGAAACCCTCTACAACAACTCTCTGTCTCTCTCGCAAGTCGCATTCGGCTCCACTGCACCAGGAACCTGAAGGTGTGCTGTGGAAGTGTGGATTCCGTTGCAGAATCTGACGGCCGGACGGACTCATCCGCCCCGTTCGCCTCGGCCTGTTCGACCCGCCGCTTGCCGTTCCAAGGACCCGGCGACAGCGTCCGTGACGTGCCGAACGGGGGGAACTTTCTGTTCAGCCATGCGGCCTTCATAAGCAACTGAGCAATTGTCAGGAGTGGGTTGCTGCCAAAACTGTCACGTCGTGATCGACAGCTACGAGGGCGTGACGGGGATGGTGGGCGCCGGCCGCCGGGGAGCAGCGGAGCAGGCGAGCAGCCGCAAGAGGACGGCATCCACGTGCAGGGTTCGTCCGAGGGAGATCACGGTCACCCCACACCATGATCCAGACCGACCGGCGTCGACGACCGTGATCCAGACCGGCGACGACTGCCAATATGCTCGCCACGGGCACGTCTTCTGCGGCCCAGGCTGCAGCACAGGATTGGCGACTCCACCTGACATGCCACTCAAGTGTCTGGGACTCTGGGTCGCGTCGCGTCGCAGCATACAGGGACCCGTCAACGGGGCGCGGGCACCTGCACATACAGGGAGCAAAAATTCCACCATCATCAACCTGCACGCCGGCTGCTCCGGCGACGGCTGCCCACCATGGGTGGTCCAAAACGTGCTGTGTTTTTCAGTATAAAAAATAAACGTGCTGTGTTTCAGAGACAGAAAAAAAGCGACTATATTCCCCTGCAGTCTGACGAGCCATAAGACGTGACCGATGTGCCTACGCGCGAGCAATCCCTGCAGCAAGATCCACCATGCACAACGTCAGGCTCACCTTTTACCAACATTCAGTACTGCGCCTCCATCGACCAAGGGACGAACAGCAGTAAAAACTTCAAAATCCAAACCGAGCTTTTAGAGAAAAAAAAAGCTCCAAACCAAGCACGCCACCAACAACTATGTATAAGGTCTACTTATTATTGATTAAACCAAGCTTACGACGGACACCACAGGTCAACTGATGCACCAACTGCGAACAAACATCACGCTGTCTCTCGACACGGACCAAAGGCACAACACCAGGGTGACAACCCAGAACCAGCTTACATTCTATTACATACATATATAAATTCTAAATCCTTCGCTAAAAGAAGTATGACAGGTCCTGCTTCTTCCTCGACCCGCCTTTGCCATAGAGCTCGTTCCACTGCCTGATCTCGTTCATGACAGCGCCTTCACTGGAAAAGCTTGTGGCGACCTGGTTGTGTCACACGCGCAAATGGTTTAGCAATCTGTCCCCGTGGTGATGAGGTCTACTAAATGCTGGTAGCATTCATATGCGGGCAGGCTAAACATGTAAACAGACAAAGTCGCAGCCACTTACTTCTTCCTTGGCCTTCTTCAAGTCCTCCATGGTTAACGGCCTCAGGGCAGCTGTCTCTTTGGTTTCGCCCTTGGCACCTTCTTCCCCTGATTCGACTTTCTTGGCTTTGCTGCTTTCTGGCTTTTCCTTCCCGCTTCCTTGGTTTGTCGGCTCCTCAGCCTGCACCTTCTTCCCTTCTTCATCCTTTGCCTTCTTATCCTGGGGCAACAAGCATCATCATCAGATCATGTAAAATGTGATGTGATTGTGGGATCAAACGCCTAGTATCATCTATATTTATATCTCTACTGTTCATTTTCTATGACAGGTTAAATTTCTACTTTATGTTCCCATAAGCAGAGTTTGTGTGTCCTACTTTATGTTCCCTTAAAATTTGATAATGGGTTTGTTACCTTCTTCATTTCCTTTTCTTTCTGAAGTAGCTCTCTGACAGGGCGATAAGCAGCCGTCACGCAAAGATTCTGCAAAATACAGCTTTAGGCAAACAGAGAATGACCACTGAACAGTTGTTAATATTGAATTCAAGCTAGCGTGCAAACCTTCAGATCACTGCCGCTGTATCCTTCAGTCATTTTCGCGAGTTCCTTGAAGTCAATATCCTCAACCTTCTCTTTCGACAGCAGCTTCTTCAAAATAAGCTCTCTACTCTCAAGAGTTGGCAGCCCAACCATCACCCTGTTTGATAAAACATGATAAATCAGCAAATAATCTAGAGGCAGCGTAATTTCATCCAAACAAAGTTTAAGAAGGAAAATGTTTCAAACGCACCTGTGCTCGAACCGCCTGATTATCGCCTCATCAAGGTCAAAGGGTCTGTTAGTTGCAGCAAGCACAAGAATCCTTTCATTGGGCTTGGACAAGAGTCCATCCCAATGCGTCATGAATTCATTCTTGATCCTCCTTGACACCTCGTGTTCGTTTGAACGTTCCCGTGACCCTAACATGCTGTCCACCTCGTCCACGAAAATAATGGCTGGTGCGATTTTTGTAGCTAGACTGAACAACGCTCGGATGCTCTTCTCGGCCTCGCCATACCATTTCGACACGATAGTGGACATTGAGATGTTAATGAAGCTAGCACCAGCTTCATTGGCTACAGCCTTGGCAAGCATAGTTTTACCGGTTCCAGGTGGTCCAAACAGCAGAATCCCCCTGCATGGTTTCAATAGACCACCATTGAAGAGGTCAGGCCGCTGAAGTGGGAGCATGACAAGCTCCTGAATTGACTCTTTGATATCAGCTAGTGCTCCGATATCATCAAATGTCACTCCTGTTTCACTGGCAGGTATTACTGATGATTCCCTGATTCGCTTTTCATATTCATTGTCTTTAGCGACCTGTAAGTAAATAGGAAAATATGTTTATGTTAAGTTCGCTATCTTCTACCACTTCTGTGGATAGAACATTACATAACTCCTGGCGAATGAGTAGAGGAAAACAAAATTCTTGTCATCTGGGATACCTTCGAGTCAACTTTTGTTTCCACTGTACCTTTCCCAAGGTTGCTCTCTTGGAAAATTTTTAATCCATGAGATAAGCTGCTCAATAAGGATGTTGTGAGCATATAAAAATTGGTAAAAAGAACTAACAAATGGATCATCGTGATAAATTAACTAACCTTGTTGAAGACAGAATGAGCCTCCCGTTTTTGTATTCAGGGTCCTTGTTATTCATCAAATGGTAAGAGACTGCTGGGGCAATAATATTCTCTATGTATTTTCCAATTGTGAAATAATCATCCCGAGGGATAGAACTCAAATCACCACATTCCAGGTTGTATGCTGACAGAACTCCTGCAGTGTGGGTTACAAAGGATTCTTCCTGAGCTTTTGCAACATCATTTTCCATTTGGGTTTTCCATTTCTCAAGATGAGACTCTTCTTTGGGAGGCTTAGTCTCCAGAATGTATGGGAATAGTTCAGTCACCTCCTCATCAACATCACCACTATCTTCATCAGCAGTAAGGAAGTGCGAACCAATTACCAAAACTCTTCCAGATAATTTGTTCAACATTTTCTTGAACAAATCATATGCTCTCGGTGAACTACCAAGGAGAACATTAACTTCCCTTATATAAAGAATAAGGGGACTGCATTCTGAAACGGAAACTATGACCTGCAAAAATCATTTTGAATATTAGTTCATATTACAAATACCGCACATCAAATTCAATTATGAAGCTGAAGCCTGAATTACCTTGTAAAGGGATTGCATGAGTATTTCCTCATCCACACTCCAGACTGGAACAACTATTTCTGCATCAGAAGAGGAACTGTAAGTATGCATGCACATTGTTGCTTCCTACCTGAAGTATAGCTCGTGCAAAATAAGAAACATGGTTTATAGACCAGCACCAAGACAAGTAGACAATCCCTAAGCTTCAAAGGTTCAGCTAGATGAATTGATATAAACAGGCCATTTGAATTTACCAAGTCTAAGATGTTGGTTTGTCACAAACTGATGGAAGCTGACAACCATGCTTTATACATTCGATTAATGGTTAATGCATACATATAGTTGTGGCATAAATGAGTTACGAAACGTAAAACACAGTTAACTCACCATTATCTTCGTCGGATTCTGTGTCATGCTTCTTTGCACAAGGCAATAAGGATATGTATAGCCCAACCGGCTGCGTGATCTTATAGTGAATACTGTTGATAAAGAACAGAAAATGATTAGAGTCACGAATGAATATCAAAGTTCAAGTTTCATTGCACTGCAGATATGTTACCTCGTCTTTACATCTAGAATATCCCTTCGATGATCCAATGATTCTGCAATTGCATTTCACAACACAATCAAAACACCACAAAAAGATGAAGAAAATGGCATTGCGTCACATGCTTGGTGAAAGGACTCAAGTAACAAGCAATAAAGTTGATAGGAAAAAACTGTGCCAACGGCAAAGGGAGCATACATCACACTATAAATATTGGTCTATTAAAAGCATACACTCAATCTGTATCAAGCAGAGTGATTAATAGGTTGATACCTGTTGGTTCTGCCTTCTTGCGAAATATGTTTAAAGAGTCAACAAAACCATACACTCTGTCCCATGTCGTCTCGGTCATGGAACTATTAGGAATCTGCATCAGGAATGAACAGAATCAGCTAGATAAATCATCAGAAATTTCGCATATTGCCAGCATTACAAAACAGCATATGATGCTAATGTCGTGTTTCAATTGTTAGATGTGGACAAACTATTTTTGTCCTTTTTCAAGGACCCCATGGTTTCATGTGAGCACAAATCCAACTCAAATCCAGTTAAGTTTCCTGATGGGGGAAATGTCCAACAATCTTACTGCCGAAGGGTGGTGATACTGTCACCCGACAATCAATTACAGGGGGAAAAAAAACAAGAATGCAGGTCCTCCCAATCAAGCATACTGTATTCGAAATCATCAATGAAGTGTACCATACAAAAGAAGATATTAACTGTCTTGAATCAACAATAATGTGGTGAAACAAGGTACCAACCTCAACCTGTGCATCGCTCGGGGCGCCGTACTTGTGCTTCATCTGTAATGGCATTCAACGACAATAGATGGTTTAGAATAACATCATGTGAATCAGATAATGGGACAACATGATAACAATAGCCCAAATAGTATCATGCTTACCAGCCGCGAGAACTCGAAGAGGTCCAGTGGCAGCAGGCGCGCATTGAACTGGTGGGCGACGGCCTTGGCAAGCGACAGCAGGCATGTCTCTGCAGTAAAAGAACACCAGGCTTTCAAAACATGGTATTTCTTTCCGACCCAAAAGAGCAGGCATTGAAGCGGAGGCGAACCTGATTGGCCGCCGAGCAGTATGGTGCGGCTCGAGTCGTCGAGGACTTGGATGTGCTTCGGCAGGACAGCCTGAGTCAGGTAGGGGAAGGCCGCGCTCGTGAGCGCCAGCCGCGTTTCCTCGCTGCAAAAACAGGGGAGCGCGTGCCTGGTCAGTCATAGTTCACCAAACATTATCCTGATTTCTATTGACCCGTATTGACGCGATCCCTAAAGTAGTCGCCTTGATTCTACCCGTCACATTCCAGCAGAACCATAAACTAATCAGATCCCGGAAACTACCCGAAACAGGGGAGTCAAAAGGCTTCCGTTTCCAAGTCGGACTGAAGAAGCTGTAGAACCCCACGCGTACCTGAGGTAGTACGGGAAATCGGCGAAGGTGACGCCGGTCTCGCGCCCGTCAACGACCAGCCGCAGGAGCTCCGCCTCCACCACCGCGGCCGTCGCGCCGCCGCCCGAGGCCCCGCCCCCGCCGGGGTTCGACGGCCCGAGCCCCGCCGACACCAGGCCGAGGCCGAGGCCGACGCCCACGCCCACGCCCACGCCCACCGCCGACGCGAACAGGCCGCCGCCGCCGCCGCCGCTACCGTTGTCCATCGCCGCCAGCCGCCGGGACACCGCCGCCTCACGCGCCGCGCGTTCTCGGCTCGCACAGGGGCATGCAACTTGGCAGTGGGACAGGGACGGATTCGCAGGAGACCGAACACTGCAATGTTTTGGTGGTGGGGGTCTTGGCGTAGCGGGCGGTGGAAGGCGGGTATTTATAGACGGAACGAGAGGCTGTGCTGCGGACGGGACGGGCTCGGCCTCCGTCAAGTCTACGAGTCCACGGCAAGTCAGTGTTTACGGTCGTGGCCGCTTGGGAGTTGGGATCGGCGCCTCGTGTCCGACGCGGATCCAGGAAGGAGGGTGAACTTTCGGAGTGGTGGCGGCGATGCTGACGAGCTGAACCGAGTGGTCTCCGTTGATTGACTGTCATAATAAGTCCGAACTACACATTGTTTGGGGGTATATATCGCGTCAATCAAAAGGGTAAAAAAGATGCATGGGTAATTCGAGGAGGGTGATCGACGGTGAAGTGAAGTTATTGTAGAGCAGTAATCAAACAAGATAATTGCCGTGACCCAAAGTTAACGGAGAACAGTTATCAAACGCGCCGAAAGTCATATAGAAAAAAAAAAGTTAACAGAGAGCAGTTATCAATTAAATTAAAAGTGGACGAAAAGTTAACGGAGAGCGGCTATCAAATACGATGGACGGAAGGGTGGGCACATCACTTTAGCCTACATGGGTAAAGACAACGGGTGCGGTGTAGTAAAGAGTTCGAATACATGGATAGTTGTTGATGACATAGCCTTTTTTTTCTTTGGTATAATTTTCCGAGGATAAATTTTGAAATACTAAGAAGGTTTTGATATCTTGCATTCAGGAAATATTGGAAAGGTTTTAAAACGCCAGTATACTATTCTAACCAATTCAACATCCCAAGTACAGTATCAATCACCAAATGGGATTTATAAATCACACTGTTTTAATATATTGGGCTGTCACATAGCACAAATAATATGGCCGCACGACATTCCAAATGGCATGATGGACAAAGGCTGGTAGATAGCGGTTATCAAACAAGCTGGATTCCTTTCTAAAAAACAAGCTGGATGTCATGATATAAAGTTACTCGAAGCAGTTATCACCATAATGCGCCATCAAGAAAGTTAACGAAGAGCAGTTTTAAAACATGATGAGTAGTAGCACAGACATGTCACTTAGACCTACAACAGCAACTACAAATGGTAGTGCCACAATGAAGGTGAGAAAACGTGGGATGGGCGCTCATGAACGGGTTTTCATGTGGGACCATTATTGTACCCACCACACCAGACATCACATGTCACCTCCTTTCTTTGGAACATTTCTGAAGGGTTAGAATTTGCAATAATGAGAAGATGTTGTTTTGTTTCCACTTTGGAAACTATAGAAAGACTAGGGAACAATGTGGTATTCCATAGCCAAATTTGCCATTAACTTAAGTTATATATGACCATCTATTACTATAGATACAGAGCAACCATATATCCCAAAACTTACATGGTGATACTTAACATAGCATGACATAGCTTAGCTCGGTTGGTGTGCCTCCCAGGTGTGGAGCGCACCCCCCGGGCTCTAACACAGTTGGGTGCATGCTGGGGTGCAGGTCTTTGGCAGCTGCATCCCAGGCCGCCATGGGGGCACCGGTGAGCTCCTCTGTTGGCTTCACCTAGTAAAAAATAACATGATGTCTATACAACATTTCAAATGGCACGATGAATAGAAAGTTACATGACAGAGATTACAAAACAACATGTTAATAGAGAGTTTTTATCAACATGATGCCTGCAACGATGGAAGTTAGTGGAGGGTAGTTATCCAACATGATGAATAGGAATGTGAACATGCCGATGCAACAACCCACATGAGCAAGTACAAATTGTAGTTCTATAGTGAATTGTACAATCACATGAGATCGGTGCTAATGAATGGGTTTATTGCACCACACCTAGCAACATATCTTATGCGCTAGGATTTGAATAATGAGGAAGATGTTCTTTTGTTTCCTCTTTTGAAACTCCAGAAAGTCCAGGGAACAATGTAATAAACGCTACCTGGTCTCCGACGCGGTTCCAGGAAGCAAGGTGAAATTTCAGAGTGGTGATGGTGATGCTGTCGGGCTGAATCGAGTGGTGCCCGTCGATTGACTAAGTCCTAACTGCACATTGTTTGGTATATACCGCATCAATCAAAAAGGGTAAAAAAAATGCATGGGTAATTAGAGGAGGGTGGTCGACGGTGAAATAAAGCTACTGTAGCAGTTATCAAGCAAGATAATTTCCGCGATGCAAAGTTAACAGAGAACGGTTATCAAATGCGCCAAAAGTCAAAAAGAAAGTTAACGAAGAGCAGTTATTAATTAAAAGTGGATGGAAAGTTAACGAAGAGCGGCTATCAAATACAACGGATGGCATGGTGGGCACGTCACTTTGGCCTACATGGGTAAAGACAACGGACGCAGTGTAGTGAAGAGTTCGAACATGCGGATGGTTGTTGATGAACAGGTCTTCATGCCTTGGGACCATCACTGTGCCCCAGCCGCACCCCACTATAGACTTTTTTTTTCTTTGGTATAATTTTTCTAGGACAAAATTTGAAATAGTAAGAAGGTTTTAATATCTTGCATTTGGAAAATATTGGAAAAGTTTTTGAATGATAGTATACTATCCTAACCAATCCAACATCATAAGTTACAATATCAATCGCCAAATGGGATCTATAAATCACACTATTTTAATATATTGAGCTATCACATAGCACGAATA
Organism: Setaria italica; assembly: GCF_000263155.2. Taxonomy (NCBI): domain Eukaryota; kingdom Viridiplantae; phylum Streptophyta; class Magnoliopsida; order Poales; family Poaceae; genus Setaria; species Setaria italica. The sequence continues at coordinate 29,427,349 of NC_028454.1, read as the reverse complement.
ATACGGCTTGGCATCACATAACATTCCAAATGGCACGATGGACAAAAGCTGGTAGATAACGGTTATCAAACATGCTGGATGTCATGATATAAGTTAACAGAATCAGTTATCACCATGATGCGTGTCGTCAAAAAAGTTAATAGAGAGCAGTTTTAAAGCATGATGAGTAGTATCACAAACATGTCACTGAGACCTACAAGGGCAAGTACAGATAGTAGTGCCACGTTGAAGGTGAGAGAACGTGGGATGGGCAGTCATGAATGGGTTTACATGTGGGACCATTATTGTACCCACCACACCAGACATCACATGCCACCTCCTTTCTTTGGAAACATTTCTCAAGGGCTAGAATTTGAAATAATGAGAAGATGTTTTTTATTTTCTCTTTGGAAACTATGGAAAGACTAGGGAACAATGTGGTATCCCACAACCAAATCTGCCATTAATTGAAGTTATATATGACCATTAATTACTATCAATACGGAGCAACCATACATCCCAAAACTTACATGGTGATCATTTAATATAGCATGTTGTCGCAAACCGAGCTTAGCTTGGTTGGTGTGCCTCCTAGGTGTGGAACACATCCGCCTAGGCTCGAACCTAGTTGGGTGCACGCTGGGGTGTGGCTCCTCGACAGCTGCATCCCATGCCACCATGATGGCACCGGTGGGCCTCTCTGATGACCTCACCTAGTGAAAAAATAGCATGATGTCTGCACAACATTTCAATTGGCATGATGGATAGGAAGTTACATGACAGAGATTATAAAACAACATGCTACCATAAGAAGTTAATAGAGAGTTTTTATTAACATGATGCCTACCACGATGGAAGTTAGTGGAGAGCAGTTATCCAACATGATGAATAGGAGTGTGAACATGTCACTGCAAGATCAAGTACAAATTGTGGTTCTATAGTGAATTTTACAATCACATGAGATCGGTGCTAATGAATGGGTTTATTACAGGACCACCAATCGATCCACCACACCTAGCAACCTATCTTATGGGCTAGGATTTGAATAGTGAGAAGATGTTGTGTTTCATCTTTTGAAACTCAAGCAAGTCTAGGAACAATGTAATGAACACGCTAGATCGAGAGTTCTTGTTAGAACCATCAATTTTCATCAGCACGTCTCAAGTGTACATTGCATTTCTGTAGAACATTTACTATATGAATCACTAAATGTATCCATAGCACGACTAGTTTATCCCGGCACCATACAACATTCCAAATGGCATAGTGTAAAGTAGGTTCGTGGAGAATGGTTATCGAATAAGATTGATGCCACATGATAAAATGTTAACAAAGAGAACTTGTCAAACATGATGGATGTTCTGTGGAAAAATAACATAGAGCGGTTATCAAACATAAAGAAAAGGAGTGCTAGCACATCAGTGTGACCTACAAGAGCGTGCCTATGGCACCACCATGGTGAAGAATGCAAACACATGGATGGCTTTACATGTGGAATCTCTCAATCTCCTTGTATTCTTCATTTTCCCACACCTGTATCATGATCTTTAGGGATTTGATATCATCGGGGCGTCTCCTGCTAAAATCTTGGAACATTCAACGGTTATAGAGACCATTCTGGAAGCAATCTATGGCATCATGCTTCATGATGTCCATGATTGTGGCCTTCTTGTCGAAGAAACGATGTAGGTAACTGCGCAGGGTCTCGCCTTGTTGTTGTTTGACTTGAGATAAGTCGATCTTGTTGCCAGGACACTGCATCGCCCCTGTGAAGTTGTTGGTGAATGCCACCTTGAGATCCTTCCACGTGTCGTTTGTCTAATGACTTGAGCCACGTGAGTGGCGCTACCTCCATGCAGATGGGGAAGCCTTGGTGTCGTCGTTCCCTCCTGCTGCTTGTACTGACAGTGAGTAGCACCGCAGCCATTGGACTGGGTCCTGCTTGCCATCATACTTGGTGATACCTGGAGGTTTGAATTTCTCGGGTAGAACTGTCCTCCTTACTCATCTTGAGAAAGCGGGGAACCCGTCGGAATCCTCTCCTAGGTACTTGACTTCTTGCTCAGGCTCATGGCGGTGTCCGTTAATGATTGTACGAGCGTCACTGCCGGTGTTGATCTTGTGACGGAGATCCTGTACTAGGCGTTCAGGCTCTGGGTTGGGCCCATGGTGGCCACAGCCGCCCGACTACCCTCTGGTCCAACTTGGCTTGGTTTGGCACCTCCGATTTGACTTGATCTGGATGGAGTGCACCTATGGCTGCTGACATGCTAGGATGGGGTTTATGGAACTGAGTGTATCAGGTTTTGTTGATCGAGTCGTTCGTACGGGCGCTCCACTAGTTCAGCCAATTGCCTAGTGTACTTGTCTTGTGGCATTGCACGGGCAATAAGATATAGCGATGGTGGCAAGAGGAGTATGATGTTGACATGGTTGAACTGCTTCAAACGCGCTGTCCAGGTTCATGATTGGCAAGTTCGCTGCAAGGCGGCGGTGGTGCTATGCTCTTGCAGTGTTTCTTGCTCTTCGTTGAGTTCTTTGAGCTTTAGTTTCTTCTCCGACAATGTTGGCGGTGAGCTCATCCTGCGAGACATCATCCAGGTGATGTTCATGCTGCTGATTTCTCTCTGGTTGCTCTTCCTCTTCGCCTTCTTGTGCAGCAATGAGAGCGAAGAGTTCTTATTTCGGAGAATAGCTCCTCGAACTTGACGTGATGACCTCCATGGAGCCGCCTTCTTCGTAGATGGGTGACATAGGAGTTCCCTCCTGGTATGGGAGGGTGTCAAGGTAGGCGATAACGCGTGAATCATCGTTCTTGGCAAGAGCAAGTAGCTTCATGTTGGGCCACTAGATGAATCTGCCTTATGTTGTTGATGTGATTACCAGGCCCTGCTGCGGACCCGATAAAGGGGTCTCCTCGCCCGGGTCCGAGTAGTAGTTAGGGTCCTTCATCATTTCCGTATCAGTTTGTGATCTGGACAGGGCAGCTTGGTAAATAGCACCCATGTTTCGGAGTTTGAACGGGAATCGCCTTGGGTTATAGTCCAATTCGCACGATGGCTTAAGTGTCGGCTCGTGAAAACCAGTCCGACTAGCGGGAGAAGTCGAGTTGTACTCGGACTCGTCCCCCCAGCCTCTGACTAAGTTAGAAATTGAAAATTCGCCAAATTTCTTGATGAGATCCTCTAGAGCTTGACGCTGGAGCTTCATGGCGTGCTGCTTCTTCTCTGGGGCTGGCGTAATGTGGTGATGGAAGTTTCCAACACCGTTTGTGATGCAAACCCAGGAGCCAAAGATGAACATCGTGCCCATTTCGAACGTGACGATTGGCTTAATGATGACTTGGGCCATCGAGTTCGCTAGTGGATTTTCAGCGAGATCCCCTACCTGGCGCGCCAGCTGTCGGTGTTTAGACCCGGCAACCTACCAAGGGGGGTGCTCGAGGTAGTGTTTAGTGTGTAGGGCTCACTGAGATCAGGAAATCGAAGGTGAACTTGAACACACGGTTTAGACAGGTTCGGGCTGATAGATTGCATAATACCCTACGTCCTGTGTGTTTGTTGAATTGAATTGCTTTGGAGGGGGTTCCTGCCTCGTCTTATATTGCTGGGGGCAGGGTTATAGGTCAGTTGTTTATAAGAATACTAGTCGGATTCGACTAGATGAGTTCTACTATAATTGCTACTAGTAGTTTTCCTAATCCTCGACTAGTTCCTGTCTTGCCACGTAGACTACACCGTCCTGCACCATAGCCTCCATGTCTGACATGTCTTGGTGTACAACCTTGTATGTAGGACTGTCCAAACCTTCTGGTGGGTCCATAGATGTATGTACGACACCCACCACATCCCACTCCTTTCTTATGCGATGTTTCTTAGGGCTTAAATTTGAAATAGTAAGAAGTTGTTGTCTTTCTTCTTTGGAAATGTTGGTATGCCAAGGGAAATGTATAATATCTATGCCCAGATTAACATTGCATGCTATAACCATAAATTTCCATGGGTATGCATGATGGGTTCTATACATCCCAAAATATGTATAGATCAATAGATGGCATTGACAACTATATTGTTTCGGTTTGTTGGGCTAGCATAGAGCACTAATAATATAGATTGATGTTTCAAGGCTCCAATATGACCCATTTTCATGGGTTCTTTGGAACATTCTTGTAGCTTATGAATCTAGATGTATGAAGGGCCTAAAGCCCAATAGCATGGCACAAGGCCTCAATTTTTTACCCAACCTAAGAAAGGCACCACTACTAGAAAAACAACCTCCTGTACCGGTTAGAACCCCCCTCTAGTACTGGTTGCGCAGCCGGTACTAAGCAATCGGTACTAGAGGTGTTAAAAAATTCAAAAAAAGAAAATGCCCCACGCAAGGAGACCACCTAACTAACGGGGTGACGCCTTCCCTTTGACCACTTTCGGGCTAAGCGGCCCTATATACCCACCCTCTCCACCCCCCTCCCCCACCACCACCGGCCCCACCCGCCCCTCCTCCAACCCCCACGCCTCCTCCGCCGCCAACTCCATGCCCACACTGCCGTTGGCCCAGCCAGCCCCTTCTCCTCCTCCAGGCCACCGTGACGGTACCTCCATCCTCGGCCTCCTCCGCCGCTACCTCCACGCCCCCTCCACCTCAATCCGCACCGTCAGCCCCCTCTACCCTATCCCCTCCGCCTCGATCCACACCACCGCCCCCTTCACCCTGCTGTCTCCTCCGTCGCTCCCTTCGCCGCCGCTCTGCCCACCTTGGCCACCTGCGCCGTTGCCGCCACCCACCTCGCCCCGCCGCTGCTCCTCACCGCTGGTGAGGGGCGAGCAGAGGGAGGAGGGGAGGGGAGGCAGGAGGAGGGTCGACCGGGGGTCCCTCGCGCTGCATTGAGAGAGATTGAGAGAGGGAGAGAGGTGGGGGAGGCAGGAGGCAGGAGGGGGGAGAGAGGAGCAGGGAGGGTGAGGAAAGTGTACGGGGGACGGGGGTGCTTTAAATATTTCTAAGTGTGTGCTGAGGAGATAAGGTGCGGGGTAGCGCTAGGACAGGAAAAAAAATGAAAGTTGGCAGTGGGAAACCCTCTAGTACTGGTTGGTGGTTCCATCCGGTACTAGAGGGTACCCTCTAGTACCGGTTGGAGCCTCCACCCGGTACTAAATCCTTTAGTACCAGATGATTTAGTACTGGGTGGAGGCTGGATCCGATACTAGAGGGTCACCTCAAGTACCGGAGAGCTTCCGTGGAATCCTAAATTTGGATCTGGTACTAATACCCCCTCTAGTACCAGGTCCAAATATGATCGGTACTAATGTTAGGGATGAAAGGTCATATTTCTAGTAGTGACGGCTCCATACCATGTATCGTGCTTGGAACACCACCTACGCATGTCAGCAACAAGACATGATCTGATTAAACAGGTCAGCCTGCTAAGGGCCCTTTGTATTCACTGCCCATGCACACAACAATAACCTCTGAATCTCAGATACGTCACCGACTTCCTAATCTCTCATCAGTTCCCCACAACCCTCCCTAGCAGGCATCTCCATGGCCCATGGCCTCCCTTTCTCGACTCTCGCAGGATAAAGCACTCAAGCTGCTCCCCTCTAGTGTCCACCCTCCATCACAAAAGCCATTTTGCACTAGTGCCTTCCTCCAACCCCAAGATTGGTGCCTCCCTCAAACACCGCCCTGCACACTCCCTCCTTGCTCCCCTCCATCTACCCTCCACCCTCCCCTCATTCCATATAAGCTCGAGGGGGGGGGGAGGGGATTGGGGGGGTTGGTCGCGTGGGATGCCAACAATTGAGGCCGATTGTGCCTGAGCCATGCTTGCCAAAGAGCTCTGTGCATATGTGTCTCGATAGCTGCTCAGGTACAATGGCAACCTTGAGCTTCTCAAGATCTAGGTCTCAAGGCCAAGAACATACTCCTAGCCGTTCCCCTCCAAGCTGCTAGATACAGTCGTCACCGCCCCTACCCCAACTCTATCCATAGATACCAGTGGCTGCAGCCGCTCCACCATGCCTGGGCTAGCATGGCTCGAAATAGAGTGCTCCGTATGCCTGGGCTGTCTATTCAGCCCGTGAGTAGACACGGCACGGCCTGACTTTACCATCGTGTCATGCCTAACCTTGTAGAAGTGTTGGCACTCGTTCTTGCCACCTTTTTAGTACTATTTAAGTGGTGTTTTGCACTAAATATTGAACTAACTCGTCACTTGACACCTGAAATAACCTTATTATTGCATATGTGTTGTATTTTGGAGCATATTGTGTTTTGACAGGAAATATCACAGAATCAAAGGGTTTTTATGCGGAGCTTGATGGATAATTGGACGTGGATCGTCAAGAGGGGCCTACACATGAAAGAGGAGGACCAGATGGGCTAGAAAGGGACCAGGCTGATCAGCCGGGACCTTATAGGCTTGTCAGCCTGACCTATTCTTAGGCCCAAACACGCTCTCGTTTCATCGACGTGAAGTCTACACACCCCTAGGGTTTTTCCAACTCCCATTCATCCAGAGCCACCTCCCAACCGCCTGGGAGAGGAGTATAAATACCCCCTGAAGGACGACAAGCAGAGGAGAGCCAGAGGAGAGAGGAAATACAACACATACATCATTCCACCACCACCACAAGGTCAGGAACAATGAGAAGATTGGATCTATAGAAGACCACACAAGACGGAACTCGGGAGGAGGAGAAAACACCTCAAGCCGATCGGCCTGGAGGTGCTTAGGCCAATCGGCCTGGGGCTTTCCCGCCTCCATACGTCGCCTCCTTCGGTCTAGTTGATCTCCAGGGAATCCTTTACCCCCTTTTGCGTCAACATGTGTAAGATCATGGGGTAAAGTCTCTGTTTGTCCTTAGGATTGTTTGGAGATCTTGATTTGTAATCGCGGAACCTCTTGTTGAATATCTGTTTGTCATCATTCATATATCGATGATGCTCTTTCATGTAGGCTGGCCAGCGCTACTCTGGGTTGCTTTGTTGCTTACCTAGAACAATCATCATGATGTGTTCTTAGTGTTAAATAGTCGATTATCCTCACGTAGTAACGGTATGCGAGAGGGAAAGTGTTGGGCATGGTTCACATTCACTCACGATAACACCTAGATCAAGTTCATTCACTGTTAGCGGTTGCATCTACAAGTGATCCTAGATTCTAGGACAAGCATTCCATCTACCTTATTAACAACCTATACTCTCTATCTGCTTTGATCTAGACTGCTTAGCCCTTTTGTTAGCTTAATCCTACTCAATACATAGAGCTTTTGATTATATTGATCAGTGCAAATCCCTTGTTTCGTGGATTGATAAACCTTTGGGGACTGCTCTAAAGTAAAAGCTACAACTAATCCGTGTGCTTGCAATACACTCAGTGACACAAATTGGTGCACTAACCGCCGCCAACAAGAAGCTGGCCCGTGCTTTACTTTCCTGTGCTAGGGGGCCATTTAGCCATCTATACTTATGAGATATGTTAAAGCATTTAAAATTAGACAAACCTAAATGAAGCATGTTTTGAAGGACTAGCATGAAATTTGTTACATTGTGCATTTGTGTGTGATAGCACTATCCTTCTTATTTTCACTAAAAGGGTTGCTGGACGGACATGCAATTTATTCCATTTGAAAATTTTGCATTGCTCATTCAAAATATTTTTTTCATTAGTTAATTTATGGCATTTGGGTTCACACTCTCGTATCCGAAATGCTAACTCTGTAATTTTATCCCATAGGAGAGTATAATACTTTCTGGATTTGGTCGACTAGCCAAGCCATAGTCAATCCTTGCACTTTTTATTAGACGCAATTTTCTACAAAGACTTGCAGCAGTCATATTTTTTATATGGACACTCTTTTATTAATGTTGTTGGCCTCTTCTCCTACAGTTGACTAGCTACTGAGACATAATGGTTAAATTTCTCTAACTTTGCAAGACCCCACCAACATCTATAAAACATCAAATTTAGTTTCACAAAATTAGTCATAAAATGTGTCTTGATAATACATTAATTAGGTATTTATATGTTAATACATTTTAAAAGTTTGGTCAATTTGGGCTGAAACTAAAGTCGCATACAATTTGGAACATGGAGGGAGTACTTACAAGGGAAGGATTGGGTGGATGATGTATTGAAATGGTTCATTGATTGAGGCGGTACTGTTACACATATATACAATCCCAAAGGGCATGAAGGTGTCCGTTCGGGGAGGACATGCCCCTTCTCGAATGGCCCCTTCGGTAACTTGTCATTAGTAGTTGCTAGCTAATGACAAGTCATTAACTAATAATTAAGTAATTAGAGTAATTGATCACTAATAACTGCATTTCACAACACTCCCCCTTGATCAATTGCTTCTTGTAATATTGTATGGATAACTTCTTAAAAACCCTATGGGAAAAATATAGGAGTAATGTAGATATGTCATACAAAAAACTCCTTTAAAACCCGTTAGGGAAAATATAGGAGAAAATATTATATGACATATATGATTGCTTTGTAATGCATATTGCCTCATTAAAAACCTATATATGAGAAAACTTTGATAGGAAAAACTCATTAGGAAAAGAGTGCAATATTCATAATCAGAAGATTATGTATAGGTTATATCAAGGAATAACTCCTCCTAATGCTTGCAAATCTTTCAGTCGTCTCATACCTATTCCAAAAACATATTGCTAGAATAATGATGTTGGTAAGGACTTTGTGAATAAATCTGCAAGATTATCACATGATTTGTTTGCAAGATTTCTATCTCTCCTTTTTTCTGTAATTCGTGAGGATAGAACAGTTTAGGAGCAATGTGTTTTGTGATATTGCTCTTTATATAACCTGTATTCATTTGTGCAATACAAGCAGAATTATCTTCATAGATAATTGTAGGATTCATGATTGAACCTATACCACATGACTGTTGTATGTGATTAATCATTCTGCGAAGCCATACGCATTCACATGAAGCTTCAAATAATGCAATTATTTCAGAATGATTTGTGGATGTGGCTACAAGAGTCTATTTTGATGACTTCCATGATATAGTCATTCCACCATGTAAAAATACAAAGTCTGTTTGAGATCTGGCATTATGGGGATCAGATAAATAACCAGCATCTGTATATCCAATCATAGTTTTATCTTGGCTAAATTTATAAAATAAGCCAAGATCGATTGTGCCTTGGATATATATTATGATATTCTTAACTCCCGCCCAATGGCATTTTGTTGGAGCAGCGGTCTAGCTAGTAAGTTTACCACAAATATAATGTCAGGCCTTGTGCAATTTGCGATATACATTAGCGCTCCAACAGGATTGAGATCATCTTGTGTATTCCTAATGATATTGAGATCATCAACATACACAAATATAATACAAAATCTAGTTAAGGATTTATTGATGAATACACATAGGCAATCATCATTATTGGAAAAACCCTTCTCTAGAAGGAATTCCTTTAGTCGGTTGTTCCACATTCTTGCTGACTATTTTAAGCCATACAATGACTTTTGAAGTTTTACACAATACATGTTGCGAGAATGATTCTTGTTCTGCATATCAAGTCCTTCAAGAACTTGCATGTAGATATCCGAATCTAGTGACCCATAAAGATATGCTGTCACTACATCCATGAGATGCATGGATAGACCTTTTTGTACTGCCAATGATATGAGATATCGAAATGTTATACCACTCATAACTAGAGAATATGTTTCATCAAAATCGATGCCGGATCTCTGCGTGAACCCTTGTGCTACAAGCCTCACTTTGTATCTCACCACCTCGTTATTTTCATTCCTTTTACCAACAAAAACCCATTTTGATCCCACATGAAAAATATGACCAGGAGTAGGTATCACTGTGGAGAATACCTCTCATTTTTTGAGCGAGCGCAATTCTACCTCAATTGCTTCCTTCCATTTGATCCAGTCGGAGCGCTTGATGCACTCTGCCATGGACTTAGGTTCTAGATCAGGTTGAAGGCCACTTGCAATCTTGGAGGCGAAATAATTGTCAAAATTTGTAGTCTTTCAATTGAATGATTCTCCAGAATCAGTATAGTTGATGGAAATTTCATTTACCCCTTGTGACTCGTCATGATTTCCCATAATAATAGAGTCAGGGTCTTCTGATGTCCCAGCACTTATATTATTGTGTGCACTTGTGCTGGGTATGTGATGTATCTATTGAACCTCCATATTATTTGGATTTACAATATCCAATTGGTGTCTATCAACTTGATGTTGATTTGCATTTACCGCTTTGGAAGTAACCTTTCTTGGTTTTTGCAGAGGCTTTTGTGCAGCCTTATCCTTTGTAACAGTACCTCTCCCCCTCTTATTTTGATTTGGAAGATCTTGAATAGGAATTGCTACTCTTTTTGGTACATTAACAGAAGGATTATATGATTTTGTGACACCTTTGTAGTCAGTAAATGCCTCTGGGACATTATTTGCAATGTTTTGCAAATGAATAATCTTTTGAACTTCATGATCAGATTTTATAGTATGTGAATCAAAGGACTGAATACTTGTGGTATTCCAATTTATTTTCTGGCATTTTGTTTGGTACGTAGTGTGTCCCCCTAATGCTGGGAAATTGTCCTCACCGAGGAGGCAATCAGCATGCTGGGTTGTGAATAAGTCCCCTATAAGAGGCTCGAGATACTTTATGATTGATGGTGATTTGTACCCCACATATATCCCCAATTTTCTATGGGAGCCTATTGATGTACGCTGCGGTAGTGAAATCAGTACGTATACAGCGCAACCGAATTTTTACAGATGGAAATACTTGGTTGATTCCCACGTACTAACTACAACGGGGAAACCGTATTGTATGTAGTAGGTCTTATTTGAATCAAATCAGCAGCATGTAAGACCGCATGACCCCAACATGATGTTGGTAATTTGCAATTCTGTAGTAATGGTCTAGCAATTAATTTTACTCTCTTGATAAGAGATTCAGCTAATCCATTTTGTGTATGTACATAAGGAACAAAATGTTCCACATTAATGCCTAGAGCCATACAATAGTCATTGAAGGCATGTGAGGAAAACTCAGCGGCAATGTCCATCCTGATGGATTTGATAGCATATTCAGGATAATGTGCACTTAATTTGATAATTTGAGCAATGAACCTTGCAAAGCATGGTTTCTTGTGGACAGTAAACATACATGTGACCATCTAGTAGATGCACCAATAAGTACCATGAAGTACCTAAATGGTCCAGTTAATGGATGAATAGGTTCACAAATATCTCCTTGAATGCGTTCAAAAATTGTAGTGGTTCAGCTTTAATTTTAAGATAAGAGGGTCTTAAAATTAATTTTCTCATGGCACATGCGGTGCCCACGAAGTCTCAAGGCTTGGGAAATTTGAAGTGTTCAATTTGAGATGAATTGAATTGCCGATAGTTTTTCTTATCATCCCAATTCTGGGATGACCAAGGCGATCATGCCAAACCTTGAAGACATCAAGATTTTGAAAAAATATCTTGTATGCAATATGTTGTACGAGTTTCATGTATGTGTAATACAATCCTGTTGACAGGGAAGGAATTTTCTCAAGCATTTGCTTGCTATATCCGTCATTTTTAGTGATGAATAGATATTCATCTTTGTTGTCACTATGTGTTTCCACATGGAAACCATTGCAACGTATATCTTTGTAACTCAATAGGGTACAATTTGAATCAGGATACATGAGTGTATCCTCAATTACTATTTGAGTACCCATAGGGAGAATTATTGTGGCCCGACCGGAACCAACAATCACAGCATCACGGCCCGCGATAGTTGTGACATTTTCTTTACTCTTTTTGAGAGTTTGAAAATATTTAATTTTCCTGAGTATGGTGTTGGTGGTGCAACTATCCACCAAACAAATTTCTTCCTCCATTTGGACTGTCCCCGTAGGATAATCTAAAATGAGTAAATCAAAATTAAGATTTTGACTCATAGATTATATATATACATACTTCATTTAAATAAGTATCATATGTCTTACAATACTTGTGACAACAAATATTTACAACACAATATTACATAAATATGGCTTATAGAACTAAGTTATTTTGGGGAGCATGGAGACTAATTCATGTCTCCAAACATGTCGTTGGATTGAAAATCCATGAGCATGTCGTCAGTGTTGGATAAGTCATCCAACTACGGTGGGATATTCTCATCGTTGTGTTCCGCGGGAGAATCTTCGGAGCAACTGGCGTTAGTAGATTGAGTAGTGAAGTGCGCTTCAAACTTGTCCCGATGAACTAGCTTTCCAGCATCTTTTTGGTATAAATCAACCAAATGCTTGGTAGTGTGACACTTTCTAGTGGAGTGGTTGTGACAACCACACCTTTGAGAAACTTGAGAGTTGTCATGATGAGTATATTTCTTAAAAGTGCCTTTGCCTTTGTTAGAACCTTTACCTTTCTAGTAATGTTGCTTTTTCCATTTTCCCTTGAAATTCTTTTTGAATTTCTTGCCACCAAACTTTTTGTTATTATTCTGAGCATTGAAGTGAACTTCAGGCAGAGGTGCTGCACCCACAGGGCGCAGTTGATGGTTCTTTGTTTAGAGCTCATCATGCTTTTTTGCTTGAAGTAAATCATATATTAAGTCAGAAAATTTGGTGTAGTCGTGGTAGCGGTATTGCTATTGCAATATCCTATTTGCAGGGAGAAATGTAGACAAAGTCTTTTCAATCATTTCTGCATCATCCAAAGGTTGATTATAGAAATGAAGCTTGGAACAAATCTTGTGATCTGCAGAATTGTATTCCGCAACAAATTTGAAATCTATAAGACGGAGTAGAGACCACTCGCGTCTTGCTTCTAGCAGAATTACACTTTGCTATTGATTATAGCGCTCTTTGAGTGAATCCCAAAGTTTCTTAGGATCATCTTCCATGATGTATTTATTTTTTAGATCTAGATGAAGATGATGCCTTAGAAAGTGCAAGGTTCTGAACTTGTCTACTTCAGGAATAGGAGCTTGTGGATTAGGTTCATTGAGTGTTCCAATGAAACCTTTTGCTATAGGTACTATTTTTACATCCATAGCCCAAGTCAGATAGTTGCTACCACCTACTGCAAGTTCAATGAAATCTTTGTTGATTAAATGAGCCATTTTCCTACATGAGAGAACCATGTATAGATTAATTTACTGAGGTAAATTTGTGTTGTAGAGTGAGCAAAATAGTGAATGTAAGATGATTCTTACAATAAAAATTAAGGTATAGGATATTTTAATTCCTGCAGGAATAAGTGACTTGATAGTCATATGTAATGTTGTCCATTTATATGAAAATTGGATATATACATTGAAGGTAGTCATCAGAAAGAGTTAGACCTCTCAGTGATGAGCAAACACTGACTAAGAGCATGGTCTCTAGGAAGATAAATTCCTAGAAAGAGCTTATTGCAGCCGGTGCATAGGTCGTATCACCTTGTGTTGTTCCAAAATCATATGTATTGGCCTTAATTTTAATTTTTCTTTATGTTCTACATGTTGTAGAATATTGATTAAGTATTAATCATGCAAATAAAAATAAATTGCATCTGTAAATATTGTTCTAACACCAATGAAAGATCTGCGGATCATGATGATGCTCAATTACTGCTGTAAAGTTGGCATCCTTATTACATGGGTGATAATACCTCATGGTATATCTAACAATATGCATGACAACACATATTTACCGAACAATCCAGGGGTTAAAACATAAACATGCAGAACTGAGTATTCTAAGCATGTAAATAAAAGGTAAGCCTGGGGGCTATCTTGTAAAAGGAAGGAGGCAAGGTGGCCTGGCTTGGCCTGTTGGCTTGGCCCTGCCTGGTGGCGCATCTAGCTTGCAAGCAAGGCAGGTCGCCTCAGCCCACGACAGCCCAAGAAGGCCCAACCTGGTTGGCCTGGGCCGTGTATAGGGTGGAGGAAGCCGGTTAGGGTTCCAATCCCCAACCGCTCCTCCCTTGAACCGCTACCACCGTTGGTGGCTTGCGCCGCCGGCCCACCGGCGCCGCCTGGTGGCCACACCGCTGCCGGCTGCTGCGTCGTCGGTCGCCGTTGGCGCCCACGTAGCCATGCGTTCTTGCAATCGAGCCACCCCAAGCCTCTGCCTCCATGTCGCCCCCCCTCCAGGCGTCGGCCTCCCGTTGGCCACCGGCCGGCCACTTAGCTCTCGAAGGAGAGCCCCAGCACGGTGGGGCTCCAGGTGCCACGCCGGATGCCCGGGCGGCAGTCAATGGCCACGATGCAGCCGAGGGGGCTCAGTGCGGTGGGCGCCGCCACCTAGGTCATCATAGAGGATGACGGGGAGAGGCCACCGTCATCTTTGAAGAACGACGGCGCACCTTGGTGAGTTGCCATGGTTCCAACCGTGAAGCTCGGGTGGACAACCGTGGTACTCCCGGCGAGGCTGGAGGTCATGTTGGCGGCGGTGAAGGAGGTGATAGTGGCATGGTTGCCACCATTAGTGGAGGAGCCAGCCTGAGGACCGAAGCTAGCAATGCCAGCCGCCGCCATTATCACCGACGCCGGTGAGTTGAGGTCAGGGATGACCCCAATGCCTTCTATGGTGCTCCCTGGACGACGGATGCGCAGCACTAGAGGACGGTGAGGTGGCTCCTCTAGTGGTGTGGGCGTCGGGAGTCGAGTCACCACCGGGATGAGCCATGTCCGGTGAGGATGAGGTCGGCGGTGTACGACGGCATTGTCATTAGAGTGCGCTCGGAGCAGCCACTGGAGTTGTAGCTGCTCGTCGCCATCGGCACTTGGCGTGGTGTAGGCCGTGAAGGGCCAGGCCGCTGGCCTGGGCTCTGTGGTGGAGTACGGGGGGGACTGCGCTAATGAGGCGACCAGCTTCCCCATTCAGTGAAGCCACAGCATCCACGGCCACCATGGAAGCGGCAACCACGTTGACCACGGCATCCTGCAGGATAGCGGCCATGGCGTGCAAAGAAGTGGCTGCCTCTGTTGCAGAAGCAAACCCTAGGACCTCATCCAAGAATCCATCGTCGGCCACCATGAAGAGGAATGGCAAGGAAACAGTCATCCAGAGGAATGAATTGTAAGTCTCCAAAAACCATCTTACCCAGTGATGGTGAGGCCGGATGAGTTAAGGTTTTGTTTGGATCCACCCATCTAAAATTTAGCTGTAATTTTTTAAGACGCCTTTTAAGACGCCAGCAGTGATGGCGCCATTTCGCTGGTGTGTGCAGGAGTTGTACGAGGCGGAGGTGAGGAGGGTGGCGGTGATGGGGTGGCACCGCTTGGGTGCGCGCCACATGTCATATGAGAGGGGATGCACGCCATGGACGGTGGCGGCCGCAGGCGCGGGTGCCCCCCGTGGTGAGGTGGGAGTTGGTGCGGTGGGGGTGGCAGTGCTGTGGGGGTCGGGACGGATGGGGAGGAGAGGACTGCGCGGGCGCGGACAGATGGGGAGCAGTTAAAGGAGTAATTTTCCCAGGGGGTATTTCGGTCTTTTATTACTTTAGTTGGTTTACCTAGGTTCAACCAGCTAAAGTTCTTTAGCTGCAGCTAAAGTTTAGCTAGGTCCTGTTGGCATTCAAAGTGGCTAAATTTAGCCAGCTAAACTTTAGATGAGGGATCCAAACATGGCCTAAGTCTTTGCACGAGGGTATCAGTGTACTCTTGTTAGTTTTCTTTTTTTTCTTCTCTTTGCAGCAAATCTTGTACATTTGCTGTTTTGCAGAATTCAAAGAGCAACATTGGATATAGCTAGGAGGGGGTAGCCGGTGCCTCCATTTGTGAATTTTTTCAGAATTTGCCGTTAAATCCTCAAGCCTCACGGGATTTGCCATCCAACTGGACGGCCACTCCGGGGGTAAATCTTTTCAGAGTGAAAAAACCATGTAAAGTTTCGGGGTCTTATGATAAATTCGAAAAATTCTCCTCAATTTGTCATTAGCCAGGGCCATCATGATCGCAGAAATGTTTTTTAGCAGGCAAAGGGTATTTTGATACTAAGTGCTAAATTTTAGCAGTGTCACATTGGATGTTTGGATGCTAATTAGGAGATTAAATATGAGCTAATTTTAATACTAATTGCAGAACCCCTGGGCTAATTCGCGAGACGAATCTATTAAGCCTAATTAATCCATCATTAGCAAATGGTTACTGTAGCACCACATTGTCAAATCATGGACTAATTAGGCTTAATAGATTCGTCTCGCGAATTAGACTCTATCTGTACAATTAGTTTTGTAATTAGTCTATGTTTAATACTTCTAATTAGGGGGTGTTTGGATCATGGAGCTAAAGTTTAGTCTGTGTCACATCAAATATTCGGAGGCTAATTAGGAGGACTAAATATAAGTTAATTATAAAACTAATTACACAGATGGAGGCTAAATGGCGAGACGAATCTATTAAGCCTAATTAATCCATCATTAGCAGATGGTTACTGTAGCAGCACATTGTCAAATCATAGACGTTTAATAGATTCGTCTCATCATTTAGCCTCCATACGTGCAATGTGTTTTATAAATACTCTTTGTTTAATAATCCTAATTAGTATCTAAATATTTGAGGTGATAGGATCTAATATTTAATCCAGGGAACCAAATGACCTCTTAGTAGTACTGCTGCAGCCTGCAAGACAGGACACCGGAGGACGCCGGGGGGGCACGGAGGAAGTGAAGACCTCGTCACCGGCACGGCGGCATGTGAGGTCCACGGCACGCGGTTGTTGACCGTCAGAGCTGCTGATGCGGCACACGCAAGCGACGCGCAGCCTTTGCAGCGCGCGGCGCGCTGCCTCCTTAGATGGGCCCTGCATCAACGACGGACGACGCCTGATTTCGTGATAGGGGGGGCCCACATGCTAGCCGCGCGCATTCCCCACCAACTAGGGCTGATCCTCTCAAAACAAAAAAACCAACGGGGCTGAGGCCTTATTAGCAAGGCCCGCGTGCGCCCGCCCAGCAGGGCACCAAATCGAAAACTGGACTGGCACAGGCGGGAACCACTCCGCATTTTCTGGGCCAAGCTGAATCAATTTGCGTGGGCCGAAACTTTTAAAGTGTGCATGCAATTGGGAGGACGACGTCCCCGTTGCCGAATTTCTGTGCTGAACGTTCCTGGAATTTTTTTTATATTTTTTATTTTAACATTTTGCAAAAATATATAGTCAAACAAAAAAATTGCAAATCTAGACCTATACCACCGTTTGAAACGGCTATAGCCAGATGCAACGGCGGAAGAGATACTGTATCATCCTTATCGCCGTTTCAACCGGCGAAATCTCCCACCACTATGCACTATATTTTCAAAAATTATAATTAATTCATATCAACTCGGATGAAGATAAACATTATGCAAATTGTAGATCTCGACGAGATCTACAACTTTGTAGTTGAAACTTTTTTCATTTAATGTCATATTGGTATTCAAATAATCAACACAAGTTTCTGATAATTTTAGATCTGAAACTTGTGTTCATTATTTGAGAAATTAAGTAGCTCCAAATGAAAACGGTTAAACTACAAAGTTGTACATATCGTCGAGGACTACAATTTTTATATAAAACTTATCTCTATCTGAGCTCATATAAATTAGTTATCATTTTTTAAAAGTGTGCTACCTAGTTTCAGATCTAAAATTCGAATTTTAGATCTGAAATTTGTGTCGATTATTTGAGTGCCAATATGACATCAAATGAAAAAAGTTTCAACCATAAAGTTGTATATCTCGTCGAGATCTACAGTTTTCATATAAAGTTTATCTCCATCCGAGTTGATATGAATTAATTATAATTTTTTAAAAGTGTAGTGCCGAGTGGGGGGAGATTCCGCCGGTTGAAACGGCGGTAAGGATGCCACAGTAACCCTTCCGTCGTTTCATCTGGCTTTAGCTGTTTCAAACGGCGGTATAGGTCTAGATTTACAATTTTTTTGTTTGACTATATTTTTGCAAAATACTAAAATAAAAAATAAAAAATAAAAAGATTCTCATTTCTGACTCCTGATGCAGTGTGATGTAAACCCTTGGGTAATGTAGTCAACGACGGTTGGTGCTAGATTTGTGTCGTTGTCAAGATTAGCGGGTCAAGACTTAGACTAGTAAATTTCTTTTATGCGCGAAAGGCTTCGGATGGTGGCGTGGGAGACACGGGGTTTAGACTGGATCGGGCAAGGGAACGCCCTACGTCCAGTATCGGGAGCTGCTCGTGTTGCCCACGCGGGGTTCTATAGTAGGGGTTACAGGAGTGCGAGAGAGGGAACCGGTCCCAAGTCTCTTGGATGTGCCCTGACGCTCTAGCAAGGTGCGCTCATGCGTTCTATTGTCTAGGGAGCGTTATGGTGTCTTGAGTTGTGCGTTTTACCTCCCCCCTGTCTCAGGCCCCCGATTCCTCTTTTATAGCATAAGGAGGCCACCGGAGTTACAGGTGAGACCGAGTGTGGGGAGCGGTAAAGAGATAAACATGGCTAGGTAAAAAATACAACGCGAGGGGGGAAGCAAGTTCCCAGGTCGTTGGCGTCCTCGCCGGCCTTTGGCTTCCAACGGCGCGTTTGCCGGAAAAGGGTGGCGGCCGTTGCATCCTGTCGATGGCTTCCTCGACGACTGTAGCCGCCGGACGTGATGATGGCGTTTCGTCGTGGCCCCCGTGTCCGTTGGGGGAGGCGGCGGATCTTTCCATCCTGCTGACGGTCCGCGGAGAGCGGAGGTCGCATCTCTGCCGCCGGGCGCGCGGGGCACGAGAGCGAGCGAGGCTTCCTCCTGCTCTGGGCGGTGCAGATCATGAGTGCCCTGTGGCCAATCAGAGAAGGTCGCAGCTACTGTAGCAAGTACTATGCGGCCGCGCATGGGTACTTGCGACGGGTTGCGTGGGGGCGCGGATATCCTTCCCTCTGACAGCTTTGCGGCGCATTTATGGCGAAATCGACAGGGGGACCCATGGGATCCGCGCCCGAGGTGGATTCTGGTCTGGAGAGCCCGAGGTGGCCCGACCCCTTACGCTTGAAGTCGGGCGAGGCGGAGACCTGCGGCGGGGGGTCGGACGCTCACGACCCCAGGCCCGTGGTCGGGCGAGGCGGAGCTCTTTCCTCCGGAGGTTGGGGGCGGCCGACCCCAGGGCATGAGGTTGGGCGAGGCGGAGCGTGACTTGTGCCTCCGATGTTGGGCCGACAGCAGTCGTTATTCCCTTAGGCGGGCCTAGGCCTCCGCGTCTTTGTTGTTAACATGGGCTTCGAAGGGTCGTTAATATTTTCCCCCGACAGTAGCCCCCGAGCCGGTGGTGGAGCAGCGACGCTCCTCCAGAGGCTTGTTGTCATCGCCCGCAGGGGGTCTTCGTGGTTGATCTGGGACGGGAGGCGTCGCTTGCGCGTCTTGACTGAGGAGGCCGACCAGGCGACGCATTTTTGTGAGCGACCCGGAGTGGGGGGATTTCTAGTTGTTCCCTTCTGTCTGAGAGTCTTTAAGTCGAGGCCACCCGTGTGGTCTTTGGTTGCGAGGCCAGCCCCCGAGCCCCCGCGCGTTGCAGGGAACCGGTCGGGAGACTAGGTCGACTTTTGTACGTTACCCCTCAAGCGTCCGTTCGCTGGGACGGAGGGGACGAGCCGTGCCACGCTATCCTCATCGGACGAACCATGGTGCTCATTGAGCTACTAACGGGCGAATTCGAGTGGGGTCTCGGTCCCCGTTCGGGGGGGTCCGGCTTGGGCCAAGCTGGTGGCGTACCCCAGGCTCCGATCGGCCAATTCATATAGTTCCCGAATCCGTTCGGTTGGATCCGGGGGTTCGTTGCCTTTCTTCGGGGAAAAACCATGAACTTTGATGCCGGTTCGGACTCGACTCGAACGTGAGATTGAGATGCCCTGGGCTATCGCGCGCCTGGGTGATGGTCGCTTGCGGACCCGTCTCCTCCCACCCCTCGCTCGGGGGCATCCTGGAGCGGTTGTCGGACCCGTGGCGGGCCAACCTTCGAACTCCTGGATCGTAATGGGCCGTACGGGCGTTTTCAGCCCCGTATCCCTTTCTTACCTTTTGGTGGGCCTTGGGCCGGTCATGGAGGGAGGCCACGTCTTGGGCCGGACACGGAGGGAGCAGCGCCTTGGGCCGGACGTGGGGGACATCGTGCGCGCATCCTCGGGAGGTGAAGCGGTGGAGGGTGCTGACCTGTGAATCGAGGGAGGAGGGGATGTTTCTGCTGCCGGTCGTGCGCACGGTTTTCGAAAAAGAGGCGGGCGTGGCAGAGCGTACCTGGCGCCGCATTTACGGTGACGGGGGCGTCTGTTCTACTTCCACTGCGCTTTCCCTATAAAACGAGTTGCCATCGAGTAAAATACTAAAAAATTTGGCAACATCGCAGAGCATTCGGTCATGGCTCCACCTTCTCTTCCCTTGTCAGTCATCTTTGTGAGTTGTGATCCTACGCCTCAACTACCATGCAATACATGGTCGCGCTAAGACGTATCTCCTGCATTATAGCCTTATAGGGCATCAAAACAACCTCTTGATGGATGTGCCATACTCGGTACTCAAGTCACAGACGTACTATATGCATTGGAGCTCATGCACGCATGGTTGCGGGCTCTTTTCTCATCATCTCTGCAAGTCATCTTGATGCCACCGATTTCTGCCTAATCTGCCATCAAATCCATGTAATATTGTGCTGCCATCAACTTACGATCGTGCCTTAGAGCAACCACCGGTTGTTCGTGTCTGTGCTAGTGTGCCTCTCCGCCTCTGGTGCCCCTTGCGCTCCTCCATGTCTACGGTGTGGTGTGTACAGGCAGTGGCAGCGCCAGGTGGGCCTATTATATTCTCCCTTCTATTTTGTTGCTTTACGGATGGCAAATTAAGTTGTAACCGGGACAACATTGTATCTTTCTATACACAACATGTGTTGGATTCTTGTTTTGGTTTTAATTCCATCTATTGGAATAGATCTAGACCGTTACTCTATGGGCCTGAAATAAACGTACCAGATTTATGGTCTTGAATTTAATTAACGTCCGTCTCTAATTGAACATGGTGGCTTATTTTCATTCATTAATCTTATTTGATATGGGTTCTTTCAATTAATTGTGGTGTTATTTCGTTTAGTATGTAATATAAACGTTGGCCAGTAAATATTAGAATCCATATGCAGTACGGAATCCACATACGGAATTCTAAAATAGTTTTATAATAAAGATTTAGTATAACAACCGATGGCTCATGTTTTCAATTCTTATTCTATTGTTTTTAATTTCGAAATTGGTTGTTTATTAGTTGTATTAGACATGAACTCTATATGTTATTCTTGACCTTAGATCTTCATAAAATCCAACGGTGTATATTCTTCCTTTTTAGATTAATGTGGTAATTTCTTGGTCCTCTCGGTGAACGTAGTGGCTTCTTTTAACACTATTGTATTAAGATAATAGATAAATGTACTTGGTGTTTGAAAACTTAGTAATGTACACGGTACGTACATATTTGGAACTTTTTTTTGAAACAAAGCAGGAGCACTGCTACTTCATCTAAGGAGGTAGAAGTTCAAAGTTACATGTAGTTCGATATTACATAAATGGATAAGGTCTCTAAGATAACTCATAAAAAACTAAGATACACTACCCAATTCGGAGGTACCACACGCTCTCTAATGCATCGCCACTTCCTCTTGAATCAAGTCAAACACTTGTATTGGCCTTAGAGATGTTCCTTCGACAACATGCGATGAGGGAGAAGCGTGAATGCAAGAACAAAAAAGAAAAGGTAGCGTGAGCAGCCTCGCGTGCACCATCCATGCACGCACATTTGTTCTCCGCCCAAACATTTCAGTCGTGGGAGGACAAAGCAAGGCAAAATGTGCGGCTCAGTGCAGCGAACAAGTGCATGATGCGTTCCAGCCAGCCTGGTTGAACGACGGCGACTCTGGAATGGCGCCTGACGACAGAGCGGCTGGGGCCGAGCACCTGCATGGCTGCATGTGCGGCGAATACACAACGACGCGTAGACACGCACGCCGTGTAGGAGCCGCTCTGACCGATCGACCGTGTTCTTAGGACGTATGCACGTAGACTATTGAGTTGCATGTACCAACCAATTCAACTCAAAATCTTAAGTTGATGAGAAAAGTGTTCTCACATGCAGGCTCCCTTAGATCGTATACCATTGCTGCAGGTATTGGCGGAGCTAATGGGTATGCTAGGTGGGGCCTGGCATACCCTAAGAATTGGCCCACGAGCCCAGTAGTAAAAAAACCTTCCTCCTATCCGACAGTTCGAGACACAACTTCTTGCGTCGCAACTCGCGAGTTCCTGGTGGCCGCGGCGGACTCCGTGGGCGCTGGGCGGCAATTGCTTGGCCGACCGATAGCGGCCCGACGGGGGACAACCGGATCTCCAGCTCCTCCAATCCTCCCTCCGGCAGCCCTCTCGATTCAGCCTCCATCCCTTCCCAGATCCTAGCGCCGGCGGCGGCCGATCGGGACAGAGCGAGTGGCGGGCGGTGGCCCTGCCTCACCGCCTCGATTTGGTCTCCTCTGCGCCCTCCTACTGGGCTACTTCAACCTTCCTCTCAAGTCTCCGTGCCCGCGGATCCAAACTCCAAAGGTATTTCAATTTTCAAACCCTAACCGTCTAGTGCTTTAACAGATTTAGAAATTGGACTATGATGAATAGCGAGTGTTCAGTAGGATTGATACTATTCGATAGATAGATAGCATGTGTTCAATTGCTAAACTGATAGATTAATATATAGCATGTGTTCAACCCACAAGTGTTCAGTAGGATTTAAATTATGTATCTGGCAAAATGTTAAACTCATAGATAGCATGTGTTCGATTGCTTATTGTATTTTTTTTAGGATTATTGAATTATGAAGAGGGATGGAGACATTGCATCACTTTTTAGGAGACATGCTGCAAAGAAGCTTGTTGTTTCTGCATCACCTTCCTCAGTTCCGGTTGCAATTGTGCAAGAAGTGCAGACTCAAGAGGAAGAGAATATAATAGAGGAGGTTGTAAATCTTATTCCATCTTGTCCTTCTGAAGTAATTGAAGATGTCTCAACACAGCCACAGCCAGAGGCACCTCCACAGCTAGAGCCGTTGGTTTATGATGTCAACTGGCTTCCACATGATTCAGGTGAAACGCTGCCCATTGCAAGTTATCATGTTAATGATCAAGATGCAATTAGAAGAGCATATATTCTTAGAGGTCCACTCCAACCATTTTCACATACTTTTCCAAAAAGAAAAATTGCAAACAGAAATCGTTGTTGCACTCCTGTTTGGTTTTATAACTTCAAATGGGTTGAATATAGCATCAAGAAGGATGCATTATTTTGCTTTCTATGCTTCCTGTTCAAGAATAAAAAAACCAAGGGCAAGGGGACAGATGTATTTACTGTGTATGGCTGGAGAAATTGGAATGTAGGAGACAAAGCGCTTATCAAACATATGAAATCTGGTGCACACAAGGTAGCTGAAGAGAGATACATTGGCTTTATGAATCCAAATGCAACAATTGATGATAAATTGAGAAGTGGAGTGATGAGGATCATCATCTTTATAAGACCAGATTGACTTATTCACTTTGTTGTTTGAAGTTTCTTTTGCACCAGGGATTAGCACTCCGTGGATATGATGAAAGTGAGGAGTCAAGCAATAGAGGGAACTTCATTGAACTTCTGAAATTTCTTGCAGCCAATTGTGAAGATGTGAATAAGTGTGTCCTCAACAATGCTCCAGGTAATTGCCGCTTAACCAGCACAGAGATTCAAATACAAATTATTCAATATTGTGCTATAGAGACTAGAAAGAAAATAATTGAAGAACTTGGTGACGAGCCCTTTTCAATTCTAGCTAATGAGTCTAGTGACATATCATATAAAGAATAACTAGCTCTTTGTTTGCATTATGTTGATAATTTGGGAAGACCATGTGAGCATTTTCTCAGAGTTGTTCATGTAGATGATACTACATCTTTGTCACTTAAGAAAGCAATTGAAACATTACTTGTTAGTCATGGCTTAACAATAATTCAAATCCGAGGCCAAGGTTATGATGGGGCTAGCAATATGAAAGGAAAGATTAAAGGGCTGAAAACATTGATCATGCAAGAGTCACCTTCGGCTTATTATATCCATTGCTTTGCACATCAGCTCCAGCTTGTTCTTGTTGTTGTTGCTAAAGGAAATGATGATTGTGTGTGGTTTTTTGATCAAGTATATATGTTGTTGAATATTATTGGAAGTTCTTGTAAGCTTCATGGCATGCTTCGAGATGCTAGACTTCAAAATATAACGAAAGCAATTGAGTGTGATGAACTAGAAACTGGTAGTGGATTAAACCAAGAAATGGGGTTGGCTAGGCCTGGTGACACTCGATGGGGTCTCATTTCAAAACTGTTTTGAACATTATAGCTATGTATCCCATAATCCATGATGTACTAATCACCCTTGGACAAGATACTACACAGAGTGACTGGCCAAAATTGCATACTATGCTCGGAGCATTTGAGTCATTTGACTTTGTCTTTAGTGCACACTTAATGCTTGTTATTCTTGGATACACAAATAAATTGTCTCAATGTTTGCAAAGAAGAGAACAAGATATCCTGAATGCAATGTCTCTTGTTAGTCTGGCAAAGGGTAGAATGCAACAATTGAGATCTAATGGGTGGAATCAATTCCTTGAAAGGGTCACTTTGTTTTGCAACAAACATGGTGTTGAAGTTGCTCCAATGGAGATGAATTATGTGCCTTATGGAAGATCTCGACGGTTTGCTCGAAATGAAACAAATGATGATCGTTTTAGAAGGGAAGTGTATCTTGGGGTCATTGATCATATTAGTCAAGAACTTGATAATCGATTTGATGAAGTTAATATGGAGTTGCTTTCTTGTACGGTTGCCTTCAATCCTGCTAATTCATTTGCTTCATTTGATGCACAAAAGATACGCAGACTTGCTGAATTTTATCCACAAGACATCACAAGCACAAATTTGCTAAAACTTGAATTGCAGCTTGATAATTATATTGATGATGTGAGACAAGATGATAGTTTCAAAGGCCTACAAAATCTTGTTGACCTCTCAGTTAAGCTAGTTGAAACAAAGAGGCATAATATTTATGATTTGATTTACTTGCTTCTCAAATTTGTATTGGTTCTACCTGTGGCGATAGCTAGTGTTGAAAGGGCTTTTTGTGCAATGACTTTGATCAAGAGTAAGCTAAAAAATAAGATGGGTGATAGTCTTTTGTATGATTGTCTTCTCACATTCATTGAGAAAGATATTTTCTTTGAGGTGGATGAAGAAGATATAATTAAGACTTTCATGTCCATTAGAAATCGTAGGCTAGAGAAGAAGTAATATTGTAATTTTGTTTAAGCTGTAGGTCTGTAAACTTCTTTTGAACTATCTATATTATAATTTATGGATCTTTTAATTTAACCGTTGAATTCATAATATTATGAGATTTTTTATCTATGTTATACCACTGGCTGCAGGCGATTCTTGAGAAGAGAAGGAGAAGTTGCAGCGCAATGGTGCGTGCGCGTCACTCTACTGCTCTCGACCGAGTTAGACGGACAGCACGAAACAATTGAATGTGAAGGCACGTTGATAGATTCAAATCAAAGGTGAAATGTTGACACACAGAAGCGGAACATAAAAGGCCTACTACTGAATATGTCGTATGCTTTCGGGGGTGCAGAGGCGATGTATGTAGTCATATCCAATCTATTGAACCATTCCAAAAGAAAAAGGAAATTGATCCAGTCTACTCTAGTTACGGGAAGCATCACAAACAATGTGCGGCGCTGTAGAAGCTCAAGCTGGATCAATGTAGCACCTGGTACTGTACAATGCTACAGAGAGAAAAATTTGAACTGTGCTGAACTGAGGAGTACTACGCTTTGGCTACAAGGCCATTGTTGGTCGTGCTTAGTTGCTGTTGGGCTAGCTATTGCAGTAGTAACCAGGTGTCTTTTATCCTTTCTCACATTCTGACATTCACCCCTTTTTTGTCCCACTTCAACCTCTAATATTAGACGGGCAAATCTCTTCCTGTGGGCTGTGAGCCTGTGACTATGGCGTCATTAAATGAAGGTATTTGTAATTGACCTCCTCTTGCCTTCACGCATGCCGCTCCTTTTCTTCTTCATTGTGGAACGCTCAACGCCTTGGCTTCCTCGCGCTAAACGCAGTCTCCTCCTCTTCAATTTTGATGACTGCTCAACTCCCTGTGTTAGAGAAGAGTTAGACCGACCAAGTCTTGGCTACTTCTCTCCCCCTCGCCTCAAAGCAACCCTAACCGAAGAAGATCAATTCCTTGTCATCTTTATCTTAGGCTACTAGCTCCCATTGGAATGTACGGTATCTCAGAACTGAACGCACGGTTTCATTCTCATTTTGATCAGGGCTTTGCTGTTGTGTTGTGTCCCTTTTGCCTTTTTCCCACCTTCACTGGACGCCCGCATTGCTCCATCGCACCCGCCATCATCATGGCCATGGCCTTCTTCAACTCTGCATGCCCACTGACCGCGATGCTTGACGCGACGGGTGGTGACTGACGATCGATTGTACGGCGGTTGCCGCCCGGTGCGCGCCCAACAGGAAACGTCGTGATGGCTGGGCAGAATTTTTCGGTTAGCGCAGGGCGAAAAGTCAGTGGTGGAAGGAAGCCGGGTGCTGTGAGGGGTTGGCAGGCTCTCCTGCCTGCCCCTCTTTTTCGGTTAGCGCAGGGCGAAAAGTCAGTGGTGGAAGGAAGCCGGGTGCTGTGAGTGTTTTCTATGTTGTCTTCAGCTTATCAGTCACCAAATAGTATTTTTTTCTCATAACGAATTAGTTATTTTAGCTTTTCAGCCGGCTTTAAGTCCAGCCGAACAAGCCCACTAAGCTGCTGTATGAACCGTACCCCGTCGTGCTAGCACTTGTGGCTCTCTTCTGCACGCTAGCTCAGATGGGCCAAATTTGACGAGACATTGTTGCATGCATGTGATCTCTAGACTACCACACCGAGTGGACGTGTGAACGCGCATTGTCATGGGTGTGAAAGCCAAGTTGCTGAGAAATTTCCAAGGAAGAGATGGACTCGTGATCGAGAGAGTGGAGGATAAAAGCCTACAACTGCGCGGTTTACTTTAGCTCAGCTAGCTCCTGGCGGATAGCCAGCTTCAGTCTTCGTCAACCTAATGTACGATGTGACTTGGATATAGGGAGCAAAGGTGTGTTTAGGGAGCGTTTCCCTTTGTTTATTTTTAGCACGTGTCATATCAAATATTTAGATACTAATTAGGAGTATTAAACATAGAATATTTACAAAACTCATTACACAGATGGAGGCTAAACGGCGAGACGAATCTATTAAGCCTAATCAATCCATCATTAGCAAATATTTACTGTAGCAACACATTATCGAATCATGGTCTACTTAGGCTTAAGAGA
Source organism: Setaria italica (assembly GCF_000263155.2). Lineage (NCBI taxonomy): Eukaryota > Viridiplantae > Streptophyta > Magnoliopsida > Poales > Poaceae > Setaria > Setaria italica. The sequence goes on along the minus strand of NC_028454.1, from coordinate 29,399,971 downwards.
TACGTCTCGCCGTTTAGCCTCCACTTTAATGGGTTTTGTAAATATTCTACGTTTAGTACTCTTAATTAATATCTAAATATTCGATGTGACGGGTGCTAAAAATAAACAGGGTGAACCAAACAGGGCCTAGTTTTTTTAGTCCGGACTAAAATTCATGTCACATCGAATATTCAGATATTAATTAGAAGAAGTAAATATGATCTAATTATAAAACTAATTACACGGATGGAGACTAATTCACGAGACGAATCTATTAAGCCTAATTAATGCATCATTAGCACATGTTTACTGTAGCACAATATTGTCAAATCATGGACTAATTAGACTTAATAGATTCGTCTTGCAAATTAATCTCCATCTGTGCAATTGGTTTTATAATTAGTCTATATTTAATACTGCTAATTAGTATCTAAACATTTTGATGTGATAGGTAAATGGAGTATCTGGTTACGGTAAACATGTACAGAGGCAGGGACGATGCAGGACGTATATAGCCTGTCCCGTTACGGCCGCCCCCTGCAGTCAAAATCTAGGAATCCCGCTCACTTTTGCAGCTCGCGTGTACAGTGTACACCATATGGTTTTTAGTGATGGTGGACCTTTAGACCTTGTACGGCGGAGTACAAGTTCAGAGGTGAGAGGGCGACGACATGCAAGTTCCCCATCCTTTTTCCATGTGAGCGCCTGTATGACGACCCGTCCTACGGTGGTGGCCTGCACAGTTGAGAGATAATTGCCGAATTCCTGTTGGAGGAGCTTCTTCGAAAGGAGTGGAGAAGAGCACCTCATGGCCGCATTCCCCGCATGCCTCTCTATCTAGAACAGAGTTGAGTGCGCGTCATGGTGGGTGGAGCAAGTTGATGGATTCAAGGGCGGAATGGACATCTGAAAGCGGAGGATAAAAAGCCTAGAAAACGCGCGGTCTGCTTTGGATCTGTTTCTTCGAGTAGAAAGGCAAATGTACCTGGTCATTTTACCTCTTTCCCCTCAAACATCGGATCACTAAAATGTACTGACACGCGCGGTTCATGTTTTGCATGTACACCCTACGTACGTAACTACGTACCATTAATTGTTTAAAGTCGTCGTCTTTCCAGATAGATAAGGCCAAATCCTAACGACGTAGTAATAGCTTTGAAAAGGTAGCTGTTATATATTATAGCTATTATATACTGGCATCTTTTATTTGCACCTTCTTTATTTTATTACTGGCCCATGAACCTGTACCCCAGCACAAGACATAATTATTAGAAATTAATGGAAATAAATTATGAGTCAGCTAATAATCTATCTTATTTCTTAAATATTCTAACACAATATTTATAGATATGTATTTATCTTTATCTAATTGTGATGGACTTTAGTAGCTATATAATCTCTCTCATTTATTAAATATTCCTAACACAAATATACATATAGAAACGGATTTTATCTTTATCCGATTGTGATCTTCATAGTTTTTTTTTTCATTTGGTAGCATCTTGTGTGTTTGACGTGCCACGCATGTTGATTAATTAAACCTTTAGTTTGAGCTATGTGTTTAACATAGAAACCGGTATTCTTATCACTTTGTACATGTATACATGGCCTACATGCTAACGCACACCATGCTTGCATATATTAAGTTGGTATTTTCATACTAAAAATAATAAAAATGGGTAATTTAGAGCTATATATTGGTGCTGTTCTTTAAGATATCATTTTATAACTACATATTTAGGTAGTTTGGATGCATGGCATACTTATGGTTTTTTAATAATAGTATACCTTAGCAATTTTGATTCAAATTTGGGGTTACTTTATATTATTTTTTTTATAATGGCATCAGTGGTGTAATCTAGATGAAGATTAGAGGGATAATTATACTTTATCTTTTATAATGGCGATGATGGTTGATTTAGATGGTTATTTTTGTTTATTTTTATAAGCATAAAGATAGGTAAGTTTTTAAAAACATAATAGATCCAACAGTTATAATAATTAAGATCCAATAGTTATAATAATTAAGGTCAATTAGATTGATGATCGGATATTATTATGTTTATAATAATTTTTAGAATTTATCTTTATTTCTAGCGCATTGGTTGGCAATGAATAGTACTAGTAAGATGCTAAATGTGTAGTGAAAGGGCCTCTAGTGGTTAGAGCACCTGAGTAGCACTTTGCAGGTCCAAATTTAACCCTCTGTGGGGATCGAATTAAACGGATCTAAAATAAAAAAGTTATATAAAAATAGGTAGGGACTTCCCTTGCTGATTTCATAAAAAAATGCTAAATTTGTAAACCCACGTGCATGTGGTCACCCTCGAAAGATGCTAAATTTGTAAACCCACGTGCATGTCTCCACCATATTATAAAGTCCGAAAATGAGAAAAAATGGAACGACCACATTGCAGGAAAAAAAAACTCGAGAACGAACCGAATAACTCGATCGGTACCAAGTACCAACAGTACATGATGCCTCCTTCCGGGATCTTTCAACAAAGGCGAATCAGGCCTAGAATGCTCGGGCCCGAGAACAAGGCACGCACGATGAAAAGGTCCAAAGGAAAACACACGAGGAATGAGTAAACAAAACAAAAGCGAGCGCGGAACAAGATCCTAAACCTCGGAACGTGCCGTCTGATGTGGACTGCAACTGCAACACAAGTAGGAGGAGAGAGCATACTCCTACCGTGTCCGTGTTCCGTACCGGTCCATTCCCTGGGCCCGCACCCTCCACTAACCAAGTCCGCTCTGCTTTCCTCTCGCGTTTGCGACTGCACTGCGAGACGGTGGAGAGAAAGAAAAACACACAGCATCGTAAAAAGATTGAGCGAAGCAGGCTAAGCTTTATTAGTGAGCGATAAACACGGCTTCCACTCTCGTTAAGCTTCCACTCTCGTCAGCCACGGCGTCTCTGCCCTTTCCTCCGGACCAATATGAAACCAGTAGGGGGGTCAGGTCTTTTCTGGGTCGTGTGGGAGACTGACGAGAGAGCTACGCGATCTCGTCGTACCCGGAACTTGTCCTTCCGCACGACCGCGCATGCCGAGTGGTTTAAGCCGGACGGCATCGCAACACTCACACCCGTGCGACCGCGGTAGAAAGTGATCGGTCGGGCGGACGCGGGATGTACAGCGGTCTGGAAAGTTACCCTTCACCGTGTGGTGACCGACCGCGGGGTACGTCTTCGCACTCGGGGAGATGGATAGAGGACTCGCGACTCGCGAAATGCAACCAACGGAAGCTCGCCACTCGCCGAGTGTATTTGATGATAGGATTAGGATCCTTCCAAAGAGGATGTGATAACTGATGGGGAGGGTTTAGGTATAAAACAACTTGTTAACATTATCAGTCTTTTTCCGTACAAAAAATGTGTATATTTATCTGTAGTCTTCCTGCTGGCATTATTTTTGCTGGAGGATAAACCAGATTTAGTACTCCCTCGGTTCTAAATTTAGTTGACTTTATTAGCTTTGCTCTAAGTTGGTCAAATTCCTAAAAAGTTATATCAATATCTATATTACCAAATAAATGCTAGACATATCTCATGGTAGATTTAGTGAAACTAATTGGATGTTGTAAATATCGATGCTTTTCTATAACCTTTGTACAATACTAAAGTAATCTATAATTTGGAAAGGAGGTGGTAGTAACGCTCCTGCGGATTCTGGAATTCGTGTCACGCCGAACTTGCCCCATGAATATACTAAACGGAGTGATGCTTTATATCTAACTCCATTTTGATAAATGATGAGCATTTTATGCTGCTGGGCAATACCTCGAGAATTATCTTAGGTCCCGTTTGGATCCTTGGAATTGAATTCCATTCTAATAATCATAATTTAGACACAAATTAATTAAGCTAATATAATTATATGTGGAATATATTTGTATATTATCGTTGGTCATATGGGAGAGATACTTATGTGCTGCACTTCTGCTACAGGGAAGTGAGTCAAAGAGCGTGCTATAAGTTGCATATTAGAAACATAGTATGAGGATCTATAGAATTAATTTCCATCTACCACCCCTATGAATTTAAGATAGGCTTATATCTAAACTTTGGAAAGGTATGGAATGCCACGTTCCAAGATAAATAGCCTACTTTATTAACTAGATTCCAATTCCTTCGAAATGAAGAGATCCAAACGGGCCTTTATCGAAAAGTGCTGCGAGATAGGATAGCGCTGATGTTTCCCACTGAAGACAACAAATAGGCACATGTTGCCGTGCTACATAATTGTAATAATTCCGATAAGAATCCCTGCCAAGAAGATAATGTACTGCTTTGGAGAATTTTTCTTTTATAAATTCATTTTCCACTACGCTTCTTTATTAATACATAGATCGATAGTTAACCCCGTGTGCTTCTCTTAAAAAATATTTTGCGGGATATACATAAACAAACTAGCCATAAATCAGACAGGTATGCTGCGGTCACTCAAAGTGTCACTTGACTCACTTAATCCACACCTTTTCCTCCTGTTTTTTTTCCTTCAAGCAGGTATATCTATGGCTCATTGCTTCACTCATCCTCCACAAGTCCACAGACAACAGCCCATATATAAAATTGAACTATCCTCTATAATTAGGTCAAGAGATATCGCTGCTGAAGAAATATAATGGGCATGCCACATATAAAAGGTTAACATAGTATAATGGGGACAAGAAAAAGAAAATACCTTGACACAATAATATGCATGGAGTGATGGAGGAGAAAAGAAACGAGTAATGTCCTGCTTCTAAGTTAATCTTGTAAGTACATGTCGGTACATCTTAACTGCTCCCTCATACACTGTTCCCTCTCTTCCTTGTAGACTCATCTCAACTCTTTCGACCATCTTCTCTTTTTTTCTAGTGCATAGTAATTGGATGCTCCTTTCGCCATCTTCGCATTGCCTTTATCTAAGACGTAGTAGCAAAAACAAACAGAGATACTATAAATTCTTAGAAAAAAAAATCCGTCTATTGGTTTGGTGGACTCTGACCATCACAGCCATCGCATCTACATATTTCAAAAGATCCACCTCTATCATTATAAAAAAAATTCAAAATACAAAAAAAGAGTTGATGCCTCTATAATTAAAAAGAATAGCCAAACCCCAATACCTACTTCTCCATCACACAACTCCGTAGTTAATAACCCAAAATAACTCTGAAACTTACTTCTGAATTACACATCTCGCACTATAAAAAAACTAACTCACATAACCATCATAGTATTTGATTCTAAACTATCCACATGTATCATCATATAAGAAGTAACCCATAGCACCGCTGTCATGAAACATATGGTTTTCCACCAAATTTATTAGATCCCTCTGTATATCAACTATGTCGTGGAACGTAGACCATCCTAAAAAAAGAAATATTATGCAGGGCCATGTTTAATATATATGTTAATTTGAGGAAGAGTATAACTTTGATCAAGACTCTGATTGAATAAAGAAATATAGTAAGAAGATACGGGTAAATATATGCATATTAGTCATCTCTAAACACTAAATCACATGTGTTTCATGAAGTTATATTACCATATATGGTGCAGCCTTGTAATACTAGTATCAGTGATGACATATATATGCTGAAGATATTTGCACTTCTATGATTTAGTCAAGTTTAATTTGGAAGAGAAACCAAAAACGGCAAACTGGAAACTTCAGACAAAGGATTGGCTGCGGGAACCAGTACGTTTCGAATTGAACTTTTCTTTCGCGTCGAATTGAAGTTTTCTTTCGCAACGAATTTCTAGAGTTTTTAGTGCACAGCTGCAAACGCGAGTGCGGGCTAATCCGAACCCGGAGGCCTAGTCTCCAGTGCAAGGTGGTAAAGCACTGAGCACACAGCACATCCTATTCATGTCCGTCGTCATCATCCTTCTCATGCACGATCTGTCAATCCAAGTGGCTGGCCGACTGTTCTACGATCCTTTAACTCTTTCCGTGCAAAAACATACTCTTAAGCCGCCGATAAAAAAGCCCTGAAAAGATCAAAAGGTTACGCTCGAAAATCTGGGCACGGAACCTCACCAGCCGGAGGAGAAAAGTCCAGCCTCCGCCGACCTGGAAAACCCTGATGTTACACAGGATGCTCCTGCGCAATGCATATAGCTCTTTTCACCCGTGATCGTCAGAGAAAGGGGAAATGCCAAAAAGAAAGGCGCAAAAGAAACGAAAAGAATGAGGCGGAGCGCGTCAATTGATTGGCGGCCGGTGGTGCACGTACTATACGCGCATCGTCGTCGTCTAGACGAGACGAGACGACCCACCTCGCTCGTACGAAGCTGTTTTTTGTACTGCTGCGTGAATGAAGCATATGCATGTGGCCGTAATCCATGGATGCCTGCCTCTGCCTGTGCTCCGTCCGGCCGTCGTCACACAGTTCCGTCGTTTGATCGCCATCGACCTACTCCTCCCCCGACAAGCTAAGTATCGATCGGCTGAGGACCAGCCGGCGTCTCCGTTGAGCTGGACAGCAGCTCGATCGGATAGAGGGATTTTACTTGGCAGGAGTGTGTGGCTGCTCAAGTTATTGCTCTCCAGAATGTTTCTTTTTTTGTAATTTGTACTTGGTGTAAACCGGTGGCGCTGTGAACTCCGTCCGTCGCTTTCGTACGCCTCTACACTTTGTGCCGGTGCCCTCCGATGTGTCGTCATTGGATCTCCTCTCAGTGCCATCGAGTTGGCTCGCTTTTCCGCCGTGCAAGGGGAAACTAGCTAGCGGGAGCTCGATAGCTTTGGCGCTTTTTCGTACTGCCGCGCACCAAAACCTGGTGGCGAGATCGAGCTGCATCGCATGATCGAGAGGGCGAAACTAAATGACCAACGCGCGAGAAACAGCAGAGCCGCCAGTGGGGGAGAGAGAGAGATCAGTGCGACGTGATCGAGCTGCCGCTGTGTAGCTATCTCCTCCCACCCAGACGAGCCGGCTCGCGCGACGTCGGCGGCGCCGCCGGGGCCGGGCGCTCTAGCCGGATGATGGGCATTGTGCTAGCTTGTGCCTGCCATCTGTCCTCAACTCGATCTCCATCGTGATCGGCACGCACGAACCGGATCGATCCGATTAATCATATCTGCAATGCCGATCGATACGCCCCCATTGGCCAGTCTACGATCTCCTGCATTTATCTTGCGTTACCTACGTAAAAGTACAATATACAAAGCCGCCGCGTGCACTTTGTTGCCAGATAAAGCGTGGGTGCATGCTGTAATGTCCTATGAACTGATCGAGCTCTCGATCGAATTGGTCCACATGGAAAACGTTGCGTGCATGAGGCCAAGCACGCGCCTACACGTGTACTTTCCCCTGACCGGCCCGGGCGGCGCCGGCGTCATGGTAGGCAGGACGGCATATACATGCATATCCGTCTCGTCTCCGTAGTGCACGCAGATTGGGAGCCCGGGGTCGGAGCTAGCTGAAAAGCTCTAGATGCATCTAGTCCGGTAGCTGATAAGATCAGATGGCGTATCAGATAGGCCGGTCAGATATATAGTTCGGTCTCGGCACACACATAGTATATACAAAATGCGTGCGTCAATGGCCACCCGCTTATGGTACCGAACATTCGCATTACCGGCTCGGAAAAAAGGGGCTTAACATCATCATCGATCACCAACGACCTCGCTCGCTACGGTGGCTCTTCCGGTCGCAATGGATCGACTAATGGGAAGAGATGATGTGCACACACGTTGCTTTTTATCGCAGATTCTTTACTCTATAGAGGATCGATCGCCATGTATCCATCTCCACCCTTAGCTTGCGTGTGGCCGGCCATGTAGGCTCTGAACCACCCAAAGTGTGCGCGTCTGATTCCATTACGCATTGCAAATTACAAATTAAAGCCGCGGCCTAAGCTTGTTGATTAGTTAAAGATCGCACGTAAAAAAGTGCGCCAATGCTCATCGAGGCAGCAGGGACCTAATTAATAAACCTAATCGCTCGCAAATTGATGAGAGGTCGATCCCATGTATTTGCTCCATCTAGTTGTAAAAGAGTACTACTTTGATCGCACTTCTCCCTCCGCCATTTCAAAACATAAGCCGGTTTAGTTTTATCATAAATCAAACTTCCTTAATTTCCATTTATAGAAAAATACGGCAACATCTACAATATCAAATCAGTTTCATTAAAAGTATAACATAATAGGTAGTGTTAGTGCATTTTTTTTCATATAAACTTAGTCAAAGTTATATAAATTTAACTTAGGAGAAGATTAAAATGACCTACATTTTATAATAGGAGGAGTAATTACCAGCGCTAAAATATATGCAGAATAGAGCAAAGTTCTAATACTCCTCCCACTTCATAATATATGGCATTTACAGACCAACGTGTTTCTTTTACAAAGGCCGCATTTTTGACAATTTCAATGAGAATATGATATTTGAATAAAGGAAATACCAATGTGCAAATGGTTTTCATGATTGATCTAGTATTGATAGTCTTATGTTGTTAGTTTGCATGATTCATTTATATAAGTGATAGTCAAAGCAAATGGAGATTGATTAGTGGAAATCCTAAAATTACATATATTTCTAAAGAGATCAGCGAGAGTAAAGTTGTTTCTGAAGACAAAATGTGTTAAACAACATTGAATAGTCTAACCTAAATATCAAAATAGATGCTCATAATCAAGATCAAATGCATGGACTCCACACCACCCAAACACAATACTCTTTTGCCATTTAGAACGCGCAATGCACATATTTCCTTACGAGAAGGGAAACGACTGACTAACACATGAGGAAATTTTATAATAATTAATTCACAACCGGCTAAAACCGTCAATGGAAAATTCAAACAACTTAGAAAAGGGCTAAAAAGGTGGAGTAAAGAACTTTCCAAGCTTAATAAGCTCATCAATAACTACAGTTGGGTCCTAGCTCTTTTACATGGGCTGGAAGAACAGAGAGTTTTAAGCCTGATTGAAGCAAACTTCAGGAAAATTGTCAAGCAGCATATGCAGAAGCTTCTTGATGCTAAGAGAATTTATTGGAAGCAGAGACCAACAGTTAGATGTGTGAAGTTTGGAGATGAGAACTCCAAACTATTTCAAGCTATGGACACACACTCCTTCAGAAGAAACTCCATCCCTTCCTTGTTGGCTGATGATGGAACAACGATATGTGATCATGAGATTAAAGTTGGTCTTCTTTGGAACTCCTTTAAAGACAAACTTGGAATATCTGAATTTAGTGAAATGTTGTTTGATCTTCAGCTTCTTATCAGCTCGGTGCCTCTGCCCATTTTAGATAAACCCTTCTCCAAGGATGAAATTGATGCAACTATCAAGGAAATGCCTCTAGATCATGCCCCTAGTCCTGATGGTTTTAATGGCTTCTTTATGAAGAAATGCTCGCATATTATCTCATAAAATTTCTACAGATTGTGTGAGGGGTTCTCTAATGGCACTATTGACCTTGAATGCATTAATGGATCATATATTACAATGATTCCAAAAAAGGATTTCCCTCAAACTGTTAATGACTACAGACCTATTTCTCTCTCCTGAACTACTCTCTCAAGTTGATTACAAAAATCTTTGCCAACAGATTACAACAGGTTATTCTTAAAGTCATTCATGCTAATCAATACAGGTTTATAAAGGGCAGAACGATACAGAACTGCCTTGCATGGGCAGTCCAGTTTTTGCACTTATGCCACAAAAGTAAAAATGAGATCCTTATTGTAAAGCTGGATTTTGAGAAGGTATTTGATAAAGTTGAACACCAAGTCATCCTGGATATGTTCAAGCATAAGGGTTTCTCTGACAAATGGATTCAGTGGATCAACATGGTTCTTAGTTCTGGCTCCTCTTCAGTCCTTCTCAATGTTGTTACTGGTAAGCCATTCAAATGTAAGAGAGGTGTCAGACAAGGTGATCCTTTATCCCCGCTGCTATTTGTTATGGCTGTTGATCTCCTACAATCAATCATCAACAATGCTGCTCAGAATAATATCTTAAAGCATTCTCTTGGAGATAACTTTCTGGGTGATTTTCCTATTGTCTAGTATGCCGATGACACCTTGCTCATCATGCCAGCAGATGAAACTCGGCTTCTTAGTCTCAAGGAGATCTTAAATACCTATGCAGTGTCCACAGGCCTAAAAGTCAACTTTTCTAAGTCCTCCATTGCTCCTATCAATGTTGATACAAATAAAACATCCTCTCTAACCAATGCTTTTGGCTGTCAAGTGGGTTAGATGTCCTTCACATATTTGGGGTTGCCTTTGGGCACAACAAGACCATCAGTCAATGAATACCTACCAATGGTGTCCAGAATAGAAAGAAGAATGATGGGCATCAGTCCTTTCCTAACCTATGCAGGAAGATTGATTCTAGTGGACTCTGTTCTCACTGTCATGCCCACATACTATCTATACACTCTCAAATTACCAGCTAGGGTCATTAAGCAGATTGACATTTAAAGAAAGCATTGCCTATGGAACAAAGGAGATATCAATAGGAAGGGAGATTGTCTGGTTGCCTGGGAAAATGCTTGTAAGGCAAAAGCTCAGGGAGGTCTTGGTATTATAAATTTGAGGACTCAAAATACCTCCCTCTTGCTCAAATTCTTGCATTCTATAATCCTGCAGATATACCATGGGTAAATCTCACTTGGCAGCAACTGTACTCAACTCCAGTTGTCCCTCACATTAAGTGTCGTGTTGGATCCTTTTGGTGGAGGGATGTCATGTCACATTCAGATGATTTTCTTAAAAGTGCCTCCTGCCATGTTAACCAAGGAAACACGATTTGCTTCTGGACTGATCAATGGGACCTTGGTGTCCTACAATGGCAATTCCCACAACTATTCTCTTTTGTTAGGGACAAGAACATCTCTGTTAAAAAAATTCTTGGGCCAGGATGCTTATAGGAATTTGTTTACTCCACTGTCACCAATTGCTGCTAACCAGGTAGTGGATCTTAGCTCCCTTGTGAGCAATTTGGTTGTTGATCAAAACCTGCAAGATGAGTGGGCTTACATTTGGGAATCTAGCTACTTCAGTTCAAAGAAAACATACAACTAGCTTATGGGTCTTTTTGATACTAGTCCAGTATTCATGTGGATGTGGAAATCTTGCTGCAGAGGCAGGCACAAATTTTCTTTCTAGTTATTTCTTAAGGACAGATTGAACACAAGAAACATCTTATGAAGAAAACACAGAATCCTCGATAACTACAGTTGTGCTATTTATAATGCTGGCATGGAAGAGACCTCAAACCACTTGTTCTTCACATGTTCCTTTAGCAGATGGTGTTGGCGACTTTTGCACATACACTAGAATCACAAGCTTCAGTACATTGACAGAATTGTTGAAGCACGTTGAGACTTTGGGTCAAGGATATTCCGAGAGACTCTCATGGTAGCCTGCTGGGCGATTTGGAAGCATCGCAATGAGGTTATTTTTTATGGTGTCCCCGTTTCCCTTCAAAGATGGAAAATGATTTTTTTTAATGTTCACTGGGGGGAGAGCATCGCCACCTAAATTATATTGATACGGTGTGGCAAGACACAGATCAACAACCTCATTTTTTAGGGAAACGAGGCCAAAACCCTACAATGCTCGGTTAATCTGGGAAAACCAAGCTAAAACCTTAACGAGCCACCTAGCTAAACTAGGCCTTGACCAATAACAAGCCCCAGCACTAGCGCAAAAGTGTGGTGCAACCACGAATAGGAAAGCACCCCCAGCACAAGGGTAAGTTTGTGGCATAACCACAGATAACAACACATGCCCCAACATAAGAGCGAAAATATGGCATTACCATGGATCAGAATACTACAGTGCACACTTCAAGCGTAGTGGCCATAGCGGGGATTTCCACGACAATACCCTCATGAAGAACGCGATGCAGTAGCACCACCATCACTAGCCCAAGAATGGACTGGGTTTTCACCCAGAGAACCCATCACAGTAGTACGGTGAGGCATGCCAAAGATGCCTCCAGGGAGGAAATGACGCCCACAAGCACTGTCGTCTAGGCTTTCGCCTCGGACCACCACCGAACCAATGCATTCGCTGCACAACAATCAGCATCCATGGCACATAACCTTGCAAGCATAGTGATCCATCAGTCATACTGAGGAGCAAGTCACCACCTTCACAGTGTGGTGGGAGCAATGGAGTCCATCGCAGGGGGCGGGCAGGCATCTTAGACAAACACAACAGCTTGCACTGCAGCCTACCTTGTGCAGTTGCCGATGCGCCGTCGGAGAGCCGCTACAGCTTCCATGACCAAGCGCCCACACATGGCGGCAGCACAGGGACCTGCGCAGTCCCGGCCGCCACCGATGGGGAGGGGACAGATCCTGATGCGAAGGCATCGGATCTAGCCACTATGAACCCGGGGCTGGCGCCGGGGCCGCAGCATCGGGCACCATGGGGCACGTACTAGTGAGGACCTCGCCATGGACCAACCGCCTTCCCATCTGCAGCAGGTACGGCCGCCATCACCACGGGAAGTAGCTAGGGAACAGCTATCCCCATCCCTCGCGGAATCAGCCACGAGTGGCACAAGAGCCGGGCGCCACCACCACGACAGAGGCTTGATCTGAGTCTTAGGAGCATGGATCTGAACAGAAGCTGCTCATAGGTAAGATGCCTTTGAGCAGATTTGAGACTAAACAAATTGGGGGAGGAAGGATGGAGAGAACGGGAGAGGAGGAAGGAGCTACGAGAGCGGGGGAGGGGTGACTTCAGCTTCGCTGCGGGCCGCCGCCGCCACCTCGGTGCTGGCTGCTAATGGCGGCGGCCAGACTTGGAGGTTTGTGCGGTGGTTTTTCTAGGGGTGGTGGAGGAGCCCCTCCCGTCGCCCTGCGAGGCAACGTGGAGGGGGCAACAGTCTGTTTCGATGGAAAATGATTTTCAAGGAAGAACTAGCGCTTGTTTTGCTTAGGGCTAAGCCATCCTTGAAACAGGAGCTTGAAACTTGGTTATATAATTTCATATAGGTTTTACACCCCTTTCCTTTTTCCATTTGGGACCGGAAGTCCTACACCAATAAATATCTCTTTTTTGCTCTTATATATCTCTGCCTAATATTAAAGTGCGGTTGTTTCTTCCAACCGTTGTGGTTGTTTTGCAAAAAAATCTCTCAACTTTTTCATAATCAACCCGCAGTTCTTATAATAGTTCTTGATGATTTTGCAAAAAGGTCGCCCAGTGCGCCGCGCCGACCTGCTCCAGGGGCACGCCGTGGCGAACGTGGGAAGGACACCGTGCCGAGGCTGTCCGCAACATGGAGACGAGGCGATGCGGAGCAGCAGAGGCTGCACCTCTGCCATGACGTACCTCGCAGCAGTGTCGCGGTAGTTGACACCGCCTAATGCATGCACCATCCAGTGGGCGGTGTTGGTGAGCGCCACAGCGAGTTGCTGCGCTCTCTGGTGGTTGACGTCGGTGGCGAGGTGTGCGCTCGTGCCAACGAAGATGTCATTGGCGGGGAGACCTGAGTGTTCCAGCCTTGCAGCAGGATGCAAGATGACAGACACGCCGGCGGTCTGTTGGCCAAATGTTGGCGGCCGTCGACGTCCACACCTTGCGCACAGACGATGACGGCGAGTGCGAGGGCCACGCGGACCAAATTCCCAAACGCCGACCTCACCGAAAGAAAGCCAACGCACCAACATATTGTGAAGCGAAGCTAACATATTAGGAGCAAACGAATAATAATGTGAGAGCAAGTAAGGAACCGTAGCAACGTACGAGCATTTCTGCTAGGATATAAAAAGGTCAGTAGAAGCTTTCCTGTTTGCCTTAAAAAATAATTAATTCACGACCCAAAGACTCGACAAAGAAGGGTTACACATTGTTCAAAGGCATAAGCCACGATAAATCGTGGAGACCTATAATTTTATTATACAATCAAACATAGTGGTAACTCCTATAAAAGATGTTTTCCGCTAAAAGCACTCCTAGAAAAGGTTAGCACGGTTAATTACTTAATTAGTAATCTAGATGCTATGCTGTCCCCATAAAATAGCCATTGTTAAGCAACCCTCTCGCTTAGTCGCTTGGCCCTTTGATCTTGGCCGGTCAGTTACGGTACTTATCTGGCCCGGTGAATGCGTTGGGGTCACCCCACTTGGAGCCTTTGCTAGCTTTACCGGCTTTCGTTCGGATCATCGGAGTGCTCTGGAAACCAGTTGTTGCGCAACGCGACGCCTCCCAATCATCCGACCAGGGCCTGCGCAGCTGCGTACGTACGGTGACTTTATCTTTTGCTTGGCTCACACAGCGCCAGGCATCGTCCGCCTCGGAGTAGGAGATGCAGATACCGCCGCCACGAGCTGCCGCCTACCTGGACTGGGCGGATCGGGTCGGGTCGGGTTTGACGAGATGCATGAGCGGTGGACCCGGTTGGGTGGGATTGCTCTTGTGGCTGGAGTGCGTCGGTCGCGAGCCTGGCAGATCGGTCGGAGTCGGGTCGAGTCGAGTGCGGTATGCGCGAGCGAGGCGGCTCAGGTCGGAGTCTTGGTCCAAGAATGGCGACCGTGCTAAAGATAGTGGTCTGTTGGAAAGGCCGAGCGTGCGTGCGTGCGCCAACAGCTGGCAGCCAAGCAGAGCGCATTTTCACACTGTTAAAAGGTGCAGAAACGAAAGAAGAGGAGCATACTACACTGGAGTGTATATAATCTGAGTCAGATCATCGGAACGAGCGAAATGTCAGGTAGAAAGTGCAGGTGCACTCGAGTAAACGTACCCCCCGTGTGAAGTGACCGTGTCAAATGAAATCTGTTATGTGATGATGGGTTGTCGATCCCTTGTTCCCAAAAAAAAGAATTGGAGATGGCCGCCAACCTGCTATGATATATTAGCTAGCTCCAGAGATGCACAGGTCGGGGTGGAAAAGAAAAAAAAAACTATATCCACACCGTTCCTAATTTTCACTCTCTCGAAGCATCTACAGCCGACATATATGCCCAGGTCTGGTAAAAGAACAAAATCTTGATCCACCATGCTATGCCGGGTCGGAGCAGCACAGCCACCGTGCCCTAACGGGTTTGGTGCGTGGTAGCCGCGCGCGTTGCACCAAAACACACACAAGTAAACGCCTAGTGGCTGGCGCCTTTTGGTGCATGCGCTCATTAATGGCAACAGACCATGCACAACCTACTGACCCCTGCCCGGCTGCCCGTCGTAGTGCCGCGCCATATACTGTACCAACTACAAGCTCCTAGCCGTAGCCTTTTTCTTCTTTCTTTCTTTCACGTTCGTCGACGACGTCGCGCGTCACGCACAAGCTCTCCGGCTAGAGCTGTGTGGAGAGCCACTCGCAAACTTTTACTACTGGCTTGGAGCCTTGGACGACCTAGAAGAGCGAAAACGAAAGCCAACCAAAACCAATATAATAATGACAAGCAGCAGCCCGGCTCCCTCGTCCGGCCCGGCGCGCGACGACGACCTACCTTGCCGGCCGGCGGGGGCTAGATCCTTCCTACTTGGCGCTCACGAGGAACCCGGCGGGCGGGCACTGGGCACTGGGCACTGCGCACTGGCCGCGGCCTCTGATAAAGATGCACGCATGTGGTGGCCACTACCTGCCGGCCCGGCTCGCCCGCCCCGGCCCCGCGCGCGCTGACGTCGTGAACCCGCAGCATAGCACTCGGCCATGTCGCGCGCGCGCGCGCAGGTCATCATATCATATGATCCGAGCCGTCGCCCCATCGTGCGTGACCTAAAATCCTCGCTAGCTAAATCTTGCCCGCGCGACGGCCGTCATTGCCCGTCTACGTGCGCGCACAATGATCCCGGGCTGATGGCCTCTCTCTCCGGTTCGCTCCCCTATAAAAGCGCCCGGGCACCATGGCTGCCGAGGCGCCGAGAGATCGACCAGTGCGAGACCCACTAGCTAGAGCGCGCAGCAACTTGCATTGCTCCTCCCGCCCTTCCCACCACCACCACCAACCAGCACGGCGCGGCGGCTGACCCCTGGCCGGCCGGCCGGCTCTCTCGCTAGCTCTCGAGAGTATTTGGCGTGCTCCGCCCGTCATCGCCCCCGCTCCGGGCGCCAGCCCGATCGATCACATTGCGCCGCGTCGTTCTAGCATCATCCCGCGGCCGCAGATTCTCTGGGGCTTGGACTTGGAATCAACAGAAAAGCAGCAGGAGCCGACTACTTCTACTACTACCTGCCGCACCGCGCGCGCGCCGCCGAAGGCACGTACGCCAAGTTACCCGCGCGCCCGGCGGCTGGGTGGCGGCCAGGCTTTGGAGGCTAGCGAGGCAGGCGCTACTACCGCATCTAGGCTGCTGCTGACCAGGTATGTACTGCTACGCACTCGTCATGTACTAACTACTACCAGTACATCGTCCCGTTTCCTCCCCCAGATTTTGCCGCGATTCGTACTGCGTTGTTTATATTGCTTGCGGATACATATCATATATATGCGTACTAGCTACGCGATAAGACGACGTGGACGTGGACGTCCCATGATGTGGTTTGTTCGTTCAAATAAGAAAACGACCATGTGGAATTTTGTTTCTGACCCAACACAAACAAGTTAGCTAGGGGTTTGGTTTGGTCGATCCATCGATCGAGCTGTATGTATTGTAGCATGACAGCATCCAGTCTGTTGTGCTCCAACTGATCGGGATTATTCAGTGAGGGTGCGTTTGGTTGCGAGGACTAAGTGGGACTGGGACGGGA
>NC_028454.1:29274161-29381365 GCF_000263155.2 Setaria italica | reverse complement strand
CGTCACGCGCCGTCTGTCCACGCGGGCGGGCGCGGGCGAGCGCCGGCGGCCGGCGGGCGCGAGCTCCACCGCGGCCGGCCGGTGGAGGAAGAAAATACCTGTTAGTATGACAGGTGGGTCCCACGAACGGTGTTAACAGGAGAAGAAAACGGTGCTTGTCCCGTCTATAGCGATCTCTCCAACCAAACAAAAAATAGGATCATCCCATCCCATTCAACCAAACAAGAAATGGGATCATCCCATCCCGAAAAACTGGAACGGGACCGTCCCGTTCTACATTGTCTCCCAACCAAACGCACCCTGACCGATCGACCTGACGACGCCTATAGTTAAGTGTGCCGTACGGCAGGTACCCATATTAAGTTAACTAATCGCGTGTTTTTGTGTTTATTAGCTGTCCGCAACCGACGAGCGCCGCCGCCGATAGATACTATAGTCGAACTAGTATAGGATAGCTGATATGCACAGTTGTGCACTGCATAGTCTGAATCTATATATGTATCCCAGTACCAGTAGCTAGCTAGTCACGGTTCAGAATCCAGCTGACGCAGCAGGATTGCCTGGTCGCACTCTGCTTGCACCAAAGCAGGGGGGCTAGCTAGTTGTCACCTGAATGCCTGATCGTGGGTTTACCTGGAAAACTGGATTTACCTACTGGCTAATTAAGTTTGGAGGAAATTAGAGGATATCATCGAAAGGAATACATCAAAGATGCTCTGTTTTGTGGTATATACCTACCCTTATGGTTTCCAGTCCTAATATTAGAAATTTGCATGCACTTTGCTTACTTGCTGAAACCGAGAGAAAGTAAAAAAGATGCTAGAAAGACAGGATAAGTGAAAGTTAGCAGGCTAATCGGTCCCATGTGAGTTCTTAATTTGTCTTGTTAAATTAATTAGCCCGCAGCCAACAATATTTAATCTAGAAAACAATAGTTAATCTAGCTAAAAATCGCATGCACGCATATTCCATAGCTTTTCCACCAGTAACCTATACATGTGTTCACCACTTTGGTCCGAGACTGAAATTATTTTAACTTTTAATTTCTTGGGGTTTGACTAGTTGAAGCACGCATGTCTACCACTCCCCCCTGTACCGTACCCTGTTGTCTTTACATTCGCCCCCGTTTGTTTTCGCTTGAATAACATATAGAACTAGGACTAGCAGTAGTAGTATAATATACGCGAGCATCACGTTGTGGTCAACAAAATTGTTTGCGTGTGGTTGGTTGGAGAGCTACTTTTGCTCATCGAAACAATTCAAACACAGATCAACTCACCGGTCCACCGTTCATATTGTATTAGATCGACCTGTTTCGCTGTCTGTTGCAATCACTGTCCACTACTACTAGCTAGTTCGATACTGGGGAGATATTCCGCCACGGCTAGCTTCCAAACAGGCAACGGTAGCTTTCATGCTGCAAAAATTTTTAAAGCATTTTTTTTAAGGTTGGCTAGGCAGCAAGTACAAATCCACTGTTTTCTTCTTAAGATGGGTGACTAGGACATCAAACAGTATATCCTAATTCGTTCGTTCTTGATAGGTTACTTATTCTCTGATCACCATCACTTGGGCGGTGTCTGCACATTTTATTCACTTTAGTTATTCCTTGTCAGTGCATATTAGCATCGATTCTGACAGTTCAGTACAGCATGTTATCTAGGCACATACTCCTTCCGTCCCTTATTATTTGTCGCTCGGGAATCGGATTTGTGAGGGAAACAAGATTTTCTAGCGACAGATAAAAAGGGACGGAGGGAGTAGTTGGTTACTTGGTTCGGATGCTAGGAACCGACAGTGCGCAAGTGCAACCGGTTTCCAGACCACCATGCATGCATGATGTAATTGTTCCTTCTTCGGCATATTCAAGGTTCGAATTCGTAGGCACAAGAAAACCGCTGGAAATTCGTTTCAGGACGCCCGTAGCAGCTGGTAGTAGAAAAGGAAGCCTGCATAATTGCGATGGAAATTCTTGGCAAGCAATGCAATTCATGCAAGAAACAGTGAATTCAACAGTAGCCTAGTACCCCGCTAGTGTCCTCGTGGCTTGTGGAATTAAAATATGGAACGTATACAAATATGTAAGCTAGTGTGCGTCTGATTCATCATGACGGTATATGCAGCGCATGCATTTTTTCATATGGTGTCCTTGTGCGGTGTTCATGGCCAATTTGACATGGCATCAGTGTGCGCGCGTACATGCATAACAACATACTAAGCCATAAGGTCATATCCAGATCACACAGTGCTTAGGTAACTCAAAGACTATTCAGGTCCGTGCTCCGTATCCAAGAGGAATATAGAGTGTGAACTGGCTAGAAAGCTCTAGAGAGGCCCTGTTTCCAGAAAAAAAAATGAAGTCTTTAGTTTAGCAAAAGGTTAACTGGATTAGTTTATATCCATCTAACAAGTGCATCAAAAAGATTTCGAAGTGCTTTGAAACTTGTTTCTTAACACCTAAGCAAGACATAATAACGTCCGTCACACTGTCAATCTACGCCTTTTACCTCCCAGATATTTACACCGTCTGTCATTTGTAAAGCGATAGGGTGACCGTGCAACAAATTGTCATGGAATGTACGGCATGCTTAACCGGCCACTACTTTTGAATCTAACTCCATAGACCCGTACGTGCACACTCTCTTTTGTTGACATTACCGTCGAGAATTAGAAATAATACTCTCTCCGCAGCTGCAGAAAATTATAAACTAAGTCGATCAGGCAAACACGAGGTGTATATTTTCTCAAACATCGGAAGGCAATTAAGATTCTGATTTCCTTCTATACACTGTACCGTAACAATTTAGTAGAGAGACGGTGTGAAGTGTGAACATATATCATATCAAAGACGAAATACTTCGCTTTCTGTTGACACTAACGTCGAGAATTAGAAACTATGTCCTTGGTTACTGCCGAAAACTAGAAACTACGTCAGGCAAACATGACATGTATATTTTTTCCGAACATCAAAGGACAAATAAGACGATTACGATTCCTATGATACATACTGTTCTGTGACAACTTGGAAAAAATATGTCAAAACGAGCTATTTTCGCTTCGTAACAGGGACGTAACTCGTTTTCTGCTGACACTACCGTTAAAGAGTTAGAAACTACGGATGCCACAGAAGAAATTAAGGTCACGTTGTGTCTTAGAAGAAAAATCTGTGACTAATACAGGTGATGAGTTTTCACTTCGTAATCAGTGCATTTTTGTTTCGTGTTGACGAAAAAAACCGCTCGTCAAAGAAGACATGTTTTCGTAGAAAAAAATCAAAGGAGTTCTAGTTCGTCTTGCATCTACATTAAGGCTCTGTTTGGGAAGGGGGTGTTAAAGTTTAACACCCCACTTTTAACACTTTTTAACACTTTCCTATCCAAACACTTGTGTTAAAAGTTGGGTGTTAAAGTTTAACACCCCATTTTTCATAAACACATGGAGGGGGTGTTAAAACTTGCTAAAGGTGTTAAAAGTAGTCCCCCTCTCTACTTTTTCCCAGGTTACCCCTTCTCTCTCCTCCCTCTCTCTCCGCCGGCCATAAATGAGAGGGCAATGGAGTCATTTCCCACCAAAGGTGTTAAAGTTTAACACATCATCCAAACACCCTAATGTGTTGAACTTTAGCAATCTATTTGAGAGTGCTAAAACTTTAACACTTGTTAAATTTTAACACAGGGTATCCAAACAAACCCTAAGTACCGATGTTAGGGAAAAGTTCTCAAGAATCCCGTGACAATCACAAACAAGGTATACTCACTCCGTAACCCGTACATAGAGTCGTTTTTGTTGACGCTACAAAACTAGGAACTACGCCCGTCAAATCGAATAGGCCTAGATTTTCAAGAAATTCCAAGGAAATGGCTCTCATGCAGCCACGCATCGCTCTCCTGAGAGGCTGAGACGACCTCTCTATTTTCTTCTTCATACATATCTGCTCCGTGCCAACCTTACAAGAAAAAAAAAAGAATAAAAGCCCCACGAGTTTATGAAGAAAAACAGTTCGCTAGCTCGTGTCCTGCAGACTCGTACAGGAGCCAAGATCGCTCCTATACGATCTCGTAGCGCTGGGGTTTTTTCAACCCTTGCATTTGCATAGTCTACCGGTCCTAACACTCCGTACCGTATCCCGTACCGGCGCCAACATTCCCGCTAGAACCCGGGAGGAAAGCAGAAAGCACGTGCCTTTTTCGCGCGGACCGAACCTTTCCCTTGGGTTTGCGGTTCGCGCCGTGGCGGGCAAGGCCGCGGACGCGGAGGGTGGGTGAGTGGTGACTGGCAGGGAACCCGAGGTGGAAGACGACCCCGCCCGAGCGCGGCTTGACTCCTCGTCACGCATGCCACCTTTCTGCTGCCTGCGGTATCTGTGTATTTCTATTTCCACCCTGTCCTCCATGCGGTTGGCACAATTTCCGTCGAATCCCGATTTTGCCCCCGTTTTCTTTTTCTTGGAAGAAGAAAAGGAATTCGGCTCTCGACAGCTCCGTGGCCTGCGCGTCTGCCGCCGTCTATATATACGCTCCAGGCGAGCCTTTGCAGCTACCACCTCCCTCCACCCGCCGCTCATTCTTCCTAGCTTCCTTGCAGTCGGCAGGTGCTAGCTAGGTTGCTGGCTGGCTGCTGCCCTGATACTGCTAGTGCTAGAGCCTTGTTGCCACACTTCTGCTCCACTTCCCCTGCCATCCGCATCCAGCTTGATACCTTGATCGAGGGAGGCCGCCGTGGAGCCAGGCTGATCTGGTTCTGGAACAAGAGGTAAAGCATGGATGCATCTGTAGCAGCAACATGTTCTTGGCATGTTCTGATTTTGAATGAAAAAGTTTTGGCTTCGCGATTTCACCTCGAGATTTCTTTCAAAAAAATTTCACCTCGAGATACGATTTGAGTTTCCCCTCGGAGCGCTCAGGGTTTTGACTTTGGAGGGAATCTAGGACCTGTTCGCTTCAGCTTATAAGCCGGCTGAAAAGTTGAAACGACTAATTTGTTGTGAGAGGAAAATATTGTTTGGTGGCTGATAAGCCGGCTGAATAAGCTGAAGCAAATAGGGCCCTAGCTAGCAGTCTAGCACCTGCACAGCTGTCCTCGCGAGTTTGCATGGTTCATGGCGGAGCGTACGTCATGGGCATGGAGGTGGATTTTTTTTTGAAACGTAAATGGCAGGAGCCAGAAGTTTCAATACAAATTACATGCCTTGTTACATGATTGATAAATTACGGCTCATCACTCTTAACATGAGTCGATACAACATCTGCGTTATTCGATCATAGGAGCTCCACACGTTGCTTGGCGCAAACCAATCTCATATTTGATGAGGTAGAATACTTGCAACGTAGAGCATTATTTGCCCTCAACGGACGGGGATTAGCTAGCTACTACTAGCATCCATGGCATCGAGTCCCGGTAAGATTGTGCCGGTCACATCTGGGGGCGGTTCGATCCGGCAGTGGACGGGAACGTCAGTCACCGAGTCACCGTGCCTGACCGCGACGTGCGTGCCCCCATGTAGTTTACTGCTCCGTGTGCTGCGTGCAGTGTTCACCTCAGCGATCCTTGGAGACTGCGAGTTCTGCGACTCCCTGAAACAGAGGAGGAGAAGGCGAGAAGCTTACAAAAAATCGTTATCCAGGAGATCTGACGCGGCGAGATCCCATAGACGTCACGTCGTGTACGTGCGATAGGCTAGCGGCAGGGTCGGACCGTCGGAGGACGCAGGTCAGGTCTCATATAGCTGTCCTCGATCGTACTTGTTCGGGTTCCGCACGCGTCCTTTCCGGGCCGGCCTTTTTTCCTCTCGTGTCCACCTTTCGGGATTGAAAGGACCCGACATGTCGAATCCCAGCACCAGATTCTAACGCGTCCCGTCCGACCCTCCCTTCAGAAGTCCTTGCC
Source organism: Setaria italica (assembly GCF_000263155.2). Taxonomy (NCBI): domain Eukaryota; kingdom Viridiplantae; phylum Streptophyta; class Magnoliopsida; order Poales; family Poaceae; genus Setaria; species Setaria italica. Next base: position 29,375,479 of record NC_028454.1, on the reverse strand, counting down.
CCCGGCACGAGGAATTAGAATTCGCCCAACTGGACGGGCTCGACGACCGTACTTGCCCGGCTCTGTTCCGGGCTTTCGGCCGAGCAGAGCACGGTCGGCAGACCAGGTGTGGTCTACATGTCGTTTCACAGATCTTTTTACTAGCCCTCCGCACTCTACTGTGCCATCGGTGACCAATTTGATCTTTTGTGTTGTGCGCGTGTGTGTGAGTGCGGAAGAGGGAGTGTCGAAATTTGACAAGAAAAAGCGTGGTGAAATTAGCTTTTTTTTTTCCTACGGCGGATGGCGACGCCTCTGGCTGGCAGTGCAGTGAACCTTCGCGATGTGCATGGGGGCGCATGGCATTCTTCGCGGCCCGTCGCCGTCACCGGCCGGCCGGCGGTCTGCCCCGCCGCTCCCGCTAGCTGGCGGGCACCCACCCGGCACCCGCGTACTGGCGTGCGGGAAATGGGAAAGGCGTGCGTGGGCCTCGCGGTCTCCTCCCCCGCGCTCTATAAATCGGCCGCCGCACGCGCGCCCGCCTGCCCGCAATTTCTTCCGCCTGCTGCTTCGCGTATAGGGTTCCCCCGCCGCCGCGCCCAACCCTCGCCGCCTGCGTTGCTTGTCGGCTTTTTTATAGCCTCGCTCGTGAGAGATAGAGGCACACACACCTATACGCTTGCTTTGAAGTAAGATGGTCTCGGACACCAGTTCACAACACGTGTTGAGGCTACAGTAGTCTAGAAAAATTCTTAAAAAAATACCCTCGAAATCTACTTCCGAAGGGAATCGAACCTAGAACCTCCTGCTGAGGCTTCTGGTGACAAGCTGGTCCAGGCCTGTTCGCAATTTGCTTGTCGGTTAGAGAACAGAGAGTGTTCAGCAGAACTAGTGCTAATTTAATTTACCTAGTCCAGTTGAGGAAGGTAAGTCTAGTACTAGATCGCTATGGCAGCAAGCATCGCCGTACGGGATTGCCGAGCCGTGCTTCGGCCGAATTGGTGGATCTGGTATTGCGATACTTGATGTTCTTCTTCCTCCTCCGGTTATTTCTGTTCGCCGCGAGTTTCGCATGCGCTTTGTCTCGTCGTGGCTGGGCACGTTGGTGTTGCTTATTAATGGAGCTGTACTCTTTGTGCCGCAGGTGTGTTGTTGGGTATCGTCGGCAGGCACGATGGAGTTCGGCAGCAAGGACGTGCAGATGGCCGGGGTGAACGCCGAGCTGGCATCGAGGGAGGACGCGCTCCCGGCGCTCCTGATCCAGGTGCCCGCGCAGAGCATCGCCGGCTTCGACTGCGTCGCCGAGGACGCCACCGTCTCCCTGCATGAGCTGGACGACAAGGTGGAGGAGCTGCAGGACACGGGGGCCCACAAGGACATTGTCATCAGCATCCCCGCGGCGCCGGCGACGGCGGTGAGCGCTGCAGCGAGGTCGTACGACGACGCGCACGTCCCGTACTCCATCTCGCTCAGCATGCCGGCGTCCCCGTCGGGGTTCCACCTGTCGCAGTTCAGGGCGGCGTCGGCCAACCGCGTGGAGGCGCGCGTGGCGCCGGCCGCCATGCCCGACGGGCTCGTCGTGCACCCGGTGGAGGAACAGCCGGCGGAGGCGCACCTGCACTCCCCGAGGCTGCTGAAGCAGACGCGGTTCCACTCGCAGCCCATCCTGAACATGCACCCGTCCAAGAACGCCGACGAGGGCGCGCGGCGGTGCGACAGCACCCGCGACAAGCGGTTCGACTCGTTCAAGACCTTCTCCGGCCGCCTCGAGCGGCAGCTATCCAACCTGCGCGGCCGCCCGCAGGAGCCCATCGACGGCATATCCCCGGAGTCGGGGATCTCCGAGGAGACCGACCAGGTCCCCGCCGCTGATCGCTACTTCGACGCCTTGGAAGGCCCCGAGCTCGACACCCTCAGGGTAAGCAAGTTAAAACTAGCTGGCTATTTCTTTCTTGGTTTCGTTCCATACACAAACACAAGCTTGGCATGACAGGGACGTTGGTTTGGTTTTAGACTACTGGAAAGGAAAACCTGAAATTTCGCGTGTGTTGCAGGCGACGGAGGTGCCGGTGCTCCCCAAAGACGAGAAGTGGCCATTCCTGCTGCGGTTCCCGATAAGCGCGTTCGGTATGTGCTTGGGCGTGAGCAGTCAGTCGATCCTGTGGAAGACGCTGGCGTCGGCGCCGCCGACGGCGTTCCTGCACGTGAGCCCCGTGGTGAACCACGTGCTGTGGTACGTGGCGCTGGCGCTGATGGTGCTCATCTCCGCCATCTACCTGCTCAAGGTCGTCTTCTACTTCGAGGCGGTGCGGCGCGAGTTCTACCACCCGATCCGCGCCAACTTCTTCTTCGCGCCGTGGGTCGCGTGCCTGTTCCTGGTGCTGGGCGCGCCGCGGCTGGTGGCGGAGATGCACCACGGCGTCTGGTACGGCCTCATGGCGCCCATCTTCTGCCTGGAGCTCAAGATCTACGGCCAGTGGATGTCCGGCGGGCAGCGCCGGCTGTCCAAGGTCGCCAACCCGTCCAACCACCTCTCGATCGTCGGCAACTTCGTCGGCGCGCTGCTGGGCGCCAAGATGGGCCTCCGCGAGGGCCCCACCTTCTTCTTCGCCGTCGGGCTCGCGCACTACATGGTGCTCTTCGTGACGCTCTACCAGCGGCTCCCCACCAACGTGACGCTCCCCAAGGAGCTCCACCCGGTCTTCTTCCTCTTCGTCGCCCCGCCAAGCGTGGCGTCCATGGCCTGGGCCAAGATCAACGGCCAGTTCGACGCCGGCGCACGGATCGGCTTCTTCATCGCGCTCTTCCTCTACATGTCACTGGTACGTGCGTGTATACCAAACAAATGAGCTAGCTAGTGGTGCGACGTGAGTCCACGTCCGCATTACTATTCATGTTCATAATATATGGCAGCAGTGATCGATTTCTGACCGTTGGTTTGAATCATCCATCAGGCCGTGCGGATCAACTTCTTCCGGGGCTTCCGGTTCTCGCTGGCGTGGTGGGCGTACACGTTCCCGATGACCGGCGCGTCGGTGGCCACCATCACCTACGCGACGGAGGTGACCAACGTCCTCACCCGGACGCTCTCCATCGGGCTCTCCGGCATCGCCACCGTCACCGTCGCCGGGCTGCTGGTCACCACGGTGTTCCACGCCTTCGTGCTCAGGGACCTCTTCCCCAACGACGTTTCCATCGCCATCACACGGAAGAAGCCCAAGTTCAGCAAGATCCTGGCGCACCTCCGCTCCTCCAGCTCCGACATGAAGGAGCTCGTGTTCTCGCTCTCCAAGCCGGCGCAGTCCGACGCCGGCGACTCCGAGACCGACCGGTCCGTCACCACCAAGTCCCAAGCCGAACCATGACTAGCTCAGTCAGGCTCACGGTCTCACGTATAGCTGCTACTAGATGCTTAGCTAGCTGTACATAGCGGAATTTTTTTTCGTTCTCTTAATTACGGAGGGGAGAGGGGTCGCCGGAGAAGAAGCGCGCGGAAGAACGCACGCATCGATCGACCTGAGCAGTTGGCCGGTCGGCGTGGTTGGAACTGGATGGTCGGACATACGACGGCACACACGGGTATCCTTGGAGCATTTTGTGATGATGAGGATATACATAGTGTGAGGGAAATAGATTGGTTAATTTGTAAATCTACGGATATATATGTATAATATATATGTAAGTTGTGTGGACTTGAGAGTAAGAATAAACCATGAACATTAATTAATTTTTTCTGGCCTTGAAGATTTGGGGTTGAAGTTTACAGTATACTTGTTGAATCAACTTGCAACTAAACCCTTCATGGGATGATGAATTATTGGGGAAATACTGTTGGCATTCCGCGCACTTATCGTCTTTGCGATGCTTGGCCCATGCGTGGATCACTGGAGATCATGTGCTCCTGATGAGTCCTCACTTGCCGAGTTCCTCCTGACAAGAAAGGGACAGATGCCGACAGCCACACAGCAGTATCAACAACACGCAGCAGCACGCTCCATGCATGCCAATGCCTTTCGGGACGTCACTAGCAGTGGCACGCCACTGCCGGCGTGGCCGACTGGCCAGTGGCCACTGACACCGGCCGCCAAGTCCGTCGGTTGGAGTCGGACAGCCGAATTCCTGTGGAGACCTAGCGCGCGCGTATCGATCGGCTCTGGAGTCTGGATTTACGGGCCTTTACCTAAAATTCCAACTTTAGCACTATGCAAAAAGAAGATTTCCCATCACAGTACATGCATGGAGTACTGAATGTAGACGAAATTAAAAACTAATTGTACAGTTTTGTTGTACTTTGCGAGACGAATCTTCTGAGCCTATTAGTCAATATTTGGACAATAATTCACAAATACAAATGAAACGCTACAGTATACTACAGTACTAGCACAGTGATTTTAGTTGTCCAAAATCAAGCAACTGTCCCCCTGGCAGCGCCCGGAACCCCGGACCCCGCGAGACTGGTAGCGCTGTCGCGGCGAGTCCAAGATGGTGACCTCCCATCGGCGCGGTACAGGCCCAGGACATCGCCGACGCCGGACGTTTCATTCGTGGCTATCCGTTTACCGGGGAATTCGCTCCAGCTCTCAGCCAACTTGCAGCGTGCGGCGCCGCCGCCGCGCCGCCGGTCACTGCAGTTTAGTTTCCTCCTGCGCATGTTCCGCAACTAGTTTGACTCCGCCTCCTGGCACGTTTTCCTTTTGTGATCCAGCCGAGAGCTGACTCGCCCGATGACTCGATGAGCTTGGTGATTGTTTCTGTCATCACTAGCATGACTGTGACCACACTCAACCCTAGTGTATGTAGATATGAGTATCTTTCCGGTTAAGACATAATCCATGGAGGGAGTACTGTGCGTTGCAGATAAGCTGAGTGCGACAAGCTAGCTTTCAGTGTGATTCAGGTCAGGTGCAGAGCCCCGGCACAAGGTTAGGCAGTAGATTACTGCCTGGTCATCAGAGGCTGACTGGTCTCTTGGCAGCATGACATATTTGAAACTAAAGTGGTGCATGTATACATAACATAACATATGATCAGGGATTGTGACAGATAGAAGTAGTTTCGAAATGAGACGTGCATTCTGGAATTGGTGAACTTACAACGTCAGGAGGGACTTTAGGCCCTGTATTGGGTCCGAATTTGAGCCTTGCTTTGCGGACTTGCAACGTGTGAGGAGGTCCTTGGGCCTTGTTCTGGGCCGGAAAATTTTCTACTTCTGGTCTCTGTTTCACTGTTTGTGTTAATATGAGCCTGCACAATACAGTTACAGTAATTTTTTAGGATTGCCTGTACAATAATTAGGCCCTGCAACTGCAAGCACCGACAGAGCAGCAATTGCAGCGGAAGAGAGACAAGTCTGCAATGCACATCAGAGAGAGGCACGGTCGAAAAAACTGGTGGGCTTCTGATCTGGGTTTGCACAGAGGTTGGAGGAAAGCAGGGAAAAGCAATTTGCGTTCTGCGGTTTTTTTTTACCTTCTGTCATTTCCATCTCCTAATGTTTCTGTTTTCAGTTCTACAATGGACCAGGTAAATTTGCAATAAGGTCAAAGGGATCCATTTCCTTTTAAAAAAGAATGGACACTGTTGACCTGACAACATCAAAGCGGCGACAGAGGTGACGGTATGACACATTGATACTGCTGACAATTTAAGGCGCGTTTGGATGTCTTGCCGCAGCTTTGCTTGGCTGGGCAAAAAAGATAGCGCTTGGTTTTTGAGCAAATTTATCGAAGTCTACGCTGGCAAGGTTTCTATTGGAGGAGAGCCTTTTCCGCTCGTTAAACGACATGCCAAATATGATAGCATGGCAAATTATTTACGAGGTTCATGGGATAAAACTGGATGTAAACTATTTCCAAGACATGAAATGCATTGGAACTGCCATTGAAAGTTTAGTTTCATTTCATTTCCTCCAATCATGTGCATCATAATTAAAGTCTATGACTTTACCTGTGAAACCGTGACATGAAACTAACGGCGTCTCCAATGTTGTAGCTTAGAGCTAGCTCAATCAATTTATTTTTTACTAGTTAAAAGTATAATAAGTACTATGAGACTAGTGTGGAATGAAGAGCTAGTCTCGCTCACTTTTCGATGCAGTTCTCTTTCACAGCACAAGCTTCAAAGCTACTATATACATGGAACCCACATCAACTATGAGCTATCAACTAACTTATACCATTAGATTAGAGAAGTCCTAAGCAAGGAGATATGATTTCATCAATTAAAAAAATAGTTTGGATGATGTGGCCGTCTTGAAAACTGTCCCACGAGACTTGCTATTGAGGCATTGAGAATGCCAATAGGCAAGGCTTGCTCGCTTAGGCAAGGCGAGCCAAGCCTGTCCCAGGAACCGAGCACGCCCTTAGCTTGAGCACTGCATTGACACGGCAGCATCAGTAGCTTGCAAATGCTTCAGTATGCATATAATTCTACACATAAATTGCCAGTTTGATCAAGACGCAGTGCTCAGGGCTCAGCGTCATCTCCATTTCTTGTCCAGATCAACTTCGGATTGCAAGGTTGGAGACTTGGAGCAGGCGAGTCAGATCGTAAAAGACTTCAAGGAGTAAAGAATGATGGTAAACTAAGCAGCTTGGCATCTTGAGCCAAAACCACACAATACACGATCGAGCAGTTGGTATCGCACGCGACGCCAGAACGCTCGATGGCGAGGTGTCCCATGCCATTGATGAACGGATCGGTATCGCATCGTCCCCATTTCCCGTGAAACCAATTGAATGCAGGCAAATCCTCAGTTCATTCACTCCCCTTCTCCCCCATCCCGTGACCAGCATTCACTCGCCCGGCTCTGAATTCAATGCGCGCCCTGCGTCGCGTCTCTCTGCCCCTCTGACACTATAAAACCTGCGCCGTCTGCCACTCTTCCCGTCCAGCTCCAGTCTCCAACGGCCGCGACACTTTCGTCTAGTATCCCACGCGCGCCATTCTGCCCGTGCGCCGAGAAACAATTTAAGCACGTTGCGATGGCTTCGGCGGCGCTTCGTGCGTGGTCGTCGATCATGGTCGTGGTGGTGGTGTTGGCCGTCGGCGCCCGGTGGCCGTCGCGCTGCCGCGCCGAGTTCACGGTGGTGGTGCCGGACACGTCGGCCGCGGCGCTGGTGGACGCGCCGCAGACGGGGTTCTCGGACCGGGCGCGCACGGACCCGGCCGAGCAGCGCGCCGTGCAGGAGGTGATGGCGGCCACGGGCAACGGCTGGGTGTGGGGCATCCCGGACGTGTGCCGCGGCCGCTGGCACGGCATCGAGTGCGTGCCCGACCGCCACGACGTCTACCACGTCGTCTCCCTCGCCTTCGGCGCGCTCTCCGACGACACGGCGTTTCCGGCCTGCGACGCGGCGACCGCCACGCTCTCCCCCTCCGTGCTCGCGCTCCCGCACCTCCGGTCGCTCTTCTTCTACCGCTGCTTCACGGGCAACCCGCAGCCCATCGCGGCCTTGCTCGGCCGCCTCGGCCCCGCGTTCCGCTCCCTCGTCCTCCGCCAGAACGGCCACGTCGGCCCGATCCCCGCCGAGCTCGGCAACCTCAGGGCGCTGCGCGTGCTCGACCTCCACGGCAACCAGCTCACCTCCGCCATCCCCGCCACCCTCCAGTCCCTGAGCCACCTCCAGATGCTCGACCTCAGCTACAACCGCCTCGCCGGCCCGGTGCCGCACTTCAAGTTCCAGCGCCTCAGCGTCCTGGACCTCAGCCACAACGCGGTCCAGGGCCCAGTGCCGGCGAGCCTCGGTCAATGCCGGTCTCTGCTGAAGATTGACCTCAGCCAGAACCGCCTGGAAGGCACGATTCCCGACACCCTCGGCGACTTGTCCGAGCTCATGCTGCTGGACCTCAGCCACAACGCGCTGTCCGGGCCGATCCCGGCCGCGCTCAGCCGGCTGTCGTCGCTGCGGTCGCTGATCCTGAGCGACAACCGGATGCAGTTCACGACGGTGCCCGGCGACTTCTTCTCCGGCCTCAAGGCCCTGACCACGCTGGTGCTCTCCGGGATGGGCCTGTCCGGGACGATCCCGGAGTCCATCGGGGAGCTGAGCGAGCTTCGGGTGCTGCGGCTGGACAACAACCAGTTCACCGGCGTGATACCGGCGACCTTCCGGCGGCTGGAGAGGGCCAGCGAGCTACGCGTCGACGGCAACAGGCTGGTGGGGCCGATACCGTTCGGCAAGGAGATGCTGTGGAGGCTGGGCAAGAAGCTGCGCGTCGGCGGCAATGAAGGGATGTGCTATGACACCAAGCAAGAAGGCCTCGAGGGCGTCGTTTCGCTTGCCGGCGTCGCGGACTGTGACAGCGTGAGGAGCCGCACGACGCAGCACTTGGTTTGGATCAATGGTACCGTCGGCGGCCGCCCCCGTTCCGTGGATCGCGTGGCCACATCGGCTGCTTCCGGCAGCCGATACCCCGGTGCTGCTCGTGTTGGGAGTGGCTTCGTGTTCCTGTCTCTGCACCTTGCATGGTTTGCAGCATTTGTGTTGTAGGTAGGCGGGTTGTGGTGATCGGGGGCAAGCGCAAGTTTTGGTGTAAAGAGTACAGGGCGATTTTGAATTTTGATAAGTAGAGTTATAATGGGTGAACAATAACCTATCTTCCTTTTAATTTAGTTTTAGTACGGAAGTACGGATTTAGATATAACAAACACTAAACCCTCCACCTCCCCCCCCCCCCAAAAAAAAAAAAAAAAAAAAACCAACCCCACCCCAACTTATTACAAATTGAGGCCGGTGGGAGTCTTTTCCAAATTAAACTGTCATTCATAGGCACGACTCTTAAGTTCTAACCCTTTATTTCACCCACTCCCTCCAAGTGGAGCTAACGTATCGACATCTACAACAATTATCACATCTATGCGCTACAGTCTCTATCCGTCTTCCCTTCCCCTTTTACCTAATTTGTAGAACTAACCTCCTCCTCCTCGCTTGAATTTGGCAGATCCCGCACGTGTGTGGCCCCATGGAGCTCGAGCGTGCAAGTAGAATTCGCCTGTGTGCTCGCCACTGGCGAGCGGCGTGGCAGAGCTCTATGGGTGCATATGCACCGCTACATCCTATATAGATTTGCTCCTGGTTCAAAGCATTAGCGATCGAAACGGGGGTTCCTAGAATGTATGTGTCGTTGTTGACGCATGTGTCCCCTCTAGAAACTAGCGACCACAATCGGGATTCCTAGACATAGTGTCCAGCTCCTCCTCTACTAGCCAGGTGCCAAAAGGTGTCAAAGATGGTACGCTACAATCATGGCTAGAAATTAATATTAGTAGATTATGAACATTCGGGAGCATGTTTGGAATGAAGGATTAAAAAACATAGGGATAGGAGAAAACGTAGAAATAAGAGAAGGAATGTGGGGTGGAGGAGAATAGAGTATGCCGCATGCCATCGTTATTATATTGTCCTTCCCATCAATCCTGGTTCTGAACGAACCACAAAACAAACTCCTGATTTCTCGAACAAAACAAACTCCTGATTTCATCCTTGCCGAAGGTGCAAGTAGTGGCAAAATTGATAGGGAGGAGTAGTGAGGATAGCTTCAATCTTCTTAGCACTTGATTTTTTTTTTGGCTTATTCTATTTATTTGGAGTTCAATGAGATGGAATGCTTCAAAGTCCCATTTGTTTTCGCGGTGACCGCGCGGTGTGGCGGCAGATTTCAAGAAATTCTGCTGAACACCCTGCAAGAAGGCTCCGCCACCGCGATTGAACCAGAAAATGGATTAAACAGATCAAAGAAAAATGGGGAAACGGGTAACTACATCTTTTTCAGCTCTGCTCCCGAAAAGAGAAAGGAGACGCTATTAACTTATGGGGTGTTTGGCAGGGAGGGGCTAAATTTTAGCCCCTGTCACATCGGATGTTTGGACACTAATTAGGAGTATTAAACATAGTCTAATTACAAAACTAATTGCACAACCCCTAGGCTAAATCGCGAGACGAATCTATTAAGCCTAATTAGTCCATGATTTGACAATGTGGTGCTACAGTAACCATTCGCTAATGATGGATTAATTAGGCTTAATAGATTCGTCTCGCGATTTAGCCTATGGGTTCTGCTATTAGTTTTTTAATTAGCTCATATTTAGTCCTCCTAATTAGCATCTGAACGTGTGATGTGACAGGGCTAAAGTTTAGCCCCTGACATCCAAACGCCCCCTTAATCTTTCTCGATGAAATTGGTTGACTAGGACAAAATTGTATCCCTTGAGCTCGACTGATTGTATGGTGTACTGAAGATCGAGAAAAGCGAATTGCTCCTATGATTCCCAGCGCTGGACCAGGGCAAGGGATCTATTTGTAATGTACCCGCGACGAAGGACGCACCCCTCCTGACCCGTGGTACGAGAATCCACTCCAAGGATGGTGGCTGGTGGACTGGCGTGGGTGAGACGGCGCAGCAAGTGCAGACAGGAGGCTCACCGGCGTTGCGAGCAGGTAGCAGAGGCTCGTTCCTAAGAGTCTAGGAGGACGACACCCTCGTGAATAACAAAGGTTTGCGCTCCACCATATTCTCAGTTCAGTACTAGTTGGGTAGAAAGTTTGCTCTTTATCAATTAATTGCCGGTAGAAATTTTAGATGAAAAATTCTACAAAAATGAGCACAATCCATCCTAAACTGCAAGAAGCTCGGCTTTGGCCCCATTTCAAGAATTGCATAGGTGCCATTGATGCCATACATATACGAGTCAGTGTACCTTTAAGTGAGCAACCAAAATATTTCAGCCATCATGGATATGCTTCACAGAATGTTATACCAGTTTGTGACTTTGAGATACGCTTCACTTTTTTTGTCACTGGTTGGGCTAGATCTGTACATGATTCTCAGGTCTTATTGGATACTTTGGTCACATACAAGGAAGATTTTCCAATTCCCTGGGAAGGTATATTATTCACGTGTTTTTTTCATCTACTTCCATATATATTTTCCTTCATATTTTCCATAGATAATTTACTTAATCACATGTAGGGAAGTATTATCTCGTTGATTTCAAGTATCCTAACAGAAAAGGACTTTTGGTGCCATACAAGGGACAAAGGTACCATGTATCCGACAGTTCGAGTGGCAACATGGTCACCATTTGGCTGGATCAAAGGAGTTGTTCAGATGCACATTTATATGTTAGAAATATGATTGAGCGTTCATTTGGAGTTCTAAAGATGAAGGGGCATATTTTCTTGAACCTGCTGGGCTATCCAATTAGGAAGCAACAAAAATTATAACAGTGTCTATGGTCCTCATAATTTTATTTGGGATAATGGGGAACAAGACGTAGACTTCGCCACCTCTATGCCTAAACTGGAAGTTCATGTTAACCAAGGTACCATAGGATATGGGAGTTTTTTGGCGGATGATATTGATATGGGTGCCTTTCGTGATGCAATTGCCTCCACATTACATGGGTGATTATTTGTTGTAGTCTATTTTTTTGAATTAATGGATATTGTTTGTTTTGTAAAACACCATCACTGATTGCCTTGGCTAGTTCGTTGACTTGGAATGTATTACTAATTATTTCATCAAAATTTGTATTTTACAAAATTTAAAAATATCAAAATCACCCTCTGTTCATACTCATGCTATTTTATACTCATGACAAATAATCGACTAGAAATTGTCAAGGTTGCCAAACTTCTAGTTTATCCAGCCAAAGCCAACAGATTTGATAGATTCTCGATTCTCAAGTACACTCAAACAAACTGGCGTGGTGTGATTATTGGTCTTTTGTTTTCTTTAATTATTCGGAGAATGAAAGGGGCGCCTGTTCCGGTTTGCAGTCTTTTTTTCCCTTCATGTTCCTGTTTGATGAAGTCTTGATTTTGATACTTGCTGGGAACTATAGCTCTCCGAAGAGAAGAATGCAAGAGCATTGATTGCGCGAGAACGCGCCCAATAGTGTTGCAGGAAAGATTTCCATGAATCCAGATGCCATTTTTCCCTTCCTCCAAAAGCACAATTTTGCCCCCCATTTCTCTCACTCTTTCCTTTGTGTTCCAAACACGTAGTGACCTCAACAAAATGGAGGAACGAGACCCCCTATGAAGAACTTCCGTTCCAAACAAGGCTCTAGTGATCTTTTGTTTTCTCACGGCATGTTTGATAGTATCAGTTAGCTCAACACTCTGATGTTTACACCTCTGATGCTTGGAACCATCTGATGCTAGGAGAAGGTGGGCCGTCATGGTCTCGTAGCATAGCACAAGCACATGTGGTGGCCTCGTGGGGTATGCATCTCTTTTTTCCCTTTAACCGGGGGTTCGCTAATTACTCCCGCCGCCACTCCTCCAAAGACTAAAGTTAAGACGTGTATTTTGTTTTGAGCACAGAAGGAGGTACAATTGATCCGATCAAGGAGGTAGCACGACCTCGCAATTAGGATTGTGGAGCCAAAGACTTGGAGCCAACAACCTGTATTGCCGCACGGCGGGGCCTGCAAACCAAAACTCAAGGATGAGGACCGCTGGCTCTTGCGGTGGTGTTTGGATCTTTAGTCCGAATTAAAATTCATGTCACATCGAATATTTGAAGGCTAACTAGGAGGACTAAACATGAGCTAATTATAAAACTAATTACATAAATGGAGGCTAATTCCTAAAATTAATCTATTAAGTCTAATTAATCCATCATTACCACATGGTTACGGTAGCACTACATTGTCAAATCATGGACTAATTAGGCTTAATAAATTCGTTTCGCAAATTGCCTCTAGCTGTGCAATTAATTTTATAATTAGTCTATATTTAATACTCCTCAATTAATTTTATAATTAGTCTATGTTTAATACTCATAATTAGTATGTAAATATTTGATGTGAATAAAATTTTAAGAGCACCTAAGCAACCTAACGGGACCGTAGTCTTGTACTCTTGTGCTTTGCTCGATCAATCGGCATATGATCCTGAACTGAAAGTCTGCTTCGCGTCGCAGTTTGCACATGGGGCTGGGATCCAGCGATCCCATCATCCAGATGCAATCTCATTGCCATCAATGCGCAAGGCTTGACGCTACGACATCGTTTGACTTTCCCATCAATGCGCAGGCTCAACAAAAAGTGTTTACAAGCAGAGCACATGACACGACAACTTTACCTTGTCCGGCTTAGAAAATGGAGCACTTTGGACTTGAGGCTCTTCAGCACAGCTCGAATCGATACCTTGCCACGGAGCCAGAACATAACCACACACATGCTACCCAAGTATTGATTGAATGATCACCGTCGCTAACCACCCCCGTGTCTGAGCCTCGTTAGCAAACTTGCTCTGCACCTCACCTGCAATATTTGTAGCTTACTCCAAACAAGCTACTAAGCTAGTGCACCAACCGTATAAAGAATGGGCAGCAGAGGACAGGAGCAGGACGGGGCAGGACAGGAGGAGTAGTAACAGCAAAAGGCAAGACGGCAAAAGCCATGGCCGAACGGACGAAATCGGCCGGGATCCAATGACGGGACGGGGCACCGGAGCTTTCCAGCCGCAAGAATCAAGATCCATCGCCATTTCCTCCCTCTTCTCCAGTCTTCACCACCACGCACAGGCAGAGGCAGGCAGTAGCAAACAGACAGGCACAGAGGCTGCCGGACCGGCACGGCGAGCTACGGGTGAAGCCTCCCCACTCGATTCCCCGATCCAATGATCCCATCGTCCGGCACGGCGCCCGCCAATCAAATCTTGCCGCCACTCCTCGCCCCATTGACTGACTGGCTGGACCTAACAAAAAGTTAGCCGGCAACCACCACCTCGTCGCCATCCGATCCGCGCCCCACCTCACGTCCTCACCACACCCCACTACCCGCCCGCCTCCACTCCCTCTCCCACTCCTGCACCCCCGACGTCACCGTCCACCGCCAGTACACCACCACTCGGCACTCGCTGCACCTGGGAGACCGGCAAAGCGAGGGGAGCCGCGCGGGAGGCGTCGCGTGTTCCTTGCTTCGTCCTCACGTGCCGTGGCCACCCCGCTTCCTCCTCCTCCCCCCGTATCCGTCCTGTTCCCCCACCGAGCTAACCGGCGGCGGGGGTGTCGGCCAGTGGGCGGAGGCGATGCATCACGAACCGTGGCGGCCTGGTGCTGAGACCGCCGGGGCGGGGGCGGGGCCCGCGCCCACCACCGTCGACGAGGCGTCCATGGAGCGCAGCAAGAGCTTCGTCAAGGCGCTGCAGGTCAGCCGCTCCCTGCCCGGATCGGGCTCGATCCTGTTTTTCACAAATTCTTTTTTCTTCTTCCCGATCGAATTGCTGTGCAAAGATCCGAAATTCTCGGAAGCCCTGGTTGCCGCCCACGATTCTTGCTCCGTTTGGTGCTTACGATCGCTGCCCATGACGTGATTGCAGGAGCTCAAGAACCTGCGGCCGCAGCTCTACTCGGCATCGGAGTACTGCGAGAAGTCCTACCTCCACAGCGAGCAGAAGCAAATGTAAGAATAGATTCCTGTTGTCCCTTCGTCCCGGAGTTCGCACCTCCGTGCAATTTTCGGAAGCAACTCAAGTTTTCCTGCCCATAGGCCATAGCAAGTAGTACCGGAAAACAATGTGTACCTGTTGCTTCTAGCCCACAATGGTCTCCTGAACGTTCTTCCTAGTTATTTTTCTTCTCATTTGGTATTACAAGTCTTACCAACGGTTGGTTTTAATGAAGCATTGGTTCGGGAGTACATGATCCATCTGCAAAGTGCGGCAATGGGAAGAAAGTTGTATTGGGCTGATTGGTTGTGCAGAAGTTAAATTTTGGAGTTTTCTAGTGAGGGGTTGGTTGTTTCATATTTGGAGGTCGAGGTTCTGAATTATGCACTACACCTACTGTCACATATTCCATGGAATTGCAGTGTAATGGATGTGTGCAATCTGAGCACCTGACTTCCCTGCAAAAGTGGCTCATAATTACTTGTTTCTGCTAGTTTTTTTTGGGTGCTGTCACGGGTTCCTCCTGGTCCTGTACTCCTGTTCAGTGTTGATTAAACTGAAGAACTTTCTGCAAAGTAACGAATGTGCTCGAGTAGAACACATCAGAGTTTTTTTTTGTGACGTATTTCATTAAGAGGAAAGAAGCAGGGTTACATGTTTGAGCAATGTCATCTAGGGTTCCATGTAGGAAAGAAGCAGAGTTAGGAATCCTCTCATCCATTTTCCCGTGCTTCTTGATATCAGGGTGCTGGACAACTTGAAAGATTATGCTGTCAGGGCCCTGGTCAATGCTGTCGACCACCTTGGCACAGTTGCCTACAAATTGACAGACCTGTACGAACAGCAGGCTTCAGAAATTTCAACCCTTGAATTGAAAGTAGCATGCTTAAACCAGGTACTGCTTCTGTCATAAGGTGGAATTCTGTTATTACTGTGCAATATATGGTTAAAGCTGACAATTTTAGGGTCCAATATTCAGCAAGTCCTTACCTGCCAAACTTACACGGACAAAGAAGGCCTTAGGCAACAGCAGATGACGGGGGCTGCCAGGAGACACCACAAACATTACATCGTACCATGTAAGGGTTCACAGAATAAATATGCAAGTCTGGAGTCAAGAAAATGATAAACTCCTAGCTAACCTTTTGACTTTCTCTTCGAGCTAGATGCGGGAAATAAAAGAATGCAATCTTTTTCTGAGATGCAAGGCAATGCTGATTTTGACTCAACACCTAGACCTTACTCCTCAGGTGCAACTTCTTGCTTCTGTGCAAACATTTGAAATTCTGGTATTAAGTGCTTCCCGTGCTGAAAAAACAAACGATCCTCCCTGCAGCAAAGACCCTTCAGTGGCATTTGGTTTCAGAGAAGAACTCCAAGAGCAATAGACCTGATCAGTCTGAATCCACGTAAGTCATTCATGTCTCTGGTTCAGTTTTGCTGAATGGGGCATTTGCTCTGCTAACTTCATCCTGTGTGACATTGTTGTCATCTGCTCTGTGCAGCCCAGGAGAAACAAAAACTACTAAGCCTTCATCAAGTGGCTTCCGCCTTCTCGGTATTTAATTGCTTATATTGTCTCTATTTTTATCTTCATTTGGCAGATTTTAGCATAGCTTATATGCAGATGGCAGATACTTAATCTGAAACTGCTTATGTTTCAGGCAAGGAATCATCTGCATCTCCCTTGTCCAAACATGTGCAATCCAACTTGACCAGCTTGGATATTGTTAGTGTCGGCATGAAGGTAAACCTAAACCATAATATGATTGAAAATCCGGACTGGTTTTCTATTCTGTAAACAAAATGATACAAACATGTACTTCAAGATTATAGATTACATTTTATTTTATGATGCAATAGTTGCAAATGGTCATCATAGAGGATATATTATTTTTATGTACTCCCAAGTTAAATCAGTCTATTTCCCGCATTATGAAAGTTTCTTTTCTATTGAACTTATATATTGCATTTGATGATGCAATAGTTGCAAATGGTCATCATGATGATATTTTATTTTTATTTACTCCCTTGTTAAATCAGTCTACTTCCCCGAATAATGAAAGTTTTTCTTCTGTTGTACTTATACTTTGAAACATCCAATTTGTGTTTTCAGGACCAGCCCGGGACAAGGCATTTGTCATCATTCAGTTCTTTTGACAACCCAAGAGGGCGTCAAATCCAGAAGGCTCCGCTTCGCACAAAAAGTATGTTAGCTGCTTTCTTTGTTAAGCACAGATCAGCAAAGATGAAAAACGTCTCTGTTCGTTGATCAACGGCAAGCCTGCAGTTTGCTGCAGCCATACCAATGTGGAAGTCAAGGACATGGAAGAAGCTATGTATACATGTTGTAGATTGTATTTGGATCTTGTATATTAGTGCTCTATAGATAAACCTCCTGATACCCTTTCAATCTGTATCTTAATGCTATCTTGCTGATGGCCTAAATGTAATGATTTATATGGATATACAGTAATAGTTCTATACCGTAGTGCCATCTCAGTGTCCAGGAAATACAGTGTAAACGGAATGTACAAGGAGTCGAGTATACTTTTGTGCGAGAAATAAAAGGTGGATGGCTCATCTAATTAGGTGAATCCAGTATGTTATGTCCCAGGATTGGTTCAAGGGTAAAATGCATACGCCTGGTCAAAAATATGCCCCCACTGTGTAAGTCACGCGAGAAAAGACTACCCGTCCGGCGGCCGTCCTGGCGTTTACCCAAGGAAATGTGACATTGCGTCTGCAAATCTTTTCCGAGACCATACTACCCTACTACAGGTGTAAACATATGATTCTTTGGGTGGTCATCTTCACCCAAATAAGAATCTTGCTAGCTGAAGAGCTCAAATGGATCAGCATTTCACCTAGAGATAATCCAGGACCACGTTTGTGCTATGCTTATTAAGAATAATACAACATTGCCACACAAGATCACTAAACACCCTCTTACAATGCCTGTTCTAATATAAATGGCTAAGAGGACAAAAGCACATGAACACAAGTCACAACACGCTCATTCGTGCAGCTAACTGATCACCTCATTGAGGAAACACGCTAGAATGGAAGGTGGGGAAAGATGCAGATCAAAGCAGCTGAACAACCTCAAAGGCATTATGCATGAGAAGAAGCACTGCCACCCAGAGTCAGATGATGATCAAAGCATCTATATTGAAGTAGCCATATCATGCACCCCATTCTGGTACAAACTGGTCCGGGCTGCAGAGATATGGATCTCAAATGGAGTCTTAATGGCTTTTCCCAGAAGAAAATGAGTCCAGGAGAAGATGTCTAAGGGCAAAATATTCCCAAAAAGCATCCATCGAAATTGTAGACTGCAGTTAGAACATGCGCCTCCGGTTCGGAACAATCTCAGGGCTGTTGTTCCTCATCATGGCAACAAACTCCTGGTAATTAATTCTTCCATCCTGCCAATAAATAAAAAAATGGGAACATTAGCATTATGATAAACTGAGCTGGGCAGCCTCTTTAACTTTCAAGTTATAAGTAAAAGGATCACTGTTCTTTGGCATTCCCAATGTAGGTTAGTCAAGAGAAGGTCGGTAGAGATTATGAACATTTGCTAATTTATCCCCAAATTCAAATACAGCAAATTGGTAGTCTCTCCATGAATTTCCATTCACCAGTTGATATTGTTAAATTTATTCAATGTGAATTAATTACAGTGTATGCATCCAGATACAAATTATTTTAATCAGCATTTTTTAACATACAAGCCCCCACCAGTCAAATCTTTGGATTTTCTCTTCCTATAAGAATTCATTTCCATGTTTTAGGAACATGTCAAGTGGTTGAAGTCAACAGTAAGTAACATGCCACATAACTGACGTCAGTGAGGTGGTTTTCTTCAATGGATTGATTTAAATATTTGAAGAGCTAAACTTTTTCTTAAACTCTGCAAAATATATACTCACATGATCTGTATCCACTTCAGCAATGATTTCTTTTATTGTTTTATCATCTCCCATATCATACTTCTTCAAAGCTTCCTCCAACTCATCTACTGTTATGTATCTGCATGGAAAGATTTAAACAGTAAGGAAATCAAATGAAAACAGTCCAGATTTGCATAACAAGTCCAGGCAAAATTAGAAGTGAAGTTACCCGCTGTGGTCCTTATCAAAATATTCAAAAGCTTTGAGTATGTGGTCTTCCTTCTCCAATCTATTCAAGTGCATAGTGGCTGATATGAACTCCGCGTAATCAATGGTGCCATTTCCATCAACATCAGCCTGTTTAGGGAATTAGAAACAAGAATAAGGAAACAAAATGGAATGTGATGAACTACTACAACAGTTCCATCAACAATGTTCACAAGTTTGATCTATATGAGTTTCACATGTTCCATCACATCTTCTTTCAAATTACTGTATACTGTGTTTTCCATTCAATAGAAAACACCAGAAACTTGCATGCACTTTTCTTTCTAAAAATGGCAAAAGGTTGTGGAATGCAATGCAGTCCTAGACAGTCGCTTTCAGTTTTCCAAATTGGAGATGTGATTTGGGAATTGGGATAGTGATACTTGAGAACAAAGAAAATATACTGAAAGTAAATATGCAGTCAACAGTAAAAATGAAGCGTATGGGTCTGGTCTGGAGGATGAACATACCGCCTCCATCAACTGTCTGATTTCTGATTCAGAAATTTTAGTGCCAAGTTTTGGTAAACCAGATCTTAGCTCTTCAAGAGTAATTGTCCCACTGTTATCCGCATCCAGGGATCTAAACATTTCTTTGAGGCCCATAATCTCTTCATCCGATAAGTTCTCGGCAACAATCTGATTATAACGAAAGAAGATGTTAGAATTATCTGCTCTTAAAATGAAGTCTTTAACTAGAATAAATGCCACAAAGTCCAAGCAGCCAATCACCTTCAATGCAACTTTCTTGAGCTTGTTCATTGCCCTGAACTGTTTCATTCTACTGATGACTGTAATGTCAAGTGGCTTATCTGGTGCCTCTCCATCCTCTCTAATCCATGGATGGTCTGTATGTTCACAATATTAGACTGATAAACTATACTTGCAAATGAATATTCAGTTCAAAACATGGGTCATCCTCTTTTCTTTCCTGTTTTTTTAGAGAGAGAAAGCAGACAGGTCTTTAACTAAGAGAGAAAATCAGCAGTTTCTCTCTGGAATACTACAACTACTATCAGCACTTTCGCACTCTTGTATCAAAAGGCACGTAGTGTGGAACAAACTAGGAGGAGACTACTCTCATTTTGCAATAAACTTAATACATGTGTTCATTCTCTACAAATGAAAATGCCATATTGTAAAACATGATTCCACAACTAGACATACAAAGACAGTGAAAGAGCAGTTGACTTACTCAAAATTTCAGCAGCAGTCAAGCGCTCTTTCGGGTCTTGCCTCAGCATCTTTTTAACCAAATCCTTTGCACCATTAGATATTGAAGGCCAAGGATCAGAAGAGAAATCAATGTGACCACGCAAAACAGCATCAAATATGCCATCCTCATTCTCTGGCAACATTAAAGGATAAAGTGAAGAAAAAGAACAATTGTGTTAAGACTTAAGAGCGATATAAGCAAAAAAAAATGATCAAAATGAGATTTTTCAGAAAGAAAATTTACCTGCCCAAAAAGGAGGAACACCGGACAGAAGGATGTAAAGAATAACCCCAGCACTCCAAATGTCAGCCTCTGCACCATAGTGCCGTTTCAGTACCTCAGGAGCAACATAATATGCACTTCCCACCAGATCCTTGAAAGTCTCCCCTGCATCATCAGTTATGGATTCTCAATCTGTTTGCTCATGCCACAAAGACAAATAAACAAGCTATTTCACTTCCTAAGAGACAAACAAATAGAGATAACAAATAGAAAAACAGACTAAGCCCCACAAGAAATCCTCCACAATCACCAGCAATTTGCAAATTGAATAATCGCACTTTTATGCAACAAACTTAGGGTGTCATTTAACATTCAGTGCAAGCATTTCTCACAACAAACTTAGGGTTTGTCACAATGGTGGGAACAATGTGGTGCATAAAGAGTAAACAATGCAAATCTACAATGCGATCGCAATGTCACCATTGGAACAAGCTTAAAGCTCAGCTACTTTGGAGTTTAAGCTGGATCCCCAATACTAACGCAGCATCTCGCAACCAGAATGGACAGATATGAATAATGCCACCTCCATATAGATACTACTAATTTAGCAATGCTGGGTCCGACCCAGCGAATCGGTCAAGTCAAAGGCATATCCACATCTTGTCAAGTCAAACATCACAGAAGGGCACCGCAGGATCCATATGGAAGAAGCGATGGAGTCAAAAATCGAGCACTCACCGGGCTTGAAGAAAACGGAGAGGCCGAAGTCCGTGGCCTTGAGCGGCGAGTCCTCCTTGTCGTTGAGGAAGAGGAAGTTCTCGGGCTTGAGATCCCGGTGGAAGACCCCCATGGAGTGGCAGCTGTGGACGACGGCGACGATCTCGCGGCAGAGCGCGGCGGCTGCGCGCTCGGTGTAGTGGCCCCTGGCGATGATCCGGTCGAAGAGCTCCCCTCCCTCGCAGAGCTCCATGACGAGGTTGACCGAGTGGCGGTCCTCGTAGGCGCCGCGGAGCTCGACGATGTTGCGGTGGCCCGTGAGGTGGTGCATGATCTGGACCTCCCGGCGCACGTCCTCGATGTCGTCGCGGTGGACGAGCTTGCGCGTGGCGATGGACTTACAGGCGAAGCGCTGGCCGGTCTCCCGGTGCGTGACGAGGTAGGTGACTCCGAACTGGCCCCGGCCGAGCTCGCGCCCGAAGGTGTAGGTCGCGCGCACGTCCTCCATCGGACGCCCCAGCACGCGCCCCGCCACCCCCGCGTCCGCCGACGGGGCCGCCGCCGCCGGCTTCGGCCTCGGCCGATGGTGCTGCTGCTGTGGCAGCGGCGGCGGCGCATGGGCCTGGGGCTTGGGCGGGGCCGGCTGCTGCTGGTCGGCTGCGTGGCGGTGGTGGCGCGACCCGCGGTTGCCCATGGCTGCGTGTGCCGGGCTGGGGTCGTCTGACGGAGGGGGGAGGTGACGGGGGCTTGCCGGTTTGCGGGTCTGGCTCGCTCGGCCCTCGGGTGCTGGCTGGAGCGGAAATTTTGTGGAGGGGACAGGGGGAGGGCAGCGTTCAGCGCTGCGCGGAACACAAGCGCGTTGGGTGGTGGGATTGGCGTAGAGGAGCAGGTGCGAGTGACAGGCTCACGGGCGTGGCGTGTGAGCGTGGGCCAATTTTGGGGGAGAACCGCGGGGGCAGGTATCGGTGACGGTGAGCGGATGCGTGGTAGGGACGGGAAGCACGGCGGGGGGTCGTGGGGTCAGCGGCGTACTGGCGTCTTGTGTTGTGCTTTTGCTGGGATGCTGCTGGCGCTGGGTCAGCTGGTGGTCACCGAGATTTCGCTCGGCTTTCTTTTTTATCGGCACTGCTAGAAAATTTGTATCGGTACAGCATCAAAATAAAATACACGTAACATCAAAAATTTATAGTTGCAACATCATCA
Source organism: Setaria italica (assembly GCF_000263155.2). Taxonomy (NCBI): domain Eukaryota; kingdom Viridiplantae; phylum Streptophyta; class Magnoliopsida; order Poales; family Poaceae; genus Setaria; species Setaria italica. The sequence goes on along the minus strand of NC_028454.1, from coordinate 29,353,578 downwards.
AAATTTTATAATTACAATATTGAAAAATATACGAAAAAATGATTACATCGTTCAACTCTAGGACATGTAACCTCCTCCAAGAATCCTAATCCAAGCCCCTTTCTCCCCATCTCATCCAAATCCTCCCCTTCCCCTTCTCATGTCCCTTTCCTTGCTAGGGTTTTGCTCCAGCGATGGCTCAAGTCCTACGGTGACGAAGTTGCTCGATCCGTGGACTTTGTTGCCATCTCCGCCTCTTCCTAAAAGATTTGGTGATAGATTTTCTTTTGATTGTCTTTTTTTGACAGATTGTTGTGAACCTTGCGTGAGTAATTCTGGACAAGTACATTTACTGCAAGATTTTATTTGCATTGTCGTAGCAGAATTATTGTGAGCTATGCTAATCTATTTGGTTTTATTTTCGAGCTTAAGTTGAAGCCATATTTTGATCTTGTCTTGTCTAGTAGGAAACTGCAGCGGCATTGTCTCTATGGTCTTTACAAACTTATGCTAGATATTTATACACTGCAGCGTCGTTGTCTCTTTGGTCTTTGCAAATTTGTGCTAGATATTTACACTTTTGCTTTTTGTGCTGCCAGTCTGCGTTGTCAATTTAGCACAAATTGCTTTATTTTTCTCAGATCATGTATTCCTTCCACCAAGAACTCTGTAAGTAAAAAAAGAGAGTCAAAATTGTAAAATAATTCAGCCATATCAGCAGTAGAAGGTGGCAGATTGACAGCCCACAAAGCAAGAGTGTAAATATCTAGCACAAGTTTGCAAAGAACATAGAGACAATGCGGTTGTAGTGTGTAAATATCTAGCATAACAAGTTTGCAAAGACCATAGAAACAGCGCCGCTGCAGTTTCCTACTAGACAAGACAAGATCAAAATATGGCTTCAGCTTAAGTTTGAAAATAAAACCAAACAGATTAGCTTAGCTCATAATAATTTTGCTACGACAATGCAAATAAAATCTCGCAGCAAATGTACTTGTCTAGAATTACTTATGCAAGGGTTCACAACATCCTGTCAAAAAAGACAGTCAAAAGAAAATCTATCATCAGATCTTTTAGGAAGCTTATGTAGCAAGATCACCTGATGCGGAGGCGGAGATGGCAACAGAGTCCACGAATCGAGCAACTTCGCCGCCGTAGGACTTGAGCCATCGCCGGAGCAGAACCCTAGCAAGGAAAGGGAGATGAGGAGGGGAAGGGGAGGATTCGTATGAGATGGGGAGAAGGGGTGGAGGATGTCGGGGATAGATTCCCAAAACCCGCAAGGAAGGAAGAAGTTGGACTCCTACTAGGATTTCCCTGTAATCCGACTAGGACTCATACCGTGTACTCTTACTAGGACTCCTCGTAATCCGACTAGGACTCCCGCCCCCTGGAGTACATAAAGGAGGGCGAGGGTACCTAGATCGGTAGCTCACCTAAGCTCAACACCCAAGCGTAGGGTGCACTATACAACACCCGAAAATAGGATGTACGGTATTATGCTACTCTGACTGCCCGAACCTGTATAAATCCGTGTCTTGTGCCCTCGCTTTTACCTTCGGGTTCCAGGTCCAGCGATCCCCCAACCGACTAATTGACTACCTCGGGTACCCCCTTGGTAGGGTGCCGGTATAAAACACCGACATAGGAGGTGCACCTGGACGTGGATTCTTGGAGGAGGTCACGTGAGAGCTGGGAGCCACAACGACGGCCGGCGGCAGCGGCGGCGGCAGTAGCTTATGTAGGAGTGGGAACGGGCGCCCCTCTCTCGCTCGTGCAAGCGAGACGCGTGATGGGGGAGACGAAGACGGGGAGCGCTTTCCAACCGCTGTAGGTCGTGCTCTTTTCCGCGTAGAGATTGGGCTCACGTGAGCCGAATAACCCCGCCTAGCAGGTTTCCAAACTCACCGATGAAGCGCCCCGCGGAACTTATACGCGTGGCCTTTCTCCGCGCGGAAACGGCCGGGTTCCCTGCAGGGAACTGAGCTGCCAAACTAGCCCTTATACAGGTTCCCTGCAAGGCTTCAGTCCCTTTCCCATGAACGGTGCTGCTGTTCCGATGCAGCACTTGCTCCGGATGTTCCTGGCGCCCCTTCAAGGCAGGCTGGTTTGGGGATTTTGTTGTCTTATGCAGGGTTCACAGAGTCCTGGACTCTACAGATACAAGCAAAGGTGATGATGGACTCAGTTCTCATGGCAGAACTGGCAGCTCTGGCTTTGGCTGCAAGAATAGCAAAAGCTTTGCAGATTGAACAGATGCTCTTCGCCTCTGACTTTAGCCAAGCAGTCCAATTATTGCAGAAGGATGACAACTCTGCACCTTGGAGGCTTTAGTTTCTGATTTTTTTCAACCTCCAAGGTCAACACTCTTACAAGGTGATGAAGCTTAGCCGTCAGGAGAACATTCCTGCACATCGACTTGCTGTTCCGGTGAGAGCGGTGTCTTCTTCAAGCCCTGCGTTTTTTATTGCTCTTGTAATGTTCATCAATCTGGATGTGCTGCTTGCTCAGCACTCCAAGGTGTATTCTGGGGTCAGTTTGACCTCATCTCTGTACACTGTGTTTGAGCTTGAAATAAAAGGTTCCTTATAAAAAGACTCGTCGCATATGGTGTCGTGTGTGCCTACCCTAGCACACAACGGAATGGAGCCAACGCACGTACATATTTTTTTTCATATTCTTTGATCATCATGAGTTTTCACGTCGTGTTACATGACCTCCACCTCCATTGATTTGTAACCATATATATGCTAGATTGCACAGAACTACTCCGGCAATAACATCAGAGTTTGTTGCATGATACCTGAAGAAATAGCACATGAAGCACAAGATAAGGTAACTAAATTACAAATAATTTATTTAACTGAGAGGGTAATTTATTTCGTATCGTAAAGGTAAGTCATATTAATTCTTGACTTAATGTACAACAGATGGCTGATGAAGTTGTACAACACCTATGCTGGCAAGATTGGGTTTAGTATTAGAAAGAGCCATACAAAGCGACGAGAAGATGGGACTCTACGTCAGAAATATTTGGTTTGCAGTAACGAAGGTCATTGAGAAACTGAGTCATCAAGGCACACTACAAGGACAGATTGCGATGCTCGTGTTCAGTTTAGTGTTAGTAAAGAGGGGATTTGGACGGTGCAAAAGGTTATACAGATTGGAGTTTTACCTCAAAAAGAAGTGGGATGAATTGTTGTGTGACTACAACCTTGAGGACAACAAATGGATGGCAAACCTATATAATTTGAGGGCAAAATGGGTTGTTGTGTATTGTGACTCATTTACAGCTGATATGAACTCGAACTAAAGGAGCGAAGGCATGAATAATGTACTCAAGAAAAGATTTCATAGAAAAATGGATCTTTCGAAACTCCTTGAAGAATGTGAGAAGGTTTCCAGTAGTCTTCGTAATAATAAGTTGGATGAAGATTTTAATTCACGTCGAAAGAGCCCAGTTACTCATATTCCTCTGTTGAAGACCGCAACTGAGTCATATACAAGGAGGATGTATAAAGAGTTTGAGGAAGAATTTAACAAACAATTTTCATTCTCTTGTAAGTTGTTGCAAGCCGAAGGATCAATTTTGACATATACGGTTACGCATATGCATTCTGATTATGAAGCAACTGTCATGTTCAACAAAGCAGATAGTACCATTACATGTGCTTGCAGGAAGTACGAATCCATATGTACGTATATATTCAAATTTGAAATTGCAATAATACAACGTTTAATACAAATTGATGAAACATGGCATTCATATCTGATAGGTATATTGTGCAAGCATGCCTTCAAAGTCTTCAGTGTCAATGATGTTTTCATTTTGCCTTCGCAATATATCCAGCACAGATGGACAAAATATGTAAAGAGAGGATTTTATATTCAGAAACAAGGATACGAGGAGGAAAGTTTAAAAACCCATACCGCACGTATCTCACGGAAGGCAACATCTATTGCATTGAAATATTCAAAGTCAAAAGAACTTCGTGATCTTTTGGAGGAAGCCATGGATAAGTTGGATTTGGATGCAGATAGTTGTCTAAGCAAGATGTAAGAACAATCCAATGAGTCTCCTCTTGTTTCAGCTGATTTCGCAATAGATACATTTAAAGGTACAATATCGTTTAGAGTTCCTGAGGTGGTAAAAGGTGCAAAGAGTAAATGAGGGACTATGTCCCTTGAAAAGAATACAGACAAGAAGAAGAAAACTGCTAAAAAGAAAGGTATTGATTGCACCAATTTTAGTATTATTGTTTTATTCTATGCTTGTATTATTAACTATATGTGTTTGACTATAGCTGAGTCTTCACCTACTGTTATCCCACCCAGAAATTTTGATGTCGAAGCTGATTCGGTAGAGTCCTATATGAGCCAATATGCTACCAGAAAAGGCTTACCCAGGTTTATTCATGGGACATGAGAGTTACTCAGTCAACAAAAGAGGTCCGAATTAGAAGTGTATCTTGATGATCCTGCTCCTCCTGAAATGGATAATGATGCATTTGACATCATTGCATGGTTCAAAATATCCAATAATCGCTCTCATGGCACAAGACATCCTAAGTGTTCCTTATCTGCCGTTGCATCGGAATCTGCTTTTAGCTTAGCAGGGCTGGTTTTTTATGAGAACCGCAGTAGCTTACTCCCAGAAATGTGTACATAAGATTAGTTAAGAGACACTATCCCAGGTATACAGTTGCACTCAAAGTACTATACTGCTTTCTGCTTTTGAATGAAATTATAATGTACTATATTCATAGGCTTGCTAATGTTTTTAATTGAAACAGTTGAGTCAAGGACCACAACTGAGGACATTTTTCCTGCTGAAACTTTGTCACCAACTATAAATCCCCACCCAAGCTTCTCAAGTGCAGAAAAGGTAGTTTTCTTGACTGTTAGTATCTATCAGTATTTTCCCTCTGTTTGCCTTGCAATTCTATAGTACTATTTGGCTTCCTTTTATTGCCAACCTCACTACCAAAATCTCTCTTTTTTGTTTCTCTAAATAAAAGAATCTCTTCTTATTATTCATGTGCTTGAAAAAAAGTTTCCGACTATGGTTCTCATCCCAGCTAAGGACGATTGATGGATTACAGAGTAAACAGTGAAGGACCATAGGCTGTGTGTACAAAGCTACTCTCTTGTCTGTAGAAAGCTGGCAAAAAGGACTCCAAATTGGCAAATGTTCAGGAAAAATGATGAAGTAACTTGTTTCCCCTTACTATGAGCGTGACCTGAATTTATTTGAAAGGGATGGCTATTATATTAGCTATGCATGTCATGGAGCAGAATTATATAAATTTAACTTTTATCTGAATTTTTCTCTCTTTTTAGCTTAAGAAACATCATTGTAATAGACAAGTAATGTTTGCTTGTCACCATGTGATGGTAAATGGTGCCAACATTGAGGACTGATTAATCCAAGCCATGCAAATTTTTATGAAAAAAATTCAAATTTTGACTAAAATTTTAAAATTACTGCCCCCCTAGAAATGTAAAACTTGAGTTTCTGGCTCCGCCACTGTGTGCTAGTATAACTTCTTCCTACTTAGCGTTGCTTAGCTAGGAGTGAGTGATGCATAATACTAACAAGGCAGCAGGCAGTATCTAGTTACCGGGTATGACATGGGAAGGTGCATAGTGGGTAAAGAAAATTTTGATATGAACGTGGACAAGAGCCTATATATAGCTGCAACGAAAACTAATAATCGAACCTCCAATGGTACTCCGTATACCTGTCGCACATATACTAGGTACGACATATGGTAACAACACCACGCGGCCAACCATCTCCTGCGGGGATACGTGCTAGAAGCACGAGAAGCCACTCCTGAACTTGAACTGCATTTCCATCTGGAGGTCCCAGCGTGTACGCATAGCCGACGTCTCGACATTGGAGTTTGGAGATGCCTCGAAGAAATTACAGCCTCCATCTGCAACTTTTGTTTGCTGTATGTGGTTGCAGGGAACAATTTTCTTTTTCTAAAAAAATCTGCAACTTTTGTACGTCCTGCGCAAGCTCATTGCTCACCGCCTGTGGCATTTCAAACCGTGACTTCTTTATCATGTTCTCAGGTGGCATGCCTTTCTCTCTACATTCTTAATGCGCAATGGCTTGTGTGTTGCTATGGACATACAAAATTTGAATAAAATAACAACTATTAGAAAAAATCATGCAGAATATCTAATAATCACGTCACGGACTCACGGCTGATACAAACGCAATAACAAAAGATGCTGTCCACTAAGGCTAAAAATACGCTAGGCAAAAACACAGTCCAAATCGCACAAGATTTACCCCGGCTGTGTGTTAATCCCTTGCAGCTAAAGCCTGATTGCGATGTTTGGAATCAAAATCGAAAAGTCATCTGCGCACTATATATTCCAAGCTATCCAGTACAACTATTTGTTAGAGATAGACCGTCGAAAACTTTGCAAGAAAACAGTGACACATGTGATTTCAGAAAAAAAAGCAATATGTGCCCTAACAGTTATATAAGGTTTTCATCAAAAAAACAGTTATATAAGGTATATATTTCAATGAGAAAAATAGGAAGAAGTCTACATAACCTCCCAATCTATTGCAACTAGACTAAAAAGTTAATGTAGTTGATGTCACCTTTCACAATAAAATCACATTTTCCTGTCCGGCTGTTTCACTGCCAAAATAGCATGCATCAACCGCTTGAAAAAAAATCATAATTCACCAAACTGTGGCTCAGGTTCAATTGGAATAATTCATACAGTAGCTTTATTCATATAGCATATCTGACATGATCCAATGACAGTTTCAACCAGAAGACACCATCAGTCCAGCATTAGTACTTATTGCACATACAAATAAGATGTCCCATTGTTTGGCATCAACAGTCACATAAACAAGTTGTCCAAATGTTCAGCGTCAACACAACTGTTTCACATGCCTTCCCAAAAGTGGACATCTGTGGTAGTTGCCGGTTTCCATTGCAAGTATATTTTTGCCACAGATATCCTCGCTGCAGTGAACATCTGCTGCAATGCCATCGCAAGTCGATTCTGAGCAAACATGAGATGATCCATTGGCCTGCACGCAGTTGCAACAAAAGATTATAACGATAATATAGTCTACTAAAATCAGGCCATCATGGGTCCTGGAAATGATGACAATCAGAAATATGGTGCTTGCAAGAATGATGCATACTTCAAAACAACAGGACAGTATAATGGCAATAATGGTCCCCTGTTACTAAGAACCACTCAATTGCTCTTTCTGGACAGGATTTTTCATGCTTGGTTAACCAGGTCAGCAATCAATTACTTGGCTAAAAAACATGATAAATCGGTGCATGTCATGATTTCATAAAATAATAACGATCACATACTGCATATTGCTTAAAGCAAGGATATGTGAATACCACGCAATTTTTTTAACAAACTTGGAGCTACTTTGCATATATGATGAGTTGAGTTCAGTAACATCTGATAAGCATTATCAAGCACAACATCTGCTGAGTGATAGAGAAATTTAGAGGAGATGAAAGGGCCAACGACTCAACAGGAAAAAAACCAAGCAAATCTGCAAACTGGACCGCCCTCTCTTATTGTAAGTATATAATAATTAGCATTGGTCCAAAAAAATCAGTTGAGAGGAGATAGCTGAATAATGTTAATCGAGTCCCTGTCCATGAGAACTGAACTAATGCAATTATCTTACCATCAGAGCACCAGAGAAGGAATATTTTGTTAATCAGTCACCCCCTCTCATTTTCTGCAAACAGGCTAGTAATCTAACCACGAACATATCAGGATCATATGACATTTTATTACTCTAGCATGTTTTGTTCCCAGTTCTCCGCATTTGCCAGCTCATAAACACCATCCGAACAATAATCAATTTTTTGTTCCTCCTATCTTGTTGGTCTCAAAGGAATTTGACACCGAACAGATTTGTGAATAGAAGAGGATAACACTTGAAACATAGAAAAAACCATAGGTCTCCCTTTACAATGGGGTAGGCTCCCCTTTTACAGTGACCCATGAGATACTTTACATTCCAAAAACGTCCTTCCTCAATCACTACATTCCTAGGATATACCATACATAAAGGTTATTGGCGGTAACGAGTACAAATTGGATTCCTCCACGTGGTCACGCTTCTCACGCCTCCATCCTTCTAACCTCGAGACTTCACCTTCACATCAGGTCGATCCTCTAGCCTCGTGACACCTGGTTCATTAAGCTTTGTTGAGAACTCATAACTTCGCGAAGTCTTCCTCCGAGTACTGTTCCCGAGTAAAGAGTGAAAAGGTAAAAGCTCGGTGTTCGGGACTAACTCCGAACACTCGAGGGTTAGCTCAGTTGGAGTTTAGTCATCAGCCATCAATCGCCAGCTTCGAGTCCCTCCAATAACAAAGAAGATGCGAGGGTACGAGTTTTATTGTAGAGGAGGTGCCATGGAATGTGTGAGGTTAGCTAAGTTCTGTCTCTTGACTCGAAACTTGCAAGGTTAAAAGGGTTTTTCCCCATACGACGCTCGAGGGTGTTTAGGTTTCAGCGATCCCCAACAGTAGCCCTTCATGGGCGAGGGTTGAGTCCGATGGGCCAAACCCGCGACAGAGGATTGCTTCTATCAAAAAACATCACCCTCGAGCGTCGGAGGAGAGATGAGCCAACGGTTACTTTTTATGCCTGACGTGTCAATTTTTGATTGGTTGTCGCTTCAACTTCGGTTTGAGGTTCGAGGCGTTCGTTCCCACCCGATAGCTTCCCTATAAAAGGCGGGGGGATGGGTCGCTCAAAAGCTACCCTCGCGTTTTGCTGAGAGATTGCGCGCTATTTTGCTTAGTGCTTTGAGATTCATGTTGCCTCGACTTTTTGCGTCGATCTTCATAGCTTCGAAGGTATTATTCTTACTTATTTTTCTTTCTTTTTTGCCTTTTGCTCTATTGCTTGTTGTTTTGATTTACTTTTATTTGTTCAGCTAGCTCATATTATGCAAACTGTAAGGTTGATGACTTCTGAAGAGTTAGCAGAGCAAACAAGGCTGCGTGGTGACGCTCCTGAGGGATAGGAGGTTCACGAGGGTTCTCATCATTTGGAGATTTCTTCTGATACTAACAGCGGAGAAGATTTGACTAATGTCAAGGCTGACCCTTCAGAGCTCATGGCTGGCAAGGATACTTTCCCTCCAACTCTCCGCTTTGGCCGCTCCTTGGTTTCACAGAATACTATTGACTTCTATGTCAGTAAGGGCTATTTTCCGAGGGTGTTGCGAGGCCTCCCGGCAAGGAGCTTGTGCCGAAACCAGACCTAGCGAGGCTATGGTCTTCATGGATTTCTTTACTGCCGGCTTGCGCTTTCCATGCGATAAGATGTTGCCTCAGATTTTGGACAGGTTTGTTGCTAAGCTTTATCAGCTTATGCCTAATGCCTTCATGACATTTTCCAAGTTTTACTGGGTCGAGCGCACGTTTAGGGGCACTATTGATGTTGATGGTTTTGCGAGGCTCTTCGAGCTTCATATTCAGAAGAAGAGGGTTGAGTTTGACGATGAGGAGGAGGCTTTTGAGACGCAGTTTGGCTGCTGCACATTCACGACCCGGAGAAAGAATGAAAGTAAGAAAAATTCCAGGGTCGAGCTCTCTATAGCACAGAAGAACAGGTGGGATGATGACTGGCTTAGCTATTGGTTTTACATCAAGGTAGACATGTTCGAGGTTTCTGGTTATGGTTAGCCATTCTACCCATTCTTCAGCTCAATGTCTTTTTTGAACATTACATTTGCTCCACCTTTCTTGCGAACAAAGGCTTTTCGTGTTTGCAAGGATGCCTTTGTTCTTGCTTGTTCATCCATTGCCGGGCGGGACTTGGTTGAAGAGTTTTTGGCTGCTGACATTTGGCCCCTTTCTCGCGGATGGACACCAAAGGAAGTTGTGATGAAGATAGTGCTGTGGTACCCTAGACTGGTTCCTTTTCCTCATTTTGGATTGAGGTTACCGAAGGGTGCTAATGCTGGTATTTTTGTTGACGAGGTTGAGACGCGGGTTGTGGACTGTCAGCTTCTCTTCATGAATCCATGGAGTGCCACCATCACCATTATTGCATCCCTGGAGCCTGTTGCGAAGAGCTTGCAAAGCTGCCAAGGTTGCCTGAATAGAATAGGAGCTCCGCGTTCTTTACTAGCTATTCGTGCGTATCTGTGAGTTGCCTATGACTTCTTTCTAGTCCTATGCCTTTTCTTGATGACCGATCTCTTCTTTCTGTCTCTCACAACCCTAGACCATGCTATACGGGCCGCCCCGGCTACCCCTTCATGCACTTAACCTAGTATCTTCTCCAGATATCTTGGGGCCCTGCCATGAGAGTGAGTTTTTGTCTGCTCGTAAAATTGTTGCACATGGTCTCCGAGTGAACCATGTGCTGTCCGAGATGGGCATAGAGGTTGAACCTCGCGCCAAACCTCACAAACCCTCTAAGCGGATGCGCAAGGTTGGTGCGACTGGTTCTGTTGAGATTGGTGGGAACGGAGGGAAAGGTAAAAAAAAAGAAGAAAGTTGAGGACTCGGCTTCTTTGCCGGTGGTCAAGGTTAGCAAGAAATCCAAGACCTCCGGCCTCGAGGCTCTTAAGAAGAAAAGCTTGCTTGGTCAGGGCTCTTCTGCCGATTGGTAGTTGAGCTTTTCCGGCAAAAAGCTTGAGGTTATCAAGAGCTCTGTGCATACAATGCGCGAGCCCGAGGTTAAGCCAGATGCCACGAGGTCAGAGCTCGAAGCTGCCGGGGCTTTAGCTAGGCTTAAATTGAAAAAAGCTGGGAAGAAGACCGGAGTAAGAATTGTGAATGTACTAGATGATGATGATAAAGGATTTTTGGATGAGAATTTATCTTTGGCTTCGTCTCTACAGCTCAAGGCTGAGAGAAAGTCTCCTAAAAAAGAGTTGCACCCCGACGCTGTTGCTACTACGAAGAGTAATAAACTTGATCCGGTGCCTGCTAAGCCATGTAAAAATATCATCAAATTTTCACCTAAATTAAGCTTCGTAGGTTCCAGCAGTGCCTCTATTAAATTTTTGATGGAATTGTAAAATACTGTTGGTGCAACTAGAGAGCCATACATCGAGCCCTTGATACTTCTATGAGTGGATCCTGTGCTCGAGGGTTTCACTTTGCCTCAGTCTGTGCTCAACTACAACAAGGCTTTTGGCACAATATTAAGGAAAGATTATTGTCTGTTCATGTGCCCGGGTCAGGTGAGGATGATGATCCCTTCAATCTGCCACTTCTATGGAAATCGAGGGACTCACATCAGATTGTAGGTGAGACTAAAACTGATATTTGTTGCAAGGTTCTTGAGGAGGGCGACTTTGCCAAGGAAAAAGAGAAAAGTCCTCAGGTTCCTACAAGGGTCAAGTCTTCTGCTCAGGACGATACTCAAGGCAGTTCATTTGATCTCGAGGGTTAGTAGTTTGATGATATCTCTTATTTTGTTTGATTCTTGTTTACTTGCTTGCTTATATGATGCTGTTTTTGACAGAGTACGAGAAGTCTTTGCGAAGCTACGACCCTGATCATTTAGCAAGGATAACAGCTACCCTGGGTATAAGGTATTGCTTTTGCAACTATCGAGGTTTCGGTGGTTTAGTAATGCGGTCTTTTTCTTAGTTTTTTTACTTGCTTTTCGTCGTTTCTCTTTTTTAGGCCACGATTGCTGGCAAGATTGCCGTTGACAAGCTTCAGGAGAAGGAGAAGGCCACACTTAGCCGCAGCACCAAGATTCTCGAGCTCGAGGCTAAGATTGCGAGGTTAAAGAAGGAGAACACAACTTTAAATGATCTCAAGACCTCGCTTTCTGAGGAAAATACAGATTTGAAGAAGAATAAGGAATTGCTTGTGAAGACATGCAGTGACCTCGTTCAGAGGGTGGAAAATTCTGAGAAAAATTCACAAGATAATCTTGGCGTTCTGGAGAAGTTGCGGAGCACTATCGGAAAAGATTCAACAACAATTTCATCTTTGAAAAAAGCCTGCGCTGAGAAGGATACGATGATGCATACGCTTGGCAAGAGCCTCGAGGACCAAAAAGTTTTTATTGATGGAGCGGAGCAGGTGCTGAAGACTAGATTTGCACAGATTCATGATGGATATAAGCTTGCTTTGGCAGAATTTGGTGCAGAGCCCCTTCCTTTCCCTGCTGACAAGGATGCCAAGGAGATTTTTGATTGGATGGATCAAGAGTTTTAATCCTTGCCCTTAGTCATTGTTGAAACTAGTGATTATGCTGCCTCTTTTTACTGCGAGGGTATGCTGAAGTTGCTGGAGGGTGAAAGCTGCTCGGATTTTCTAAAATTTGGTGTGCGCAACTATCAGTTTCCCTTAGCCTCGGAGCTTGAAGGACAAGAGATGTCAAAGAATGTTAAAATTGTGAAGAAGAATTTCTTGAAACAGTTCTAGGCAGCTTCCAGACACGATCATGCGAGGCTAGTTGCTCGTGATCAACTTGTGAAGGTTTGCATTTTTTCTTTTGTTTGTTTGTTCCATACCTTTTTAAGTTGTTTTCTTACTGGTATTGTTTTGATCAGGCCAAGGGAGAGGAATCGAGGAAAGAAGATGAAGCTGGTGGTTCTGGGCAGCACGAGGCGTAGGCTCAAGGCCTGATTTAGTTTGTTGTAAAGCTTAGGGTCAGGAAGTGAAACATTTGCTGGTTGTAACATTTGGTGGTTGTAAACATTTGCTATACATGTTTCTTTTCAACCTTAGCTGTTAAATCGCAGTTGTTAATGGTTGTGTTTGGCATCTCTCGTGCTTTTTGTTCATACCTATTTCTCACGATTCCTTTTTGCTTCGAGGGTGTTTTATGTTTGGTTGCTATATCAGGTGCGCTGCCTGGGGCTTCGAGGGAGAGGGTTCGAGCCCCTTGGTCCTTGGAGCTGTGAGGTTTTGAGGTTCAAGTCCTGGTTATGCGATAGAAATGCTATTCAGACTTGTAACAAAACTCGTAGCAAGTAGGAATAAATACTGATTTTCTTTTGGAAAAACGTCACCACCCCTATTCCTTTTTGTGAACGTTTTGTTTTGGTTACTAGAGATTGATGGTGCCTATTCGACCTTTGTTAGGCTTGAGGGGGTTATTGATCTATTGTCTTAGCGTATTTTTCACACAAATGGACGAAGAGCCTTTTTTTTGCAAAAAAACATCACCCCACCCTTTCATTTCTTTGTGTGAAATGCTTTGGTTGGTGCCTTTTTTATTAGAGATTGCGTCATCACTTCTGCTAAAGTTTTCGTATTCGAGGATTCTAATGATAAGTTGACAAAAACTTATTCTTGAGTTTTGTGGACTTAAGAATTGAACGTAAACTTGGGTCGAAATCGCAACTCTTGGTTGCTTCGACCGTAAAGCTTATTGTCGTTGTCAAGATCAGCGGATCTAGAGTTTAGACTAGTAAATTTCTTTTATGCGCGTGAGCCTCAGATGGTTGCGCGGGAGACACGGATTTAGACTGGTTCGGGCAAGGGAAGCCCTACGTCCAGTATCGAGGATGCTCGTGTTGCCCACGCGGGGTTCTGTAGTAGGGGGTTACAGATTGGCGAGAGAGGGACAGGTCCCAAGTCTCTTTGGTTTTGGTGCTCTTTTTCGCCAGAGCAGTAGTGTACAATGGTGTACTAGAGAAGAGGCTGGTTTCGTCCCCCCCCTCCGGCTTTGGGTTCCTCCTTTTATATCGCAAGGGGACGGCCGGAGTTACAATTGGGATCGGGTAAAAGGTCTGTAAAGAGTAAAGAGTAAGATGGTAAAAAGTACGACAGGGAGGAGGGGAGAGGTCTTTAGGCGCCCGATGTCCTGCCGACCCTAAACGCGTGCCGTCGTGCATGCCGGAGGGGGCGGTCGCTGGACGCCAAGTGTTGCTGCTCCCGCATGTAGCTACTTTGATGTTCGTAGGTACCAGGTCAGATCATGATGAGCGGCTTCGTCGTTACCCTAGCGTCCGTTAGGGTGGACGGTGGATGCCTCTGCTCCGGTGATGGCTGTTGAGAGGGGGAGCTTTACATCTGTTCTGCTGTTCGCGCGGGACCCGAGGGCGTGCGGGACCCGAGGACGGGCTGCTTCCTCCTTTGCTCCGGTCGTCGCAAGTCATGAGTACCCTACGGCGAATGGGAGTCGGCCGCCGGCACTGTAGCCCGCACAGGATGGTCATGCACGGGTACTCGAGCCGGGTTGCGTGGGGGGCGCGGTCGCCCTGCCCTCTGCCATAACTGCGGCGCATTTATGACGAGGCCGACGGGGGGACCCACAGGATTTGTCTTGTCTATGCGGATCGTATCCGAGGGGGTTCCCGGACTTGTGGGCCCCAGTGCGCCTGACTCCTTCGCTCGGGGTCGGACGAGGCGGAACTTTCGTGGCACAGGGTCGGACGCCGCCGACCCTAGGGTCGTGGTCGGGCGAGGCGGAAACCTTGCGGAGGGGGGTCGGGCGCTCCCGATCCTGGCGCCTGGGTCGGGCATGGCGGAGATTTGATCAGGCTTCGGTGGGCCTGGGCCTTCATGTTTGTTTCTTTAAGCAGCGTATTAGGGGGGCCGTTAATATTTCCCCCCAACAGTAGCCCCCGAGCCTGTGGTGGAGCAGGAGTGCTCCTCCGGAGGCTCCTTTCACTTTTTACCGCTGGTTTCGTGTTTATGGCGCGCTTTTTATCTCCGCCATGCTCGAGGGAACCTGCAATTTCGCGACCACACGCGTGGTAGTTGTCTGCGAGGCCAGCCCCCGAGCTCCCGCTCATTGCAGGAGACCGATCGGGAGGCTAGGTCAGCTTTTTTGATCGTTGCCCCTCAAGCGTCCGTTCGCTAGGTCGGAGGGGTTGAGCCGTGCCACGTTATCCGCGTTGGACGAACCGTGGTGCTCGTTTGAGCTGCAAACGGGTAAGTTCGAGTGGAGTCCCGGTCCCCGTTCGGGGGGGTCCGGCTCGGGCCAAGCTGGTGGCGTACTCCAATTTCCCGTCGGTCAGTTCATATAGTTCCCGGATCCGTTCGACCGGATCTGGGGGCTCGTTGCCTTTCCCCGTGGAAAAACCATGAACTTTGCACCGAGCGAGACTCGAACGTGAGTTTGGGGCGCCCTTGGCGTTCGCTCGCCTGGGTGTTGGCCGCTAGCGGGCCCGTCCCTTCTCACCCCTTGCTCGGGGGATGTCCTGAGGCAGCTGTCGAACCCGTGTTGGGCCAGCTTTCGAACCCCTGGACCGTACTGGGCCGTAGGGGCGTTTTCAGCCCCGTATCCCTTTCTTACCTCCCTGTTGGCCTTGTACCGGAGCGGTTGGTGTTCCTGGGCCGTACGTGGGGAGCGTCGTGGGCGCGGTTCCCGGGAAGCGGAGTTATGGAAGCTCCGTCCCGCGGATCGAGGAAGATAGGATGTTTTTTCGCGGCCGATTGTGCGCGCGGTTTTCGAAAAGGAAACAGGCGTGGTGGGGGCGTACCTGGCGCCGCATTTATGGCGGCCGGGGCGTCGATTTGGCTTCCCCGGTACTCTTCCTATAAAAGCAGGAGTATGCCGCGCCGGTTCCTCTCCTTTCTCGCTCGAGCCTCCTCACCTTCCTAGTTTACTTGCGCTTGCTTCGCTCGCCTCGTTCCCGCCGCTTCACGCCGCGTGCTTTCGTCTTCGCCTCCGTCGGTCCCCTTCCTTCTTCGGCGATGGCCTCCTGGGGAGTTTCCCACTTCACCGCCAACCGCGCCGAGGGCCTGGTGCGAAAGGGGCTCCTCTGCGAGAAGACGGCGGCGGACGAGTGGAGGCTGCCGGGGCCGGAACAGGTTCCGTCACCGCCCGCCGGTTACGTCGTCTCCTTCGCCCACTTCCACGAGCGGGGGTTCGCCTCCCCCCCAAGCCGCTTCTTCCGCGGGCTCCTCCACTACTACGGGCTCGAGCTCCAGCACCTCAACCCCAATGGGATCCAGCATATCGCGGCGTTCGTCGCGCTGTGCGAAGGATTCCTAGGGATTGAGCCCCACTTCGAGCTGTGGAAGTATTTCTTCACAGTGAGCCTGTATCAAAAGGCGGGGAAGGCCGGGAGCCAGCAGCGGTCGCCTCCGGTGCCGATTGGGTGCGCCGGGATCCATATCCGTCATACTCGCTCCAAGGAGTACATGACGGTGAAGACCTCGGTGTCCCACAAGGGGTGGCACAATCAGTGGTTCTACGTGAAGAACTACCCGAACTCCCCCCTGCCGGCGTTCACCGGCCGCACCATCGACGCGGCGCCCGACGTGTGGGCGTACGGGCCGGTGGAGAAGGAGAAGAGGAAGATCTCCGACCTGCTGCAGGCCATTGGGCAGCTGAAGCGGGAGGGGCTCACCGGCGCTGGGGTCATCGGCGCGTACCACGCCCGGCGGGTGGCGCCGCTGATGCTCCGGGCGCGGCCACTTGGCGTCATGTCCCCCGACATGCCGACCGAGGGCACCGTCCTGGCGACAGGCGCGCTCGCTGCCTCCGAGATCCGGCAACGACTCCGGGAGGCGCTGGAGGATAAGGATGTCGACTACCCGATCCCCGGGCATCCGCCGATGCACCCGGAGCCGGGCTTCGTAGACCTGGTAAGGTGTTTGGGTCACCGCTTCTCCCTCCTGCCGTCGCGTTGTTTTGTTGTTCTGATGTGGATCCTCCTTTTCGCTCCGCAGGGCATGCTGACCCGGGTTGCGGACTCCCTCCCGCCGGTGCCGGAGGATGCCGCGCGTAGGGCTCGCAACCGCCTCCAGGCCGAGAAGGATAAATGCCGCAAGGACAAGGAGACGGAGAAGCGGCGGAAGAAGGCCGCCAAGGAGCTCTAACGGTGGCGGAGAGGGGCGGTCGTGTCCGACGACGATGACGACGAAGAAGACGAAGAAGAATAAGAAGAAGAAGAGGAAGAGGAGGAAGAGGAAGAGCTGTTTGCCCCCGTTCGAGGGCTTTGGTGACTAGTGACGCACCCCCGCAGACGGCTGCAGGGGGTGCAGCGGCGGGAGCGTCCGCCCGGGATCCGGCTCCCCCGGGTCCTGGGGCTGTGCCCCAGGGGTCAGCGCAGCGCGTGCTCCAGGAGCCGGCGCGGACCGCCCCTCAGGGGTCGGCGCAGCGCGCGCCTCAGGGGCCGGTGCGGTCTGCTCCTCAAGGGGCGGCGCAGGATGTTCCCCGGGGGTCGGCGCAGGGGCTCCCCCAGGAAGGGGCGCGGGATGCTTCCTCGGGGCCGGCGAGGGATGCCGCCCCGGTATCGACACGGAGTGCCCCTCCGGGGCCTTCAGAGTCCGCCCCTGGCGCCGCCTTAAGTCCGGCGCGGGGTGCTCCCCAGGAGTCCGTTCGGGGGGCTCCTCGGGGATCCGCGGGGGCTGCCTCCTCCGCCGCGCCTGGAGGTGGAGGGCAGCGGGGTGGCGACAAGCGGCCCCTGCCAGATGCCCCGGGGTCGGCGTCCGGCTCCGAGTCGAAGCGCGCGCGCCGTCCCTGCGCTTCGAGGGCGTAAGTTAACTCTTCCTACGTGTCATCCTTCCTTTCCATTTGTTTTTTGCTGATGCCTGGCCATCGGCGTGCAGTACTTCTCCCCGCGGCGTCACCCTGCGGCTGGCGCCCAAGAAGGCGCTGCGGGCGTCGTCCTCCTCCGGGGGGTGGACCGTAGACCCGCCAGTGGTGATTAGCGGGGTTCCTGGCGCGGCCACAGGCCCCCCTGCGGAGGTGGCCCCTGCGGAGTTGGTTGGCGGAACGGCGGCGGAGTCAGCCGCAGGAGGGGGAGCGGACTCCACTCCGCCTGCGGCTCCACCGGTCGCCCCTCCGGTCCGGGCCGTGATCCCCCCGGGCCCTCAAGCCGGGGAGGTGATCGATCTCGATGCCGACGAGGCGGAGGAGGCGGAGATGACGGAGGGCAAGGCGGATGCCCCCGTTGCCCTGGCGGGGTCGGAAGCGGAGGGGGCGCTCATTCCCGAGGACGCGGCGGCAACAGAGGCAGCGGTGCCGGAGACCGGGGTCTCCGTCCCGGTTGCTCCTGCGGGGGTGACTCTGGCGGCCGAGGCGGAGGTGCCCACAGGGGTGCCGTTGGCGGGCTCGGTGGCGACGATCGTGCAGCCGCCGGGGCCGTCAACGGATTCAGCGGTTTCTGGCGTCGTGATGTCGTCTTCGACGGCGACGTCAGAGTCGGCCCTTGTTCCGCCCTCGGCTTCTCCCGTCCCGGGGGCGTGGAGAGGTCCCGTCCTTCGCTGGACATCCCGCGACGACCCGCCGAGGCGCCTCTATGCGCTGGATGACGCCGCCGAGTGGCATAGGTGGCAGGCGATGCACGGCGGTGTTGCCCAGGTTCAAGCGGCCCTGACCTCGGCGTTGGGAGTTTTGGCCAACACCGTGGTCCCTGGCAGCCAGGTATGTTGTTCCTGCCGCTTGTCGATGAGTTCCTTCTCCTTACTTTTTTGCTTTAACAGCATGCTGTTTTGCAGGCTGTCCAAGAGGGCAGCCGGGAGAAGTCTGACTTCCTCCGGCGGCAGCGGAACCTCTGGGAACACTACAACACCGAGAGGGAGCGCTCCAGGGATCTGGCCCTGCAGCTTGGTGCCGCCCAGGGGGCCGTTCGTGACCTGGAGGGGCGTGAGCAGGTGGCGCTAGAGGGGGCGCGGCGTGCCGAGGCCAAGCTCCAGGCCGTCACGGAGAAGGCCCGCCTCGACCTTGAGGAGTTCCAGGCCGCCATGGACAGGGCCCGCCGCGATGCCGAGGGGCTAAAAGCCGCTGCTGCTGAGCGGGCCCGCTGAGACGCCGAGGAGCTGGCGCGGCTGAGGGGGGAGAGTGCGGCCCTCCGCGCGGGGCACGAGCAACTCCGTTTGCAGGTGCAGGGGCTCCAGTCCGCCTTGTCCCGCAGCGTCGACAGGGAGCGCGAGCTGAAGGCCGAGGCCGACGGTGAGGCTCTTTCTGCTCCTGCGTTTTTATGTCGTTGGTGTTTTGCTTCTTCTGACTTGGTGGGATTTCTCGAGTGGCTCCTGCAGGTGACCTCGCCAGATTGCGGACTCTGCTCGACGAGGAGCGTGGTGAGCATGGCGCCCTCCGGGATGCGGTCCGCGTCATCTGCGAGGACTTCGGCGTTGCTCCGGAGGAGGGGTCGAGCTCGCTGCCGGCTCGTGTCCTCGAGGTGCGCCGTCGTCGTCGCGAGATCGCCGTGGACGCGCTTCGCCTTGGCATGCGGCGCGCCTTCGGGGTCTTCGGCTCTCACTATGCCGACATTAATTTTGTCGGGATGAGTGAGGGGTACTGCGCCGGTTACACCGACGCCGAGCTGGATGAGATCGATGCCGCGGTGACCGTGCCGGCGGAGGCCCTCGCGAAGCTTCTGGAGGATGAAGTCGTCCCCCCTGCCGATCCTGAGGCCGCTCCTGCCGACCCTGAGGCCGCCGCCGTCGCCGACCTTGAAGCCGCCGCCGTCGCCGACCCTGAAATCGCCGCTCCTGTTGACCCTCCTGTTAATTAGCTGTGCCGGGCTTGCGCCCGAAAAAAGTTTGTACTTAAGTCAGTCGTCTTGAACTCGTTTGTGCTGGCCATACGGGCCTGTTCTTATGACTTTTTATCTGCGTCAAGGAAACCGTTTCCCTTTGTTATTCCTTTGGTCTTGAAAGCTTTTGGATGCGTTGCCGGGTGCGTCAGTAAGTTTTTGATGAGCGAAGGTACCGTAGCCGCTGGGGCGTAGGCTTTTTCGCAGTCCGATCGCAACTTGGCTGAGTACCGTTCACGCATCCTTATCTTTTTGCGTCCAAAGGTTTTCGAAAGGGAGTGTTCGGTTTTTTGAAAAAAGAAAAAACATTTTCTTTTTAGCGGTGCCCAGCGGCTAGGGTCGGGACCCCTGATAGCCCCCAAGGGGTGTGCGATCCTGGAGCCAGGCTAGGGTCGGATACCCCTGAGTTTAAAAGAAAAGGCCTTCTTTTTTCGTGGAAGATCAAAACTGGTAGCCCCCGAGGGGTATGCGACCCTTGAGCGAGGCCAGGGTCGGATACCCCTGAGCTTAAACGAAAGGAACTGAGCCAAAGTGGCTCAGGGTTTCTTTTTCGCAGAAGAACAAAACTGGTAGCCCCCGAGGGGTATGCGACCCTGGAGCCAGGCCAGGGTCGGATACCCCTGAGCTTTAAACGAAAGAACGGAAAAGATGGCAAGACCATGCATAACTTGTAAATGAGAGCTATGGGTAGAAGCGCCTTAGCTGTTCTATGTTCCAGGCGTTGCTGAAGATTTGCCCGTTGGGTGTTGCCAGCTTGTAGGTGCCTGGCCGCAGCACTTGTGCGACGATGAACGGGCCTTCCCATGGGGGAGTCAACTTGTGCCGACCCCTGTTGTCTTGAACGAGGCGGAGCACTAGATCTCCGACGTTGAAGGCGCGGCCTTGTATCCTGCGGCTGTGGTAACGCCGTAGGGCCTGCTGGTACTTAGCTGAGTGTAGCAGGGCTACATCTCGCGCCTCGTCGAGTTGGTCTTGTGCGTCCTCGAGTGACGTCTGGTTTCCCTGTTCGTCGTATGCTTTGACCCTCGGTGACCCATACTCCAAGTCGGTGGGTAAGATGGCCTCTGACTCGTAGACCATGAAGAATGGGGTCAACCCTGTCGCCCAGCTGGGGGTCGTCCTCAGGCTCCAGAGGACTGCTGGGAGCTCCGCGACCCATCGTCCGCCGAATTTTTTGAGGCGGTCAAAGATCCGTGGCTTGAGACCCTGAAGTATCATGCCATTGGCTCGCTCGACTTGCCCATTCGTGCGGGGGTGCGCAACTGCCGCCCAATCCACTCGAATGTGGTGGTCGTCGCAGAACTGGAGGAATCTTTTTCCGGTGAACTGCGTACCGTTGTCGGTTATGATGGAGTTCGGGATCCCGAAGCGGTGGATGATGTCGGTGAAGAACTGCACCGCCTGCTCGGACCTGATTTGCGCCACAGGCCTTGCTTCGATCCATTTGGAAAACTTGTCGACAGCGACGAGTAGATGGGTAAAGCCCCCGGGCGCCCTTTTGAAGGGTCCGACGAGATCCAGCCCCCAGACCGCGAACGGCCACGTGATGGGGATGGTTTGTAACGCCTGCGCGGGCAGGTGGGTTTGGCGGGCAAAGAACTGGCATCCTTCGCAAGTGCGGACTACCTGGGTAGCATCCGCGACCGCGGTTGGCCAGTAGAAACCTTGTCGGAAGGCATTGCCCACAAGCGTCCTTGGCGCAGCGTGGTGACCACAAGCCCCAGCGTGGATGTCCTGGATCAGCGCCTTTCCCTGTTCGATCGGGATGCAGCGCTGGAGGATCCCAGTGTGACTTCGCTTGTAAAGCTCCTGGTCGATGATGGTGAAGGATTTCGCACGGCGCGTGATCCTGCGGGCTTCGGTCTTGTCGGTCGGGAGCGCGTCGTGGATAAGGTAGTCGAGGTACGGGGCTCTCCAATCGGTCGAGGGGTCGGCCCCCGCCGCGGGGCCCGCCTCGATTTCCATAACCACGGGGTCGGGAGGCTTGGCTTCCGGGGCCGGGTCGGGTGGGGCAGCGTTGGTTCTCTTGGGATCGGTGCTCGGGTCCAGGACAGGTGGCGTGCTGCCGACCTCCCCTGGCTCGGATCCCGCCCCCAAGGCTGGGCATGCCCCACCGACCCCTGCTGGCTCCGGGTAACGGATCGAAGGCTTCAGCTGGTCGCTAACGAAGACGCCGTCGGGGACGGGCATCCGGCCGGACGCCGCCTTTGCGAGCTCGTCGGCGGCTTCATTGAAGCGCCTTGCGACGTGGTTGAGCTCCAACCCGTCGAACTTGTCCTCGAGCTTACGTACCTCGTTGCAGTAGGCGGCCATTTTAGGGTCATGGCAGCTCCATTCTTTCATGACTTGCTCGACGACCAACTGGGAATCGCCTCGGACGTCTAGTCGTCGGATGCCAAGCTCGATTGCGATGCGGAGCCCGTTGAGCAGGGCTTCATACTCAGCGACATTATTGGACACAGGAAAATGGAGGCGGATCATGTACCTGATGCGTACGCCCAACGGAGAGACGAAGACGAGGCCTGCTCCGGCGCGGGCCCTCATCAGCGACCCGTCGAAGTACATCATCCAGTACTCCTGCTCCTCTACTACCGCCGGAGTTTGTACCTCTGTCCACTCGGCCACGAAATCGGCAAGTACCTGGGACTTAATGGCGGTGCGGGGGACGTAGGTGATACCCTGATCCATAAGCTCAAGCGCCCACTTCGCGATCCTTCCTGTTGCATTTGGGTTCCGGATTACCTCACCAAGTGGGAATGAAGAGACGACCGTTACCGGATGGGAGGTGAAGTAGTGACGCAGCTTCCTCTTCGTGATGAGGATGGTGTAGACGAGCTTCTGGATCTGCGGGTATCGTAACTTGGACTCGGACAATACTTCGCTGATGAAGTACACCGGGTGTTGCACCTTAAGAGCGTGCCCCTCCTCCTCCCGTTCCACCACTAGGGCCGCGCTGACCACCTGGGTGGTTGCCGCGACGTAGAGTAGAAGGGTCTCGCCGTCGGCCGGCGGAACTAGAATTGGGGCTTTTGTCAGGAGATCCTTGAGCCTGTCAAGTGCTTCCTGCGCCTCGCTGGTCCACTCAAAGCGGTCGGACTTTTTCAGGAGCCGATAGAGGGGAAGTCCTCGCTCGCCGAGACGCGAGATGAAGCGGCTTAGGGATGCTAAGCATCCCATGACGTGTTGTACTCCCTTTATGTTCCGGATCGGCCCTATGTCGTTGATGGCCGCTATCTTCTCTGGGTTCGCCTCGATGCCGCGCACGGAGACGATGAAGCCTAGCAGCATGCCCCTTGGGACCCCGAACATGCATTTTTCGGGGTTAAGCTTGATGTGCTTATCCCTTAGCCTTTCGAAGGCTAGCTCCAGGTCGGGAACGAGCTGATCGCCCTTCCTGGATTTGACAACGATGTCGTCGACGTAGGCCTCAACGGTCTGCCCGATGAGGTCTCCGAAGCACTTAAGCATGCATCGCTGGAAGGTAGCCCCCGCGTTTTTGAGGCCGAACGGCATCTTAACATAGCAGTAGGGGCCAAAGGGGGTGATGAAGGAGGTGGCGAGCTGGTCGGCCTCTTTCATCGCAATCTGGTGATAGCCGGAGTATGCGTCGAGGAAACTGAGAGTTTCGCACCCGGCGGTTCAGTCAACTATTTGATCTATGCGTGGCAAAGGAAACGGATCCTTCGGGCACGCTTTGTTGAGTCCGGTATAATCGACACACATCCTCCATTTCCCATTCTTTTTCGGTACAAGAACAGGGTTGGCCAACCACTCGGGGTGGTGTACTTCCTTGATGAATCCGGCCGCCAGGAGCTTCTGGAGCTCTTCGCCAATGGCTCTGCGCCTTTCTCCGTCGAAACGGCGCAAGCCTTGCTTCACTGGCTTAGAGCCGGCCCTGATGTTCAAGGAATGCTCGGCGACTTCTCTCAGGATGCCTGGCATGTCCGAGGGCTTCCACGCGAAGACGTCGCCGTTCGCGCGGAGGAAGTCGACGAGCGCGCTTTCCTATTTGGAGGATAGGGCCGCGCTGATGCGCACGACCCCTCCATCGGAACAACTGGGATCGAGGGGGACTTCTTTGATGCCTTCGGTGGGCTCGAAAGAGGTACCTGACTGCTTGGCGTCGGGCCGGTCCTCGATCGTCTCTTCAAGTTGGGCCGCCGTGTCGCCCGAGACGGTGATGGCCGTGGCGTACTCGCAGCACTCAACGTCGCACTCGTATGCCTTCTGGAAGGTTGTGCCGACGGTGATGACCCCGTTAGGCCCTGGCAGCTTGAGCTTGAGGTAGGTGTAGTTGGGGATTGCCATGAACTTCGCGTAGCATGGCCGTCCCAAGATGGCATGGTAGGTTCCGCGAAACCCTACCACCTCGAAGGTAAGGACCTCCTTCCTATAGTTGGAAGGGGTCCCAAACGTGACGGGCAGGTCGATTTGCCCGAGAGGCGTCGCCTGCTTCCCTGGCACGACGCCATGGAAGGGTGCCTTGCTAGGACGGAGACGGGAGCGATCGATCCCCATGGCGTCGAGGGTCTCGGCGTAGAGGAGGTTGAGGCCGCTGCCCCCATCCATGAGTACCTTGGTGAGGCGTGTCGTGCCGACGATGGGATCGACGACGAGAGGGTAACGCCCCGGATGCCAGACGCGTCCCGGGTGGTCGGACCTATCAAAGGTGATGGCCGGTCCGGACCAATCGAGGAAAGCCGGGGTCGCAGGCTCGGCCGCGTAGATCTCCCGGCGCTCTAGCTTTTGCTGGCGCCTGGTGTCGTATGCTGCGGAGCCTCCGAAGATCATGAAGCAGCCGTCAACTTTAGGAAAGCCGTCTTCCTTTTCCTCGTCACCCTTCTTTTCCTCGTCGGGTTTCCGCTTCCGGTCACCTTTCACCAGATTGCCCACAAAGAACCTCTTCATGAGGTTACAATCTTTGTAGGCGTGCTTGACGGGGAACTCGTGGTTCGGGCACGGCCCCTCGAGCAGCTTGTCGAAGAAGCCAGGAGCACCGTCGGGGGGCGGTTGCCCCCGCTTGCGCTCGACTGCGGCTACGAGCGGTGCCTCGCGTCGCTGCTTGCCCTTCTTCTTCTGCTGCTGGCGGTTGGAGGTGCCTTCGTCGGCGTCCTCCTCCCGCTTCGCCTTGCCTTTGGAACGATCGAAGATCGCTCCAACTGCCTCTTCACCGGAAGCGTAGCTAGTGGCGATGTTGAGGAGCTCTTCCGTGGTTCGCGGACCTCGGCGCCCTAGCTCGTGGACGAGGGGCCGGCAAGAGGTCCCCGCTAGGAAGGCTCCTATGACGTCGGCGTCGGCGACGTTGGAAAGCTCGGTGCGCTTTCTGGAGAAGCGCCGGATGTAATCCCGGAGGGACTCGTCCGCTCTCTGGCGACAGCTCCGGAGATCCCAGGAGTTGCCAGGGCGTGTGTACGTCCCTTGGAAGTTTCCTACGAAAACCTCCTTCAGGTCGTTCCAGTTGCGAATGCGTCCTGAAGGGATATGTTCCAGCCAGGCTCTCGTGGAGTCTGCCAGAAACAGGGGTAAGTTGCGGATGATGAACAGGTCATCGTCCGCCCCGCCGGCTTGACATGCAAGCCGGTAATCGCTGAGCCATACTCCAGGGTTGGTCTCCCCTGAGTATTTGGCCACGCTCGTGGGTTGCCTGAAGCGCGGCGGAAAGGGCGCATTCAGGATGCGCGTGGAGAAGGCCCGAGGTCCGGCCGCTCCGGGGCTCGGACTGCGGTCTTCCCCGCTGTCGTAGCGCCCGCCACGGTGGACGTGGTAGCCTCGATCTGCCCCGTCCCCCCTGTCCGCGCGGGAGCGTCTCCGCGCGTTCAGGGTGTCGCGGGCGTCTCGGACGAGACCGACGCGTTGGTGGATGGATCGGGCCTTGTCTACCGCGGGTGGTGGTGTTCGTCGAGCGGTTGCAGCCGGATTCGCCACCGGAGGGGGTTGATGGACAGATTCCCCCCGTGGTTCCGGGGGCGCGCCATGCATTGCCCGGCTGGCGTTCTGGCCGCGTCGTCGAGACGCTGAACTTTCCGCCTGCTGGACGGCGGCGCACTCGAGCAGGTTGCGCATCTCTTGGCGTGCCCGTCGCTCCTCGGGCGTCGCTGGCTCGGGGAGCTGTCGGAGCAACACCGCCGCTGCGGCGACGTTCTGGCTAGCGCAGGCAAAGAGCGGCGGACGTTCTCCATCCGCACAGATGCGTTCCTGGATGTCGCGCGCTCGTTGTCGCGCTCCCCCCTCGTGGTAGGGGTGCTCAACTTCTTGGCGAGCGCCCACGTGCGCTTCCGGTTGCTGAGAGCACTCTGGGGCCCTGGGTAAGGCCCCAGTTGTAGCCGCGGCGCGTGAGGGGAGGGCCCGTTGCCTCCCCTCGGCACCATCGCCGTTGGACCCCTCGGAGTGCGCGTCAACCATAAGGCACTCGCGTGAGGGGCGAGGGCTCTCGTTACTGGAGCCGGTGTCGGAGATTGTCCTTGCCACGCCCACGGGCTCGTTGCTCGCCGGCGATGTGGTCAAGGACCGCGCTAGGAGGCGACCGTGAGCCCCCGTGGCATTGCGTAGCCCGAAGAGCCATCCTTTTGGTGAGGCCCCTCTGGAAGGCGTCCGACCGCTCACCGCCGTCCTGGCAGCGGGACCGGGGGCAGCGGAACGAGCGGGCAGGACGTGGACAGGGATCAGCTCAATCCCTTCCCCGGTGGCCAGGAAGTCCAGGCTCCCGAAACGGATCAGGGAGCCTGGAGCAAAGCTGCTATCGCGATTGGCCATCTGAGACTTGGAGATGTACGCGCAAAGGTCCCCTACCTGGCGTGCCAACTGTCGTTGTCAAGATCAGCGGATCTAGACTTTAGACTAGTAAATTTCTTTTATGCGCGTGAGCCTCAGATAGTTGCGCGGGAGACACGGATTTAGACTGGTTCGGGCAAGGGAAGCCCTACGTCCAGTATCGAGGATGCTCGTGTTGCCCACGCGGGGGTTCTGTAGTAGGGGGTTACAGATTGGCGAGAGAGGGACAGGTCCCAAGTCTCTTTGGTTTTGGTGCTCTTTTTCGCCAGAGCAGTAGTGTACAATGGTGTACTAGAGAAGAGGCTGGTTTCGTCCCCCCCCCCTCCGGCTTTGGGTTCCTCCTTTTATATCGCAAGGGGATGGCCGGAGTTACAATTGGGATCGGGTAAAAGGTCTGTAAAGAGTAAAGAGTAAGATGGTAAAAAGTACGACAGGGAGGAGGGGAGAGGTCTTTAGGCGCCCGATGTCCTGCCGACCCTAAACGCGTGCCGTCGTGCATGCCGGAGGGGGCGGTCGCTGGACGCCAAGTGTTGCTGCTCCCGCAGGTAGCTACTTTGATGTTCGTAGGTACCAGGTCAGATCATGATGAGGCGGCTTCGTCGTTACCCTAGCGTCCGTTAGGGTGGACGGTGGATGCCTCTGCTCCGGTGATGGCTGTTGAGAGGGGGAGCTTTACATCTGTTCTGCTGTTCGCGCGGGACCCGAGGGCGTGCGGGACCCGAGGACGGGCTGCTTCCTCCTTTGCTCTGGTCGTCGCAAGTCATGAGTACCCTGCGGCGAATGGGAGTCGGCCGCCGGCACTGTAGCCCGCACAGGATGGTCGTGCACGGGTACTCGAGCCGGGTTGCGTGGGGGGCGCGGTCGCCCTGCCCTCTGCCATAACTACGGCGCATTTATGACGAGGCCGACGGGGGGACCCACAGGATTTGTCTTGTCTATGCGGATCGTATCCGAGGGGGTTCCCGGACTTGTGGGCCCCAGTGCGCCCGACTCCTTCGCTCGGGGTCGGACGAGGTGGAACTTTCGTGGCACAGGGTCGGACGCCCCCGACCCTGGGGTCGTGGTCGGGCGAGGCGGAAACCTTGCGGAGGGGGGTCGGGCGCTCCCGATCCTGGCGCCTGGGTCGGGCGTGGCGGAGATTTGATCACGCTTCGGTGGGCCTGGGCCTTCATGTTTGTTTCTTTAAGCAGCGTATTAGGGGGCCGTTAATATTTCCCCCCAACACTTATAAACCTACGAGGTTGGATAAATTTTTCTCTCACATAAGTTTTTGAGGCATTTAAAGGTTTAAATTGGTGCTGCAACTTGTTGTTTCTTTTGCCCAATGCTTGCGCAGAAACGCAAGTTTTTCGTCGCACAAAAATACAAGGTTTCGCCGCAACTTGTTGTTTCTTTCGGCTTGAGCATGCATGGAAACACAAGTCCTTCTTGCGTAGAAATGCAAGTTTGTAGCCTTTCCAAGGCTTGACAAACATAAAATAAGGAGGAATTGTAGTTCATTAGATTGTAAAATATTTACATGGATCTGCCTCGTTAAAAACCTTACCTCCAGTTGGGAGCCCCCCTAGCAAGGAAAAGAGTATGATCCGTTTGCGGAAAAGTAAATACGATAAAGTAAATTTTGTGCCCCTGACATTGTTTATAGATTCACAAGTCAAAGGCTTTTGTAAGTGTAGCAACTATGGGTAATACTTGCGTAAGTTGTCCACATTCCAAGAGTGTGGCAACTCTGCTCCAAGCTTATCTGCGAGGTAAAAGGATTCTAGCCTATTGTTTCAAGTGAGAACTTTTTTTATTTTTAACCCTTTTTTTTATTTATTTTTAAAAATAACCTCACCGGGCTTTAATTTGCGCCACGTAACCCTTTTGGCCGCGCCAGACCGCCTGGCACGGCAGCAACACGCTGCTGCGACGCATGCACTGGCGCGGCGGCCCCTGCCACGCTGGCGCGGCGAGTCGCGGCGCCAGGTGGGCGCTGACGTGGGCGGGCGTTCGCCGCACCAGCCCGCCTGGCGCGGCAGGGCCTGCACTAATTTCGCGCGCCGGCTCCCTTCCTCCTCCCTCCCTCCTTTCTTCCTCCTCCAGACACACCAGCGCCCTTAGCTTGTTGCGTCGGCCCCCACCGCCCCACCCCCAAATCCACCCAAAATCCGGCGATTTGGGTGGGGAAAAGTAGTGGAAATCGATCCTTGCTTCGTGTGGAAGGTATTCCCCTACTTTTTCTCGTGTTTTACCGTTGCATTTGGTAGATCGGAGGATGTTTAGGTGACTTAGGGTTAGGTTAGTGATTTGAATTTTGAATGAAATGCAATGGTGTTTTGTGTTAGATGATACGTAGTTCATACGCAATTAAGTCTCTGCACGCGATAATGATGTGTAGAACTTGTTGAATGCTTCGATTTAGGTATATATTCATCCAATTGTGTGGTTTACATGACATGTATTTTTTTTATATCTTCAATTAATTAGTCTCATATTTATTTTCCTTCAAAGTAGGGAAATACCTCCACATGAAGCAGGGATCGATTTCCACTACTTTCCCCCATCGAAAACGCCGGATTTTGGGTGGATTTGGGGTTGGGGCGGCGGGGGGCGGCGCAAGGAGCTCGGGCTCGGGCAAGTCTTGAGAAGGAAGAAAGGAGGGAGGGAGGAGGAAGGGAGCCGGCGCGCGGAATTAGTGCAGGCCCTGCCGCGCCAGGCGGGCTGGCGCGTCAACGCTGCCGCGCCAGGCGGGCTGGCGCGACGAACGCCCGCCCACGTCAGCGCCCACCTGGCGCCGCGACTCGCCGCGCCAGCGTGGCAGGGGCCGCCGCGCCAGTGCATGTGGCGCGGCAACGTGTTCCTACCGCGCCAGGCGATCTGGCGCGGCCAAAAGGGTTACGCGGCGCAAATAAAGTTCGGGTGAGGTTATTTTTAAAAATAAATAAATAAAGGTAAAAAATAAAAAAAAGTTCTTCAAGTGACAACATATGGCCCTTCCCAAGTTTCTTGTAACTTCCCGAGGTTCTCCCAGTTTTTTCTCTTTTTGATAACTAAATCTCCCACCTTGATTTCTTTTTTCATTACCTTCTTATCCCTTTACTTTCTTGTTTCTTATTGGTACTTGTCAAGGTTCTCTGCTACTTGGAGTATGTCAAGATCTATCATGTCTTTATCGATCTTTTCATTATCTGAGGAAGTCTCGATCTTCAGCACTCTTAAGCTTTCATTCTTGATTTCCTCAGGTGTCATTGCCTCAGAGCCATACAAAAGCCGGAAAGATGTGAAGCCCATTGCTCTTGAGGCTGTAGTGTTGTGAGACCAGGACTCTTGGAAGCTCGTCTACCCATTTCCCTTTCTTTTGATCATACATGCATTTTTTGACACTCGAAAATATTATGTCATTTGCTCTTTCTACAACTCCATTGGATTGGGAATTGCACAGAACTCCTTGAAATCGTTACAATCAAACTACTTCCCATTGTCTACTATTAGCTCTCTGGGAATCCTAAATCTGCAGACGATGTTCTATCAAAAGAACTTTTGAACAGAGCTTGTGGTTATGTTTACCAATGGCTTAGCCTCGATCCATTTGGTGAAGTAGTCGACTACCACCACTGCAAACTTGCAGTTGCCTTGAGCGGTTGGCAGTCAATGTTGTAGGCTATGGTAGTGATTCGGCTAGTGATGATGATGTTGACATATGCATAGCTGAGTGGGTACAAGAGCCTAAGTCAAAACCTTTTGAATGCCCTGCTTTGAAACCCACGCCTGCTAAAAGAGAAGAAATTAGATACACTTTTGATGTTAGCAAGTGCAACAAGATTTTTGATATCTTACTGCAAGGGAAATTAATTATACTAAGAGAAGGACTTGTAATTCCACCTCCAGAAGAATTGAATAAAAGGGCTTATTGTAAGTGGCATAACTTCTATTCTCATGCTACTAATGACTGTAACGTGTTTCGTCGATAGGTACAATTGACCATTAGTGACGGACGATTGAAATTTGTGGAAGGCACCAAGATGAAGCTTGATAGTGATCCTTTTCCCATTAATGTCATCGAGTTGAGAACAAGAAGGTGCTTATTCGGTCAGATCAAGCTGGGTCTGCAAAAGGGAAAAACATTATTGTTGATGACAATGTTGCCTCAAGGATGATTAAGCCAAAAAATCCAGAAGTGGGAGTATGGAAAGTTAATGAAGGCAAGAAGCAAGTTTCAAGGTTCAAGCCGACAATTAAGCAGCTGTTGGACAAGTACACATCACGACAGGCTAGCAATGTGTTTAATCAGCTTGGAGGTGCCAAGCGTCCTCGTTCTCCTTCTGGACATGGTTTTAGTGGTCAAAGGTACTGGAACAGAAATTCATATAAATAGCGACCATATCGCAAGATGGGGTCAACATACTTGGGCCGTGCACCTCCCATATGGCCACAGATTCCTCCATGGGGTTATAATCGCTCAGCACAATATTCTACTAGATCAGTGGGTTGTTTTCACCAAGGAGGGAGACCATCTGGGCCTATAATTGGAAGACAAATGTCCAACAAGAGGGCTCGATTTGATCAGGAATCTAGATCACGTGGTGCTATTCATGGTGGATATATGGATTCAGTTTCTAAAACTTTTGATCCAGCTGAGAGAGAAGCTGGTTTGCCTGGGGGGAAGCATTTGCATCATCTGTAGGTAGCCGCTCGCCTAAACATAATGCAGATGGCAAAATTTATATGGGAGGCAAGCAATTCATATGGGTGCCAGTAGGACAAGGAGGTCATGCAAAGAACTCAATCGCAGGTGGCATCGGTAAGCCAGTGAAAAGTTCAGATGAGTCTACTTTTATGGGGAGCCTTAAAATTAGTCATTCCAAATTAACTGAAGGTATTGTTCATGTTCCGAAAATAGGTGATATTCCAGGAAAGCAAGGTAATGGCATGCAGCAACAAGGCTCTGATATTATTCAGAATGATACTACAGTAGAAAAGTGCAGCTTGCAGGTTCATTCGGAAGTTAATATACAGAAAAATTCGGAGAAGGCACATGGTGCATCACCAGACACTGGAACCTCCAAGGATGTACCAATGGCGAACAGTGGAAAGAACTCTAGTGCTTGCAAGCAATGTGAAAATTCAAGCAATACTAGTGGCAGAGCAGCTAGGAACTTATTTTGGACAAACAGTAGGCTGAATGGTAATCCGTTTGAGCAGCAGAGAATTTTTTCAGCCAAGAGCAATACATTCATGCCAAGAACAACAATACCTCCATACCGGCTGAGAAACTTGGGGGCAGTAGCAGGATCATGTTAGCTGCACTAGGGAGAAAACCAAAGCCTCAGTGGTGCCCAGCAGGACTCACACGTACTCAAAAGCGGAGAGTACAGTGGCTGCGAGCACTGGAAATTAGGGAAGTCTCAGAGATGCGATGAGTGGTTCAATCAAACTAGGCCCATGGCGCCTGTGAAGATGAATTGGAAAGAGCAGCGCATCACGAAGGAGGAAGGTAACACCATA
Source organism: Setaria italica (assembly GCF_000263155.2). Classification (NCBI taxonomy): domain Eukaryota; kingdom Viridiplantae; phylum Streptophyta; class Magnoliopsida; order Poales; family Poaceae; genus Setaria; species Setaria italica. The sequence goes on along the minus strand of NC_028454.1, from coordinate 29,321,891 downwards.
GATGGCATGAGTATTGGTGAAAATTCAGAAAATAGAAATGACATTCACGATACTATGGATATTAATATGGTGTTCATGTTGGCCTTCTGAATTTCGTGCTCCTGAATTAGAAGTTGTTGAGCTTGATCTGGATCCAAAAAATGCTATATTTGAGAAACCAGAGAAGCCTGGCCACCACCTGAAGCCTTTATTCATCAAAGGTCATATTGATGGTAAGCTTGTTGGTCGCATGCTTGTTGACAATGGTGCCGGAATTAATGTTATGCCTCTTTCGATTTTTTCTAAACTGGGCCGAGATGAAAGTGATTTAATGAAGACCAACATGGGACTTAGTGGGTTCTCAGGAGAGCTATCTGAAGCCAAGGGTGTTATTTCTATGGAGCTAACTGTAGGAAGCAAAACAATTCCGACTGCATTCTTTGTTGTTGATGTCAAAGGCTGATATAATATTCTGTTAGGACGCGATTGGATTAATGCAAATTGCTGCATACCTTCAAGTTTACATCAATGCTTGATTCAATGGGTTGGTGATGATGTGGAGGTGATTGAGGCAGATAATTCAGCCTGCATTGCATTAACTGATGTGCAGGTTGATTGGCAACATAATGGGATGAGATGCTTGACCAGAAAGGATTTTTCAGATTGTGATTATCTAGCTATTGGCAAATGGTTTTGTACCAGTACATCTATAGCCAGCTACAATAGCTCGGCTTAATAATTTATCTTTTTGAACAATGAATAAAGAAGATAGTATCAAGTGGTTCCAAAAGCGTACTAAGGACTATCGTCCAGGCAAGAACGGTATGCATGAAACTATTGAAGACTTTGACAATATAGAGAAACTTGGACAGGGGTTCTCATCGGCTGATCCGCTTGAGGAAATTGATATTGGTGATGGAAGTGTTCCCAAGCCTGCGTACATAAATGCAAACCTAGAAGCTGATCAGAAAAGCAAGATATGTGCATTGCTTAAAGAATTTGTTGACTACTTTGCTTGGAGTTATATAGAGATGCCCAGTTTGAGTAGGGATTTGGTTGAACATAGATTGCCTATTAAATCTTGTTTTAGGCCGCATAAACAACCCCCTAGACAATTTAATCTAAATATATATGACCACATCAAAGAAGAAATTGATCAGTTATTAAAAGCTAGGTTTATTCAGCCATGTAGATCTGCGGAATGGATTTCTAACATTGTGCCCGTTGAAAAGAAAAATACTAGAACAATTAGAGTGTGTATTGACTTTAGAGATTTAAATAAGGCAACTCCTAAAGATGAGTATCCTATGCCTATAGCTGACATGTTGATCAATGATGCTTCTAGTCATAAATGGATTAGTTTTTTGGATGGCAATGCTGGTTATAATCAGATCTTCATGGCTGAGGAAGATATGTCTAAGACAGCTTTTCGTTGCCCTGATTTTGTTGGTTTATTTGAGTGGACTGTTATGACTTTTGGGTTAAAAAATGCTGGTGCTACATATCAACGTGCTATGAATTTAATATTTCATGATCTGTTGGGTATTGTGTTGGAAATATATATTGATGATGTGGTTGTTAAATCAGATAGGTTTGATAATCATTTAGCCGATTTACAATTAGCTTTTGAAAGAATGCGCCGGTATGGGTTAAAGATGAATCTACTCAAATGTGCTTTTGGTGTGTTGGCTGGCAGGTTTTTGGGTTTCATAATACATGAGCATGGTGTAGAGATTGACCCTAAGAAAGTGGAGTCAATTAAAAAATTGGAGGAGCCCACATGTAAAAATGATGTACAGAAGTTGTAAGGAAAAATTAATTACTTAAGATGATTCATATCTAATCTTGCAGGAAAAATTGAATCGTTTGTTCCTTTACTTCGGCTAAAGCATGAAGCCGATTTCACTTGGGGGGCAGAACAAAGGGAAGCTTTTAATAACATAAAGCGATATTTATTGAGTCCTCCAGTCCTTCGAGTGCCCAAGTCTGGTGTGCCGTTCAAATTATATATTGCTGCACAAGAGAAAGTAATCGGCGCAGTTTTGGCACAAGAAGATGGCGGGAAGGAATACATCATTGCTTATTTGAGTCGCCATTTGCTTGACACCGAGAGCAGGTACATGTTTATTGAAAAACTATGCTTATCTTTATATTATGCATGTACCAAATTTTGACATTATTTGCTCTCTAGTACCTGTATGGTAGCCTGCCAGATCGATGTAATTAAATATATGCTGCAGCAGTCGATTCTTAGTGGTAGGATTGGAAAGTGGTCTTATGCACTAATTGAATATGATTTAACATATGAATCGTTGCGTTCTATGAAGAGTCAGGTTGTGGCTGATTTCATTATTGATCATAGGATTAAAGATGAAGAGGAGGATATTAATTATGTTAGTGTGTGCTTTAGGAAGCTTTATTTTGATGCATCGGTTTGTGATAATGGGCAAGGCATCAGTAATGTTTTAATTTCACCTAACAATGTTGTTTAAGAAACGTCGGTTCGCTTAGAATATTCTTGCACTAATAACCAAGTTGAGTATGAGGCTTTACTGTTTGGATTGCAAACTTTAGTAGATATGGGTGCAAAGAATATAGATGCTTTTGGAGACTCACTTCTGGTAGTTCAGCAAATTAACGGTGATGCTCAATGTTATAATGGGTTATTGAATAGCTACTTAGACCGATATTTAGGTATAATCAAATCTCTGGATAATTTTACTACCAGCCATTTACCTAGGGAAGAGAATTCTAGAGCTAATTGTTTGGCGCAGCAAGCATCTGGTTATCAAGTTAGCCGGGGAAAAATTTTCTTTTTAGAAAGACCGATGCTGCTAGCTGCGGTCAAAAATAAGACCGATCTGCAAGATGTTAATTCAGTATAGGATGTAGCAGGAGCTGAGTTAACAATCAGTTCGGTTACGGATACACAGATGGCTATTTTGATAGGAACCCAAGATACCCAAGAGGGTGCCAATTCGGTTCAGCAACAAGAGCAGGCCAAAGGAGATTTGGTGTGAGGATTAAAAAGAACCAAACCAGTAGGATACTTTGAGGTAGGAGATTGGAGAGGTCCATTAATTAATTATTTGAAGGATCCAAGTAAATCAAGAGATAGGAAAATTTGGCGACAAGCTTTAAAATATATTTTGTTAGATGATGAGTTATACAGATGATGAGTTATACCGCCGGACAATAGATGGGCTACTTTTGAAGTACTTAGGTCCTGATCAATCTAGAGTAGCTATGGGAGAGGTTCATGAAGGAATATGTGGGACGCATCAGTCGGCTCATAAGATGCAATGGTTATTAAAGAGAGCAAGTTTTTATTGGCCGACAATGCTAGAGGATTGTTTTCGTTACTATAAGGGGTGTGAGGCATGTCAGAAGTTTGGAAATGTACAGTTAGCACCCACAACTATGTTGCATCCTATTATTAAGCCGTGGCCATTTAGGAGATGGGGTTTAGATTTTATTGGTTAGATATATCCTGCTTCTTCTAAAGGTCATCGCTTTGTTCTAGTAGCTACAGACTATTTTACTAAATGGACGGAAGCAGTTCCTCTAAAGAATATGACTCATTAAGAAGTGATTAATTTTGTTTGGGAGAATATAATTCATAGATTCGGTATCCCTCAAAGTCTAACTTCTGATCAAGGTGCTTCTTTTATGTCTCATCAATTTCATGAGTTTGCCGAATCTTTTAAAATTAAATTGTTGATTTCGTCACCTTATTATGCTCAAGCTAATGGACAGACTGAATATAGTAATAAAACTTTAATTAAACTTATAAAGAAGAAGTTTGAAGAGCATCCGAGGAGGTGGCATGAAGTGCTTTCGGAAGCTTTACGGGCTCATCGGATTTCTAAACATGGTGCAACCAAAGTGACACTGTATGAGTTGGTATATGGATAGGAGGTCGTGCTACCTGTAGAAATTAATTTACAAGCTCTTAGAATAGCCAGATAAAATGGTTTGTCGGCTGTGGATTATAATAATTTAATGATGGATATAATAGATGATGTTTCAGAAGAAAGGTTGAAAGCTTTAGAAGAAATTGAGAAGGAGAAATTAAGAATAGCTAAGGCTTACAAAAAAGGGTAAAAGAAAAATCGTTTCAATTAGGAGATTTAGTATGGAAAACGATTTTGCCTATTGGAACTAAAGATAATAAATTCGGCAAGTGGTCGCCGAGTTGGGAAGAACCCTATAAAATTGTAGAGATTGTTCCTGGTAATTCATATTTTGTGCAATCTTTGCAAGGGGAGAAGTTGCCTAAAACCCTCAGTGGAAAATATTTGAAGAAATACTATCCTAGTGTGTGGCAAGAGGTTTGATGGCGTTGTGATCCTAGTGTGTGGCAAGAGGTTTGATGGCGTTGTGGCCGATGTGTTAACAGGACATCGCTCTAAGCACAAGTATTGGCCGATGTATTACTGAAGCATTGCCCTGAGCAATGTATGGCTCGTGAACCAATTTATATTGTCCTCAGGTAAAAGATTGCTTGCTTGCATTGTTAAGATTGCTTGCTTGCATTGTTACGGTGTTTTTGGTAAATGTAATTATACAAAAACAGGGGGCATATGTTTATAGCATAATTTGGCTAGCTTGTTTATTTGATAGGTCAAATTATATTAAGTACCGGTACGTGAGGGAAAGAAGGAAGCAAAAGGAAATAGCAAAGGATCCAGAGTCTTGTTTTAGAATTGGAGATCGTCGAGTACAGCAAAATAATTCATGAAGGCGAAACAAGTATATTTGTGCGGAGTTTTGCATGGTTGAATGCCCTGATCATGGAAGGAGAGATTACGCATGCATAAACGGTGGTGCTGGTAAATGAAGCAACTCCTATGAAGATTTCCATTATGGTGTGATTAGCATGTGGCCGGAAATTTTTTATTGTTGCATTGTAAACCAACGTGTACAAGAATATGGTCTAGTGCGGTCACATTGTAGATTTAGCAGGATAGAACATTGTAGATATGGTAATCGAATTGAACTGGTCAAGTCTTATTCAGTTTAAACGAGAGTGTTGTACCTATACGTGAAGTCATGTATGCCTTATAAATATTAAGGTCATGGCTGATTGAAAAAAGACACAATCAAGATGTTCTTTTTTTCAGCGCAGTAGCTTGTAGTACGTGCCGAGCCCTAGCAGCCCTAGAGCTTGGTCAATCTTTGCTGTTTTGCGCTAAAAAACGGTTGGTTCTGTCCTCCGCGATAGCGAGGTATGTTTGTTGCTTTGCTCGTTCGTCGTAGCGAAAGTACGACAGTTATCATGTCGCTGCGCGGATCAATTTCGGCGGCAACAGCAACCTCGTCACGGGCGTCCAGATCCTCCGGCCTGGCAGCTGGGGCTTGCGGGTGGACACCGGGAAAAAGAGGAAGGGAAGTAGAGAGCCGGGGAGGGGAGGAGGGCTGCCGCTGACCCGCGGTTGCCTGCTGGTTTGGAGGAGGAGCGCCGCCGCTGTAATGGCTAGGGTTGGGGTCGAGTGGAGAATGGGGATCGACGGAGGAAAGGAGGCGACTCGTCGCTTCTGGCGAAGCAGCAGCAAGCAGTCGCGGATGAGGGGATAGGTGGGCCGGTAGCTGTGAACAAGGTGGGCTGTATTATTGGGCCTCTTTACAATACGGTCTATTCGGTTAACCGGGCCTAGTAACCGAACATATCGGAGTAAATTCGATTACTTGGACCTTGGGACCGATCTGAATTTTCGGTTCGATTAATTCGGTCGGTCATTACGGTATTTCGGTTCGGCTCGGTTACTCGGTCTCGTCCAGCCCCAGACAACGCCGTTACGTGTCTTGCTAGGGAAACAAAAGAACGGCCACCTTCCTCTGAGTCTGCCGTAGCCACGCTCACTGACATGTGGGATCGGTATGCCGTGAGTAAGGTAGCCGTCTAGTCCACATTCCATTTCTACCCAAAGCCAAAACTGATAAGGCGCAAAACCACCTCGGCCGTCGCCGCTACATCGCCTCCAGCCCTCCACCATGATGTCCCCGGCGGCCTCCTCAACGGCCCCGGCCGTTGCCTTCCTCTCTGCGGCGCCCACCTCCTCCTCCTGCAGCCGCCGCAGACGCAGCCGCCTCCGCTCCATCTCCGCATCCCTCTCGCCGTCAGCTTCGTCCGGTAAACCCAGCTGCTCCCCTTCCTCTCCCCCGCCATCTCCGCCCTAATCTGAGCATCTGACCTACCCACCGCGTCTCGTACCCAGAGGAGCCGCTGTTGGTGCGCGCGGCGCGGGGCGAGGACGGCCTCCCGCGCCCACCTGCATGGATGATGCGGCAGGCGGGGCGGTATATGGCGGAGTACCAGGCGCTGGCCAAGCGCCACCCCTCGTTCCGGGAGCGGTCCGAGAACACGGACCTCATCGTCGAGATCACTCTGCAGCCCTGGCGCGCCTTCGCGCCCGACGGCGTCATCCTGTTCTCGGACATACTCACGCCGCTGCCGGCCATCGGGGTGCCGTTCGATATCTCCGATTCCAAGGGCCCGGTGATCCAATCGCCCGTGCGGTCCGAGGATCAGGTCAAGCAGCTCGTACCTATCGACCTCGATAAGCTCCATTTCGTCGGGGAGTCGCTCAGGATTCTGCGAAATGAGGTAATGCCTGTATACATTTTGGTGCTACGGAAAGCTTTGGTTCTATGGAATTTCGTTGTTGTAGTGGTTTAGGATTGAATGATCCAGATTGCTAGCTATGTTATACAAGGTAGCATTAAAAGTCAACGCTCATACTGGGATTTGACCTACAAAGTGCATTGATGTGTAATGGATTCAAGTAACGTCAGGTTCACTACTGCATGCTATGAAAATTTTTGAAAATGACACTAGGCAATGAAAATTGAAATTGTTGGTAATTACTAATTGCTAGCCTCATGCAGGAATAGTTGGTTATTACTGCTAACGTGATGCAGTTGTACTTTTCAATCATACATTTATCATTTATTAAAGTTAGTCTTTGTGGTGCTGCAAATATGTTTATCTCCTTGCATTTCTTTTTGAAAACTAATGTTGGCAGAAGGTCCATTATTAACAATTTAACATTAACGTATTAGTGTAGCATCTGCAAAGCAAAACACTATTGGTTAATTTGTTCTGTTTTGGTGGTTTCAAGACTGTTTTTGGCTGCTATGAATGCCACCAACTGAAAACAAATGTCAGGAAAGCAGGTTTTGATGCATGGTGTGAATGAGATCTTGACATTTTTGAGGTATCTCGTGAAACAGGTTTTCGAATATTGGCAACTTAGTAAATAACTAAATATGCTATGCTGTTGCTTTACTTCTTTCTAGACGTTGATTGTGTGTAGGTGTTACTAGATGCATATTTGTTATTATCTGTATTAGATGTTTATGAATGTGATTGTCTGAAATTTCTAGTGGTATGGATTAGGCATTTCAATTTAAAGTTCCTAGTGGTTAATGAACTGCAAGCCTGGTAAAAAGTCAGTACAATGCTAATCATGTTGTATATTTCAACCCAAAGCTATATTGTTGTTGCTCTCATTGTTGAATATTCTGCTGGGGAAACTACCACCGCAAATCCGCTATACATTCTCAATTTCTCATGAACATCAATAGTTTATTTATGAGTGCACTTTTATCGATATGAATTGGATTTGGTATGGTTCAGCAATGCATTCTGCACTACACTTTCTTTTGATGCTTATACACCCGTTTGCTCCTTTATCCTCTAGATTGATGGAAAAGCTGCTTTGCTAGGATTTGTGGGGGCCCCATGGACAATTGCAACTTATGTTGTTGAAGGAGGGATGACCAACACATACACAAATATAAAGAGCATGTGCCATACAGCTCCAAATGTCTTGAGGGGCCTTCTCTCACACCTTGCACAAGCAATATCTGACTATATCATTTACCAAGTAAACTCTGGGGCTCAGTGTATACAGATATTTGATTCATGGGGTGGACAACTTCCACCTCATGTGTGGGAGCAGTGGTCAAAACCATATATCAAACAGGTAATTGTTCCTTACTTTTCTTGCTCTCATTTATTCCCAACTTCACATATGGCGTGGGTGGCATCACTATGTATCTGCACTGTATAATACAACAGTAATGTCTACCAGCACTAAATGTTCTAAAGTTCATTATCTTCTGAGAATTACTCTCCTTATGCTTACACTGAATACTTATCATATGATTAAATGCTTTAATCCTCTGCAATTTCTGGTAGCACATTTTACACGACTTGTTATGGTTACGGCTACAAGTTCTTCATAACCTGTGAAAGTGAATATGGAAAGAGCTAATCTTTTACACATAATCATTAACTGATGTTTATGTCAGCAACATGTTCTCAGTAATTTGGATTTGTATATTATATGACATGCAATAATGCATTTAGACACTGTATGTTGCTTTAGTTTGGTTTACATATGTGTAAGACTGCAACTAGCACAATATATGTAGTTGGCTGACTTGGTCATAAATGGTAAATTCTGCAGGCTCAGTTGTTTAGAAGGAAAAATCCCAATTTTCATCTTGAGCTTGTAAATTTGCACAAGTTCTAGCTTGTTTGGGACTGTTATTTAGATTAAAAGATTCCATGCAAAATTCTAATTTGGTCTATTCTGTTCATTAACCTTTTCCATTTCTTTGACAGATTGTGAGTAGGATTAAGAAAGAGTGCCCTCATGTACCCCTTGTGCTGTATATAAATGGAAATGGAGGTTTACTTGAGCGCATGAAGGATACAGGAGTTGATGTTATTGGGCTTGACTGGACAGTGGACATGGCTGATGGAAGGAGGCGCCTTGGTAATGGAATTGGTGTACAAGGGAACGTGGATCCAGCATTTCTATTTTCACCGTTACCAGTATTGACTGATGAAATTCATAGGTCAGTAACGTTTCATCATTCAATTGTATTTGTGTTTGAGTTTTCGTTGTTTGCAATTAATTAACGAGATCCCCAAAACTGCTCCCTCAGAAGTATATACGTCTTCCTGTCATGTTTGTTACACCATCATTGCTACAGCTTTAGCTCATTTCATTTCTGACACAAGTGTACGGTTGTATACAAATGGATATCCATCACTTGTATACAAATGAATAATCATCTTACTCCTTAGATGTATCGAATTCTTGATCATAGAATAGGAAATAGATGATCATCTCACACAGTTTTAGGGTGTTGCATTATCTTTCTGCATGTTGTTAGCGATCTCACGTAACATGTAAAGTGCAGCAGTATTAAGCCCTTCATGTTTGTGTTGTGTTGCATGGGAGTTGTCTCGTTTGATGCATAAGCTTCTAAAGGAGCTGCACCTTCCAGTCATTATATTCGAAATACCTTTCCATGCTGAACTGCTAATAATTGTTTTATCACTATCTGCTCTGCAGGGTTGTGAAATCAGCTGGTCCAAAAGGTCACATTCTTAATTTGGGTCACGGTGTGCTACAAAAAACACCTGAAGAAGCTGTAGCACATTTCTTTGATGTCACTAGGAGCTTGAGATATGACACCCTTTTCCAAGGTTCAGTTGCTGAAGAATTGCAGCCTGTTGCATGACAACGGCAATCCATTCTTGTTTTCATCAAATGTCTATTTGATCCGTTGTGTATCATCCTCGATTCCTAGTGTTGTCTAGCTCAATACCTTCTGCCTTCTAAGAGGCACTCCTTTTGCGAGAACCTGGATATGTTTTGTAGAGATATAGACAGAAAATTGATGCTATTTTATTCATTGCCTATCAGCTTCATTATTCATCTGCTCAGTAAGGAAATGATGCAACCGGGTTGTAGAAGGAAATCAGGGGAGGATGCAGGGAGTTGTCCGTTTTCTTCTTTTAGAGCCTCAAGCGGCTGCTATTACTCCAGTTAGAATGAATTTATGCAGGTCCTGCAAGGCTGCAACCTCTGTAATTTTCCAATGGGCATCATATTTTAGGTAAGTAACCCAAGGATCCTGATGTGGGCTGGTAACAATAATTTAATCTGTCATCGTTTACCTAGAGCAGTACTGGGGCCGCTGTTTATTACAATGTCAGATGGCCCATGTGTTCACATGCTGTCTAGGTTTAGCATATCACAGATCTCTGGTCATTCTCCTGGGCTTAAACAAATGATGTGACAAATACTTTTATCAGAAAATGGGTACTAGCCTTTTAAAATATGGCACAAGCATTACCCAAACTCGAAATGTTCTTTATCCGCCCAACTCATTTGGCAATTCATTTATTTTGTTATTCCATGATAAGACTGAGGCATTTCCCCTATGGATGGCTTGATAACTGATATCCTGTTAGATGATAAGACCTATGGCTTTTGTCACAACTGACTCCATTACTTATGGAGTATAACAAATTACATGAATGCTGTCGCATGTATCTGATGATGTCTGACTGAGCATTTTCAATTCAAGAATTTATGATGCCCTGAAATACTGGGCGCAGTTTGGTGTTCTTTTTTATCTCTCCTAGCAGCTGAAAGTTTAGATCGAAATTAAGCGTCGGCAGCTATGATATATGTGGGTCAACCTCTGTGGTGTCTAAATCAATCAAAATATGATTGCCTTTCCAGGGACAGCACAATGGACCATATGATGTTAATTATTACTGTGGGGTGGGGCTTTGTCTCCTGGATGGTTAACTTTTCCAACCAACTACTGGGATACTTAGGTTAAGGGCCTATTCGGTTCGTGTAACTAAAGTTTATCTCTATCTCGAATATTTAGATATTAATTAGGAGTAGGAGTATTAAATATAGGTTAATTACAAAATTAATTATATAAATGAAGGCTAATTCGCAAGACGAATCTATTAAGCCTAATTAGTTCATGATTTGACCATGTGATGCTACAAAAAATATGTGCTAATCATGAATTAATTAGGTTTGATAGATTCATCTCGCGAATTAGCCACGACTTATGCAATTAGTTTTAAATTAGTTCACGTTTAGTTTTTCTAATTGGTATCCAAACATTCAATGTGATCTGAATTAAAAATTTGTCGTAGAAGCTGAGTTGTGCAGTAGTATATTTACGCAGTGAGTATCACGTTATTTATTAGGCGAACACACGAGATCTCTTTTAGCAAAAATCGAAGTCCTGGGGGACGCACTGAATTATACCTGCCTCCTGATTTGCCACTGGCTCAGAATTGTGGCATGTGACTGAAACGCAGCTCCCATGCTTCATGAATCATTCATGTGTTTTGTAATTGTATTTGAATCGCTATGGTTGCTTGAATTGTTTGCTTGCGTGGTCGTAAAGGGATCTGATTGGGATCCTCCACCACCTCCGTTGACAGCATCTAGCGCGAGCAGATCTGATGGATCGTGACAGTCTTTTTTTTCCCCCTAAAAAATGGAAATCGTGACAGTCTTCTGGTTCACGAATATTCAGAAAACGCAAAACAGAATTCTCTTCACCCACCGCTCCGTCGGGCAGCATATACTAATGTCGTGCGGATGACGAGCGGATACTGCATCCTGAATGTGCGCTTGAGTACGGAGCAGCAGAAAACCACGCTCTTTGTCTGGTTTTTCTTTGTCTGGTTTTTCTGGTTGGTAGGAGGCTAGAACAAGGAGCCTGTTCGCTTCAGCTTATAAGCCGGTTGAAAAAGCTGAAACGGCTGATTTATTGTGAGAGGAAAACACTGTTTGGTGGCTGATAAGTCGACTGAATAAGCTGAAGCGAACAGACCCAAGAGCGTTCATCGAGATTCGCCCGGTGTCTGCAGTGCAATCCTCCGAAGACTGGGCGTTCGCTCGCATTCGAATCGGAATGGAACATCATGGAATCAGCTGACACTACTCCTTTTGAATCTGCAGTGCAGTCCTCCGAAAACTTGATGACACTACTCAACTCTAATTCCTGTGAACACTATTCCCTTGTTGTAATCAGGAAGGTACGTGTCATCGAGTCTAATGCCTGGAAACAAACGGGGTGCCGGAAACAGAACATTTTAGCTTGTGCACAAACACAAGGAACTAACGACCAATAGATATTTTCCAGCCACCTTTTGAGCACCGTACAAGCGGACACCTGCCCCTTTGCTGCCACGTTTCAGGGGAGCTTTCGGTCACAGAAGCGTTTCGCTCTCCCGCACGCCCCCTACCAACCGCGCAGTTGGAGCTTTCGGCCACACGAACGTTTTCGTTGTTGCAGGAAAGACCGGAAGAGACAGACCCGGTCCAGGTCCAGCACATCCTTTTTCCGTGCGCCCGGATTGCGTTGAAAACTTTCCGGGCGGACGAATCAAAAGCTGCCGCCCTCTGGATTCAGAAGCAGGCTAGCACATTCTTTCCGCAAGAATCCTGCCCCTTTTCCATGCGTGCTCGTAAATCATAATGCGTGGCAGCGTTAAGCCATCTCTCGAGTACACTTTCACAGCAAGGCAGAATAGAAATATTGTTTGTGTAAAAAAGTAAACTAAGGAGATATTCGAGCCGTACATTTGGGGAGTAAATTTGGTGTCAAGAAGAAAATGTCTATCTCTTGAAATGTCGATTTATTATTCCATCCTCTCTTTTTTGAAACTAATTTATTATTCCATCCTTGGCTGGGCGACAACAGTGGAGTACTCGAGGAAAACATCTCGTGGGGCTCGGTTTTACCCAAAACAAAGCCTCCTCCTCTACACAAATCTAACGCCACCGAGCGCTTGACTTACCCACAGCATGACACATAGGTCCCACTAGCTTCCGGACCCATCTGTCACACCAAACCAGGCCGAGAGCGTAGCAGAGAACTTGCCTACTGTACGCGGCTTACGGAGCCCGAGACGGCGTGACCCCCATCCCACCCGCCCTCCCGCTTCCCGAAACACGCGGCCCCATGCTCCGGGCGTGGGGAGCCCATCCCCACCGTCCCTTCTCCATCTGACGCACGCGCGCCGCCCCGCTGCGCTCACCACGCCTTAAACGCCACCGCCTCCCCCGTTCCTCCTCCCCCTTCTCCCTCTCCCTCTCTCTCTCCCTCTCTCTCCATCTTGTTGAGCTGAACGAAACGCAACGCCTCGCTGCGGAAATACTAGTTGCAGCAGCCGCGCTCGCTCACGAGTCCTGCCAGAGTCTCCTCACTGCCAACCCCATTGCTCCCGCCCGCGACCAATCCGCTGATGGCCGCCGCGCTCGGGGAACCCTAGGAGCGGGCGGGCGCGCGGCTGAGACGCTCGCCATGGGCTCCCTCGAGAACGGGGCCGCGGCGGCGGGGAGCTACAAGCGCGGGCCGGCCCCGGCTCCGCAGCCGCTGCGGGCGGGCGGCGTCGGCGGCGGCTCGCGGAGGGTGCGGGCGAGATCCAGGCTCGCGCGCTTCCTGCTGTTCGAGAAGGTGGACTACCTCCACTGGATCGTCGCCGCCGCCGCCTTCTTCTTCGTCGCCATCGTCTTCGTCGCCTTCCTCCCGGGCTCGGGCGTCGTCGAGCGGCCCAGGCTGCTGCTCCCCTCGCGCCGCGCGGGGCCGGGCCGCGGCGGGGGCGAGCTCTCCTCGCTGCCCCGCGTCGACGTTGGCCTCGGGGGCTGGGAGGCGAGCGTGGTGTTCGAGCCGACCAGGCTGAAGGAGAAGTGGGCGAGGGAGAAAAGGGAGGAGGCCCGGAGCTTGGCGGAGCTCGGGACACCCGTCAGGAGGCTGGGGGTACGGAAGCCGCGCCTTGCCATGGTGAGTACTCGTGTGCTGGCTTGGGGGAGGATTTGAGTGGGTCGGGGATTGATTTCTGGCGATGTAGTTTCTGATTTTCCTCGCTGCTCGCGTTTGAAACTTCTGTAGGTGTTTGGTGACCTGTATCCCAGCGCAATGCAGCTTCAGATGGTTAGCGTTGCCTCGGTGCTGGAGGCTATGGGCTACGAAATGAAGGTGCGTCACACTGAACTACTTTGTCACGGATCATTGGCTACTAATGTGTGTGTTGGTCATTGCACAAGCACGTGGAGGTACTGATTTGGACGGGACGCGTGCCCTTGTGTTCATTTTGTTAGATTTTGCATCTAGCAGTTGTTTGTGGGTGAACTGGAGATGGCTTAATGGTTGAGCTGAGCTGTTGTGATTTATCGTCTTTTTATGGAGCAAATTGGTTTTGCCATGTATGATGTATAAATATCTCTGGCAATGCATCAGCCACATTGTTGTTCTCTATGTTCTAGTTTGTAGAAGGAAAAATAGGAGGATATACAATGCTAAGTGTGGGGTTACTTCAACTGACTCTTGTGGTAGTCAAATTTTCTGCAGTTGGCTGTCCTCAGTGTGAAAGTATTATGATGCGGATTGTATTTTGCTAGGTCCATGTCGATGTAGAGTTTTTGTGCTATGGAAAAATTTCACGGGCTACACCTTACCAAGTAGCTATTTCGGAGATGCTATCCTTTTTGCTGAAATTTCTTCCTCTACTATAGTTACTCCTGGCAGTTGGTTTTTGATGTTGATAAACCTGTCTAGTTAGTGATTGATTTGCCTAAGAGGAACTTCTGCTTTCGTGTATTTGAATGCTGCTACCAGTAACATGATTTATATAAGCATTTGTGACACTGCATTATGAATTGGCTGTCAGAACTTGGAAGCTTAAAGGTATCCAGATCAATCGACTTTGCCTCTTTCATGGATGGATCTTATGTCTTAAAAATGTGTAAGGAATAAATACTTTTACCCTTTTTGTGCGTGTAGAGTATTACCTGCAAAAGTTGTGAATTAGCAACATTATTAGACTTCCATATGCCCAAGAAACACACGAGACCTACACCTAACCAAAATGCTGGCAATGCTAATATCCCTTTCCTGTGGAGATAAGTTGGCACATTGCTTTATTCGTATGAATTTCTTGAAGTATGTTTATAAGTATGTGCAGAATTTTTGGATAATGATACTTGGAATATTGTATTAATATTATTACACACTAAGCTGCTAACTTTAGTCAATGTTGCTGTATCACGTTGTTTGTTCCTTTTCTTTTTTGATCATTTGGATGCTAGTATGAGTTAAGATATCCTACATATATATTTGCTTACTCACTGTCATATATTGCCCCCAAAATAATTTCCCTGAACCTTAATTTGCTTTACAAATTGTTAATCCAGGTTTTTTCACTTGAGGATGGCCCGTGTGGTAATATTTGGAGAGCCATTGGAGTACCGGTGTGCGTTTTGCCTGAGGACACAAACTTACCTAATTCTGTAGATTGGTTAGAGTAAGTTTTTGAAGTTCTCTCTCCTGTTGTTATCTTTTCACTTACTGTATTATCATATTATGTGTCCCATCCTGCTTTTACTAAGGTATATGGCACCAGCCTCACTTTCTAATTATTTCCTCACCAGGTTTATTTGCATTATTTCTGCAGCTATGATGGCGTACTTGTGAATTCTATTGAGGCAAGACCAGTATTCTCAAGGTAGTATTACAAAACTAGAATTGCATGACTATATGTTTCTTCATCTGTTTCAGATTGTGATAGAATGCTTTCTGAAAGTCAGATGTTTGATTTGGACCATGTGTCTCTGCCTTCCTACAGTCTTCTGCACGAGCCTTTCAAATCCATACCTGTCATTTGGACTGTGCATGAATGTTCTCTTGCTCATCGTATTAAAGAATATAATGCGAGTGGAATGATTCAGATCATAGATGCTTGGAAAGAAGTCTTCAGCAGGGCAAATGTTATAGTTTTCCCAAACTATATATTACCGGTATTTAATTCTAATCTGATTGTGATTTCAACAAACATAGTCATTTTCATATGGATGAAGATCGACCTAAAAGTATAATTAAATATTTTTCCTGCAGGTGAAGTATGCTGCATTTGATTCTGGTAACTATTTCGTGATTCCAGGTTCTCCCTCAGAAGTATTTCAGGCTGATAACTTTATTGCCAAACATTACCACCAAGATGCGAGGATCAGCTTGGGCTTGAGCCCCAAAGACTTTGTAATCGCTATTGTTGGTACTCCATTTTCATATCGTGAGAATTTGATGGAAGAGACGCTTATCTTGCAAGCAGTAGGTCCTCTATTACAGCAATATCACTCTGATAATAGCACAGAGTCTGAACTGAAAGTGAAGTTCTTCACTAGGAACATAACCGAGAAGCATAGGATGATCCTTGAGGTTTGCTTTGCACCTTCATGTTCTGTTCATCTTGTGAATTGGTTATTTACATACTTCATTGCTTTATGTTGTGTCTAACCATGTATTAGTTTTCTGGTTTTTGATAGTCTATTGCTCTGAGTGTTGGCTTCCCAAGAGGTGCAGTGGAGCATGTAGCTGATGGTGACAAGGACAGCCTCCTTGGTACAGCTGACCTTGTTATATATGGTTCCTGTCTCGAGGAGCAATCATTCCCCAGTGTGCTAGTCCAAGCTATGAGTCTTGAGAAGCTGGTTATAGCTCCAGACCTTGCAATTATTAAAAAACATGTATGTTCATGTGCACCCATATTAGATTGTGATTCATCTCTAGGTTTCAAATACTGATGACTGCATATTGTATTATAAATAAACTAACATGGTTGTCATATGGTGTAGATTGATGATGGGGTAAATGGGCTTCTTTTTCCAAGAAAGAATATCGGCATGTTAACTCAAGTCCTACTTCGAGCATTGTCAAATGGTAAAGTCTCTGTTTCAGGGCAAAAGATTGCATCAGTTGGAAAGGCCTATGCCAAGAACCTTATGGCTTCTGAGACCATTGAGGGCTATGCTATGCTATTGGAAAATGTTATCAAGTTCCCCACTGATGTACTAAGCCCTTTAACCGCTGGTGAGATACCTTTAGCTCTGAAACAAGAGTGGAAATGGCACCTATTTGAGGACGTGAAGCATTTACATCATATGAATGAGAGTTTGTCTGGCTACAAGATACTCCAGAAACTAGAGCAGGAGTGGCATAGCAACCTAATGGAACGCCCTCCTGTCAGTACATCAAAGATTAGTGAAGCATTCTCTGCAATTGCCTGGGAGGAACAGAGAGCAAATGAGGTTATGGACATCAAAAGAAAAATGGAAGAAGATGAGGTAAAATGCAAAAGTTGCATATTAACCACATAGGTTGCACATCCTCTTTTTCAAACAATCCTTCAAAGTAACTGGAATTGATTATTATGCAGTTGAAGGACAGGAATGACCAACTTCATGGAACATGGGAGGAGGTGTACAGAAATGTCAAAAGGGTAGAGAGGTTAAAGAATGAATTGCATGAAAGAGATGACAAGGAGCTTGAGCGGACAGGTCAGCCGCTTTGTATATATGAGCCTTTCTTTGGGGAGGGGACCTGGCCCTTTCTGCACCAAAGCTCTCTTTATCGTGGAGTTGGCCTGGTAAGCTGTTGTTACCTCTGAGCAACAAAAAATATATGTGGTTGGCCAGAATGTTCCAAAGATGTAGACAACTCTGATGCAGTAAAGTACTAAAGTATACCCAACAGACAACTCTAACAGTAAAGATAGCAATATTGTTGTAAAATATGCTATGTGACCCCAGGTTCTGGTTTAATCAAATTTATGGTTACACAAGCCTTTGATGAACAATATATAGCAATAATTTTGGAAGGTCAACTCCTCTTGAGGTCTATTAGGTGATGACATGTAAACTCCCATCCGTGTCATTGGATGATATTTGGGTGGAATACTACATGATTTATAATCAGTCGAGGAGGCGGAATACTACATGATTTCTCAATCATAGGGGGTTGAATTCTGCCACTCTTAATTGGTGTCCTCTATCCCCTTCATTCCTTCAAACTCTTATCCAACCAAACTGCATCCAAGAATCCACTTGGTGAATCCATAATTTAGCATCCAACAATTGATTTGCACTAGATATTTTTTCCCTTTTTTAAAATTGTTATGTTCAAGCAAAATAGTTGCTAAAACTAAATCTAGCATTGTTATAATCTAGCCATAACAAGCATAGTTACCACTACCAATGGAACAAATATGGCACTGTCAAGACTATGATTTTGCTTTACAAATATTTAATGGCTCATGTTGATAGTTTCCTTCTCTTTCATTAGTCTTCAAAAGGTCGAAGACCTGGAGCGGATGATATTGATGCCTCTTCTCGCCTTCCACTTCTCAACAATGTTTACTATAGAGATATTCTTGGTGAATTTGGAGCTTTCTTTGCTCTCGCCAACAGAATTGACCGAATACATAAAAATCCTTGGATAGGCTTTCAGTCCTGGAGAGTAACAGCAAGAAAGGTAATGATCGAGTTCATTTAGATTTTATTTTTTCAATACCTCTTTTTTGGAGGTACCATGGATTTCATGGGTCTGATAAAATGATGCTTATGCGAGTGTTCTGTGTATGAAACGCACGCTTTTAGTGCAGTGGGAACTATCTACATTGTCCTGTATAACAATTAACATCCTACTTGTACTGAGTAGCTGTTTTTCTAAACAGGCAAACTTATCAAACAATGCTGAAACTGCAATCTTAGAAGCCATTCAATCTCAAAAGCATGGAGATACCTTTTATTTTTGGGTTCGGATGGATCAAGATTCAAGGAACCATGCTAATAAAGATTTTTGGTCCTTCTGTGATGCAACCAATGCTGGGAATTGCAGGTTAGCCAGTTAACTATGTTTCATATTTCATATGTTGAATTATTAATCTGCAAGCCTGCAAATGTAGTGGTTTGAGAAATGTTGCTTCTTTGTTTACTTTTTAGTCCCTTGTCGGGATTCATCTCTAGCTTACCTCGATTTGCTTGGGAGTAAAGGGTTCTGTTGTTGCTGCACATAGTCGATTCTATGAAGCAATACCAAATATGTTTTCCTACAGGATAATCATTCAAGGAGTTTTATGTTCTTTTCTTATAGAGTAGTTATTTTGAGATTTTGTACTGTAGGTTCTCCAGTGCCTCTAAGTTTATCATTGTTACAGAACTATGAGATCTGTTACATTAATAAATGTTATATATATGTATATATGAATATCAGCATCCTAGCCAATGTAATCAGCTGTCTTCTGTACCTTTCAATGGTATTAACATTGCGAACATTGTTCTGTTACAACTGAACTAATCTACTCCATGTTTGTACCTTGA
Organism: Setaria italica; assembly: GCF_000263155.2. Taxonomy (NCBI): domain Eukaryota; kingdom Viridiplantae; phylum Streptophyta; class Magnoliopsida; order Poales; family Poaceae; genus Setaria; species Setaria italica. The sequence goes on along the minus strand of NC_028454.1, from coordinate 29,302,914 downwards.
AGGTTAGCTGTTTTGGAGGCCTTCCAAAGAATGTATGGTGTACAGCTTGATCATGAACTGGATTCTCTGCTACACATGCCTAATGATGGAGACACTTGGTCTGTGATGCAAAGTTGGGTCATGCCTACACGGTCATTCCTAGAATTTGTTATGTTTTCAAGGTATGGGTTATGTTTTTGGAATCTTATTGAGAATCTAGCGAGTGTTATTACATTTATAACTAGATAAAAGATGTGTGCACTGGTTAATTATATAATGCTATATGTATATCAAACTATCCACTGTCGCAACAGGATGTCGCTCACTTAAATACATGTATGTCGGTATTGGTAGCATTATAGTGCTAGTGATGATTTGAGGCAGTGTAATTTATGATGATAATTTACCAGTTAGAGGGTAGCCTTGCAATTGGCCAAGATCCAAGTGAAGTGCCTTTTTTGACATGGATAATTTTAGCATAGTTTCTTATTGACCAGGGTCCAAAACAAAACCCATTTGTCTACAAGTATTTGGTCATTTGATCACTTCAAAGGATTATGTTGCTATAGCAGCATGCTAGGCATAAATCAACATGGAACAAACCCTTTTGGTCGCTATTTGCTTGCTTGTGTTGTTCTTTGTGTTCATTCCTTTTACATGATAGGATTTGTATCAATTCAGCCTTTTCTATATGCTTGGTTATAGTTACAGTATGCTGTTGTTTTTTCAGAATGTTTGTTGATGCACTGGATGCACAAATGTATGACAAGCACCATCAAACTGGGCATTGCGTCTTGAGTCTCCACAAGGTTAGCACTGTGCCACTTTTTTAGATATAACATTAATTTATTTTCAAGTCCTTTTCTGGAGCACTATACTTTCTGAGGATAGAATAATCAATAGTATGAAATGAAATTTGCTATCTATAAGGATATGAGATAATTACCATGCTAGTATACATGGTCGCCCTCTTGTGCTTAGAAAAGAAAAGAAAAATAGAAGCTCATCATTCGCATCAGCCTGATAATGAGACTTGTTTTCATTATGCACTTTTGCCACATGCTTTTGGTTAATTATAGCTCACCTACCTTTAAAAAATTGCATTGTTGACCTTTTTGTATTTTGTACAGGACCGGCACTGCTACTCTCGCCTTCTGGAGTTGATTGTGAATGTTTGGGCATTCCACAGTGCGCGGCGGATGGTTTATGTCAATCCTGAGACTGGTGCAATGCAGGAGCAGCACCAGCTCAGTGGCAGGAGAGGTCAGATGTCAGTCCAGTGGTTCTCCTATGCCATTCTGAAGAGCATGGATGAGGAATTGGCAGAAGAGTTCGACTCGGATCACCCTGACAGGAGGTGGCTCTGGCCACAAACTGGAGAGGTCTTCTGGCAGGGTCTCTATGAGAGGGAGCGGACCATGCGGCAACAGGAGAAGGAGCGGCGGAAGCAGCAGAGCAGAGACAAGATCCAGAGAATCAAGAAGAGAGCTCGGCAAAAGACGCTGGGCAAGTATATAAAGCCACCACCAGAGGATACCGGTGGCTCGAACCATACAATGACCGTAGATTTGTAGCATTTTGACCGCATAATTGGGGCGATGATTCTTTCCGTTGGAAATTTTGTTCATTCTTTCTTCGTTACGGCTAACCGCTAATGTCCTCGCTAGTTGCCCCCCGGACGGGTGTGAATATTTTTGGTCAGTTTTGTCATGCCCTCTGTTTACTGTGGCTTTGTAACATATCTATAGCACCGAGTTGCAGTGGTGTAAATTTGGGTTTCCGTAGGATTCTGGTCTCCTCGAAGCTAAGCTTTTTCTAACTGCGGCATTGCATTTGCAGCCTCCTTAACAATTGAGTAAATGACCCATGATGTCCTATATTGTTAAATTTCCGGTTAATGTCTGCTCTCCGTGTTTCAAAGCCTGCTCAACAGGTCACACATAGAATGTTGACAGACAGTTCTTGAGTTTTGAAAGCACAGTATACATTTCGCACCAAATGACCAAAGCATGCAAATTGCAGAGCAACATACAAAACAGAAAATTGAAGTACCTTATTACATAAACTGAAACACGATAACAAGGATACTTCAGGGACCTTAGGTAATCACAGTAACTGAAAATGCTTGCAAAGAAACCAGGCAAACCGTCCATCCATGATCAATCCACATCCACCCATTCGAATTAGCAAGGTAATCAATTAAGGGTGTGTTTGGTCGGTGGCAGGAGCACTATCTTGCATAGGTGGATATATACTTTCAGAGAAGAGTGTTTTCTGTATGAGCTGACGTAGCCTGCATAAACGGATGCAAATATACATCTCTATCTGGAACCGGCGGATATGCCCAGATGGACCGTCTTGTTCATGGAGGATCGGTGAATGCACTGTATCTGCTTCAACCCTACTCGTCAGTCACTCTCATGTGCAGCTGTGGCTGCGGCAAGGCGACGAACGGGTGCTGCAGCAGCCGAAGCGCGGTCGGCCGGTTCGCGGGGTTCTTCTGGAGGCACAGGCTGATGAAGTTCTTGAACTCCGGCGAGGCGTCCCGCGGCGCCTGCGGCGAGTCGGAGTGGCAAATCGCGGACATGAGCGCGGCCCAGTCGCCCTGCTTGGTGAGGTTCTCGCCCAAGGGGAACCGGCCCAGGTAGACCTCGAGGATGGTCAGGCCGAAGCTCCAGATATCGCCGGCGTACCCGTCGTAGGCGCCGTCGTTCAGGTCGGTGTTGATGCGCTCGGGGCTCATGTACGCGATGCTGCCCACGGAGGAGTTGCAGGGGTCCATGATCTGGTTCAGGATGCGCCCCACACCAAAGTCGGCGATCTTCACGCGCCGGCCGGAGTCGATGAGGAGTTTGGAGGGCTTGATGTCGCGGTGCACGATGTGACGCCGGTGGAGATAGGCGATTCCTGAGAGCACCTGGCGCGCCAGGTGCGCGAGGAAGCGTTCGTCGGCGATGCGGTGGCCCTCGAGCGAGCCCCCGTCCATGTACTCGAGCAGGATCTGGAGCTCGCCGTCCAGCTCGTACATGCCGTGGCAGCGCACCACGGCCGGGTGCTCAGCGGTGCGGAGGATGGCGACCTCGCGCACGATCTGCCGCCGCACGGCGTCGTCGTGTTTGCCGTAGAGCACCTTGAGCGCATAGGCGCAGCCCGTGGTACGGTGGCGCACCATCCACACCGTCCCGCCTGCCCCGCTTCCGATGCAGCGCACGCGCTCCAGCTCGCACAGAGGCGGCGGCGGGTTCGGCGGCGCGGAGCCGGCCGAGGTGGGCGCGCCGAGCGACGCCGCCCCCGAGAGGGATCCCGACGACGACATGGACGACGGCGCGGAGGACGGAGGGAGCGGTAGCGGCACGGCGAGGGAGGTCAAATCCCGCTGCGGCAACGGCAGCGTGAGATCCGGGCGCCGGCGCGACCGCCCGGGCATGCCCGGCTGCTGCGAGATCAAAGGCCCGTCCGGCGTATTCTCAGATTTTGTCCTTTCCTGGGCACCACCATGGACTTGGACTATGTAGTCTTCGTCCTGGCACGTTTTGCCGCCATCATGGACATCGTCCGGACTTTTCACACTTTTGGCGCACTTCTCCTTCCTACGTCTTTTTCGGCCACCATGCCTGGCGTCAGTTTGAAGGTAGATGGTGACGTACGTCATGAGGTTAGCACGCCACATGTTTGTGAGAAAATTTAACAAAAGTAACGTCTTTATGTGCAAAATTACCAAGGAATATATTTTTTTTTTTGCGGGGAAAATTACCAAGGATATAAAGCAATGGGCGGAGAGCACAGATCACTAGTTTTATGAAATTTTGCTGCATGTAGGTGTAGTTTTATGAAATTTGCTCCTTGTTACAAGTAAATTTCATATAAGCATCTTTATTCTCATCCAGTGGCGGACTTAGGCAGACACTGCAGTCTGCATCGTAGTGTGATGTCTGCCTTGCTACGTGCCTTTAGCAAGTTTATGATGCAGTGCATTCCCGCTGATTGGAGCCCGAGCAGGTGTCTAGGGTCGCCGGACCCTGGGTCCGCCCCTGTTCTCATCGTTCCTTGAGTTCTCACCTAGAGCTACAGTGTTCATCCAGGCCTTAAGGATATCTTGAACAAGTCTTCAATCTAATTCAAGAAGAAATCAACTTGCGGAGGAGCGCGTGTGGTAACCCAATGTTGGGTTCGTGATTTACCATGTATCTTAATGATAGTGCTAAGAGAGTTAATAATTTATGTAATATTGACTTTTATGTATGCTGTAACATTTCTGCTCTCCTACTTGAATGAATAGCTGTGCTCCTGCTCCTTTTTAAAGGAGAAGGCCTTAAGGATACCATCTTCTACAGTACGGGGTTCTTTCTGGTTCTTCACTACTTCGTATATACCAAACTCTGTCACCATAAAAGTTCCAATTCACTAACTGCACTCTGATTCTGGGAATTCTTGGATGATTGCTAACGGCAGTCGTCGAGGCAGTCTCTGCATCAGAACTTGCATCCCAAACTTTTGCAGAGATCTCGCAGCATCCTGTTCTTGTTCTGGGAGACTGCATAAACCATATCGACTACATTAAAAAACCTTGAACATTGAAGTGGGGGAACACGAGTTCGATCCTACAATCTTTTTGTGTTCATGTGGCAACATTGAACATGTCTAGAAACAAGAAACTTTAGCTATGTACTGCATGTACCTTATTGCCGCTTCATCCGTGGGCTTCCATACAATTTTCATAGTACACGTCCGGGGTAGATCCTATCAAACCCGGGCAAGAGCAACACGACTGGAGGAATCTGAAAGGCTGACTCAATCCACCACAGCACAAACTCTGGGAACTGGTCAAAACTGCAGGCAGCCAATTTCTTGGAGAACCTGATACCATCACATCCACGCCATCTTGCCTGAAGCACAATTCTCTAAGGGTCCTTGGTTGGGTGTACGGCAGCGTACGTGTACGAGCTCGTCCAGGATCAGACCTTGTCCCAGCGTTTGGTTGATTGAATCGTACCACACCGTCCTGGACAGAGTTGTACCAGCTCAGGGAATATTCCACATGGATCCTGAATCATCCCGTACACTGAAAACAACCGGACCACGGCATCCAGGACGGAGCGCTCCCCCGCGGGTCGCACACGCCGCTCGCGACCCGCCGCTCCTGTGCCGCTCGCGGGTCCGTCGCCGGCTCTTCTTTCCCGACGCCGCCGCTCGTCTGCCGCTTGCGGGTCCGTCACCAGCTCCCTGACGCCGCCGCTCGTCCAGCGCCTGTCGGCCCGTTCCTCCCACACCTCCTCGCTGCCCATGACCGCATCTTCGCCGGCCCCGACCAGATCCTCATCGGCCACGACCCAATCTTCGCCGGTCAAGACCAGATTCTTGCCAGCAGCCACCAGTCAAGGTATGACCCGTGGTTCCCCCTTCTTCCCTTGTGTTGCGCGAACCCTAATCTTATCCATGGATGGGTTTGCGTGGGTCAAGCACCAAGATTGGACCAGGGTTTGCGGCGGCGGAGGTAGAGGGATTGTTCTTGGCCTATACAGGGACCAAGATCCTAGGATTCCACCCCCAAATTGAGTGGTATGGAGGTGTATTGATGCTTGTTTGTGTTTGATTGTGTAGTTGATTCACTCTACAAATTCCAAGTAGATGAGCAGAATATTATATTGTGTGTAGTAATATGCAAGAATATTATACAGTTCAGAATGTTCTTGATTGCAGTAATTTGTAGAGTGAATCAACAGTAGAATCTTATAAAGCAAGTAACATGAACTGTAGTAATATGCAAGAATATCATGTGCCTCAACTTGTTTTGATCTAACCCTTCTGTTTCTTAAAAAAATTAGTTGCAGTCATGGTTAATCCTCCATTGGTATTTGTTACAATTTTTTTTCATTGCTTTGGGTCATGTAGATGGACAAGAGGCAAGTTAAAAGGAGAAAATTGCTTATCAATGCTGCTGCATATATTGCCGCTTCTATGGTTGTTCTGTATGTCCGGTCCAAATTAAGGAATAGGAGAGAGCCTATTACATATGGCCCATTAGTGGAAAGGGATGCGGCTAGAATATGCTACATGAATGATAAAACTTTGCGGGATGACACAACCTGCACAAATATGATTAGGCTTAAGAGAGCATCTTTCTTCCAGCTATGTCAAGTTTTAAGGGAACGACAGTTGCTTTGTGACACAATACATGTATCTGTTGCAGAGCAAGTTGCCATGTTCCTCCATATGATTGGACACAATGAAAGAAATAGGGTAGTTGCTACAAACTTCCGGAGATCAAGTGAAACAGTAAGTAGATACTTTAGAATCGTCCTCAATGCCATAGGTGAGCTGAGAAATGATCTTATCCAACCACCTTCTTTGGAGACCCCAACCAAAATCGCAGGCAACCCTAGATGGGATCCATACTTTAAGGTATGATACTTGACAATCGTACCTTGCTGATAGGTTCATATTTCTAGGAACTAATCCTTCTTACGTGCTGAACAAATAGGACTGTATTGGAGCCATTGATGGAACACATATATGGGCCTCGGTTAGTTAGTCAATGGAGCTAGCTTTTCGTGGTAGAAAGTCATTTGCAACACAAAATGTGATGGCTGCTGTAGATTTTGATATGAAATTCACTTATGTTCTGGTTGGTTGGGAGGGCACAACACATGATGCTGTGGTTTTAGCAAATGTCCTAGAGTGTGAGAATGGTGGCTTACGAGTTCCCGAAGGTAATATTACTGTAGTTGTCTGTGTTCATACACTAATTTACTAAAAACCAATAAAATAAGCATTGTGTTCCTCATATCATAGGGAAACTCTACCTTGTGGATGTAGGATACGGAGCCAAACCTGAATTTATGCCACCTTTTCGTGGTGTGCGCTATCACTTGAATGAGTGGGGAAACAATCCAGTCCAAAATAAGAAGGAGCTATTCAATTGAAGGCATTCCTCTCTACGTGTGATTGTAGAACGTGCCTTTGGATCACTCAAGAGAAGATTTAAAGTCCTTGATGATGCTACACCATTCTTCCCATACCTTACTCAAGTTGATATTATCATAGCATGTTGTATCCTCCATAACTGGGTTGTTTCTCAAGGCACTGATTGTTTCATTCTGCCGGAGAACACATTGACACCTAGTCCCCATACTTCAGCTAGTGCACAATCAAATGACCATAGGTTCATGGTTGAAAAGAGGCAACTAATTGCTGAGAGGATGTGGCAAGATCGACAAAACCACTATGGCCATTAAATATAGTGTCCTTATGGAATAAGAACTTTGTAATATTTGCAAGCAGAATGTTTTGTAATATTTGGTTGACACCTTTTCTTCTATTATTAGTGTAGGAAAATATATAGGAAAATGAACTCAATAGTTTGAATTTCTATTGCCTTCATCTGTTTACTCACTAGTGTTGGTATGCTGCAATTGGTTTTTGTGTCCCTTGTGCAACAGATCAGTACTTTTCTTTGGAACTGAACTTATAATTTGATCCTACCTCCTATTTTTAAATCATGGTAAAGGTTGTTGTACAGCTTACCTGCTTTGCAAAGCTTCCATTCTTTACTTATATCATATTTTCTCTCATTGGCCGTCTTCAGATTTAGCTCTCATTTATTATATTATGAACTTTTCATCTTGTTTATTTCAGATTGGTCTTGGTGAGATCCACCGCTCAAATTACATATTGTTTGCATATCTTTTTTGTTACAGATTGGCCTTATTGTTCCACTTTCTTGTAGGAAATGGATGCTGCTGGGGGCCATATCCAATGGCCCAATGCGATGTCAACATTTGTGCTGACCTACTTGTCTGATCTTGTGAGGAATGGCAATCGGACCTCCTTTGTGTGCAAGAAAGTCAATCTTAATGCTTGTGCTAAGGCTTTAAATGAGAGTTTGGGTTGTCAAGTTTGTGGAACCCAAGTTAGTAACCATCTGAGGAAGTGGAAAAAACTTTATAAAAAGATGAAGAGGCTCCAGAATATCAATGCTGCTCTTTGGGATGAAGATACTTGCACAATTACACTTGATGCAGATCACTACCAATAATATATCAAGGTAAGGCTTTTTTTTTGCATAAGTGCATTACTGCTTTTTTTTTTTGCATAAGAATACTACCAACTCTAACTTCTAGTAGAATTCTTCACAATGGAAGAAGCATGTTTTAGTACCTATTTTACACAATGGAACTGTATGGACAGCCTAGGCATGTTTTAGTACCGGGAACAATCCACTTCATCTGTTTGACCTTATCTACAAAGAAACACTTAAGGTTAGAAACAACATAAAATTCGTTAGATTATAATTTGGAAACTTTGAATTGTCTAGAGAATGAGTAAGTAGACCTGAGCAAAATTGTGTAGCATTTGTGGGGCTAAGCTAACTGAGAGTGCATCTGGCCCCCTATGTGGGTTTTGGTGTTGATGACACGCATAGTTAGGGGACTAATACTTTTGTCAAGTTTTTAATAGGTTCTAATTTCAAGAAAAGGAAAAAGTATATGAAAAGACTCTCAAAGAGCCCCATGTGCAAAGCTAAGACGGCGATGAACTCTTTTCTAATTTCTAAGTTTAGTTTAGGAACGCCGTACTATAAAGAGGGATGTGGATAGATTGCTTGAAGATGCAAAGGTGCTTTATTGAGATGCTGACCAAAACTTGAGAGACACAAAACATCCATGAACACAACCTTTACCTCAGTTTTCTTTATGTACATCCAAAGTATCGACAGTGTGTCGGAAGTTCCGACAGTCATTGGAAGTTTGCAGAAAGTCCCGATAGGGACTCTCTGTCTTCCTAGTTGATCCCTATCGGAAGTTCCAACACTGTGTCGGAAGTTTCGACAGGGGTCAGGAGTTTCTGGAAACTCCCGACGGGAGTTCTCTGTCCAGCTGGGGTGTCCCTGTCGGAAGTTCCGACAGGTACATTACCAGCACAGTAATGGCTAGTTTTTGGGGGCTGGGTATAAGTACCCCTCTACCCCCTCCTTCATTTGCTGCTGACCTAACTTGAGGCAAACACCCCCAAGCATTGATTCCTCACTTCCTCACTCCCCCTTGAGCCAAATCCTTGAGTCCTTGAGCTAGGGTTTGAGTGAGAGTGAGATTGAGAAGGTGTGTGACTTGAGGGTTGAGTTGAAGTCCGAGAAGTTCATCTCAAGAAGCATCTCAAGCATCTCCGGCTCCGATTCGTGTTCTTTACTCTTGAAGCTTGCTTATAGACTGCTAGGTGTTGCCCGTTGAACGCCCTCTTTGTGTGGTGCGCTCGGGAGCGTTTGTATTACCCAATCCTTTGTGGATTCAATAGTAAGTGACTCAATCTTCCTTTGTGGTTGATTGAGAGAGGTAAAGGGTTAGTGAGGACCAGGCTCTTTGTAAGCTCCTCAACGGAGACATAGCTCTCTTAGTGAGAGTGAACTCCAGTAACAAATCTTTGTCTCGCTTGTTGTTGAATTCTTTACTATCTTGTGCCCTAGAAGCTTGTTTGTATTCGATCTCCTTATTTGTGTAGTTCCTAGCTTGCTCATCACCTGGAGTAGGCTCTACACGTTATTTACAATACATTGATTCAAATAGAATTTGCAGAATCAACTTTAATTTTGAGTTTCGCTTTGCTCCTTCTATCCTGTCGGAAGTTCCGGCACAGTACCGGAAGTTCCGGCACTGCGTCGGAAGTTCCGACAGTTCTAATACTATCGGGCATGCACCCTAGGCCCACGAGTCGACCTTGGACGGCCCACTGAGGGACGTACTCGGTTATGATTAGGACAAGGGGATAGGCTTATCCCACTCGGACTAGTCAAGTATGTGTATGAAAACTACTCGGGCCATAACCGAGTAGAACTCTGTAATTGTACTCGGCTAGGACTCGGACTTCTACCCCTGCCCTCCCGTGCATATAAGGGCGGGCAGGGACCCCCCTCAAGAGAACAACTCCAGTTCATCCAAGATCAATACCAACAAACACACAGGACGTAGGGTATTACGCGATCTAGCAGCCCGAACCTGTCTAAATCGTGTTCCTTGCGTCACCATTGATTCCTTGATTCTCAACGATCCTTACCGCATAAAATACCACCTAGGGCACCCTCGTGGGTTGCCGGTCTAAAACACCGACAGCTGGCGCGCCATGTAGGGGACTCATCGAGTTTCTCAGCGCTAACTCAATGGCAACGGTCGTCATCAAGCCTGTCTTCGCCATCGAAGCGGGCGCAACCTTTGTTTTTGGATCCTGGCTCTGCATCGTCGATGGCGCTGGTTCGTTCCGGCGCCAGATCATTAACGCCCCGGAGAAGAAATCGGAGGAATTGGTCAGAAAAAACCAAGATTTCAACGTCAACAACCTCGAGTTCGACTTCAAGTCGGACTCGACTTCGGTTCGGACTAGTCGGTCCCAGTCGCTCCTCAAATCAACTTCAACTTCAAAACGGTTTCCAAACGGACTCCGCAATGCAGCCGAAGCCCACCAAAGTTTTCTTACTCGATTTCAACTCGAACTCGGGAACGACGAAGACAACGACTCCGACTCGGTCTATTTCCCAGAGATACCATTATCTGGTCCAGCCCAAGGACTGGTAATAACTTCAACATCACAAGGCAGATTCGTACATTGGCCAGGTTTGAGACCATCTCTTCTTGCCCGCGACTACGAGTCACGCCTTGTCACTCATATAGACAACCTCCCATATCAAGAGGGTGTCCCACTCACTTCCAACCGTGAGGAAAGTTCCACAGAGATTGCAACATCAAGCTCCGGAAGCTACTACCCAGAAAGGGAAGTCTTTATTATTACTCAAAATAACAACCCGGGTACTAGCCAGAACAGAACCCCCAGGTGATTATCACAACTCGACAACATCTCAGAAGACGAGTCTACAGCTGACGCCCCGCAAAATGAAACCTCCGATCAAAGGAACCAAAGAAGGATGCGCAATGCTACTCGAGCCAAGCGACGGTAGTCGATGGCTACAAATATTCCCATCACAAACCTTGAAAGAGCTTTGGACGCAGTTCAGGCTCAGGAACATACCACTCCACTTGCAGCAATCACTTCTATCAATCTTTTAACAACGTTAATGCCTCAAGACAGGGACCATGAAGCCACAGCTCAGCTCGTGCAGCGCGGCAACGGACTAATCGCACAACTCGCAGAGCAAGCCTACAAGCTACTCGACAAAGAATCACCAATCCTATCTGTTCCTCGCGTCACAGCTCACCAAGAAGGCAGCAGAGGTGCTGCAGCCAACAACAACGATGCTCAGAGAAACGACAACGAAGTCGTGAATCAGCCAAGGCAACACAGCCAAGGTCCGAGTAAACAAAATGCCCCAGTACGCCAGAAGGACGTCGGGAAAGTCAGCTGCACTAACTCCGTAAAAAGTATTCGCCCTACCCGGAAGAACCACGAAGTGTCAAACTTCAGTGATCTATGAGAAATACTCAACAGTCGGCGCGAGCAAGAAGTCGACAACTACAACCACTTTCCCGCTTTCACAAATAGGGTAATGAAGACTAGACTACCCGAGAAGTTCAAGCCAAGAGGAATCACCAAGTATGATGGCAAGCAAGACCCAATTTAATGGCTGCGATGCTACTCACTAGCAGTCCAAGCAGCCGAGGGCAATAACGATACCAAAGTCATTCACTTTCCCATATGCATGGAACCCGCACCGCTGACATGGCTCGAGTCCCTCAAACCCAAGTCAATCGACTCTTGGGCAGATTTGACAAAAGCTTTTACGAACAACTACGCCAGCTCCATGGCTAGACCAGGCAACAAGATCGACTTGAGCCAAATTAAGCAAAAGGAAGGTGAAACCTTGCGTGACTACTTACGATGATTCTTTGAAAAGAAGGCAACCATAGTTGACATTTCAGAAATAGACGTCATCGAGTGCTTCCAGAACGGACTCTACGACCGACGAACATATCAAGACTTCGGTCGACGACGACCAGCTAACGTCAAAGACCTCAAAGTCATGGTGCAATAGTGGGCGAACGAAGAAGACAAAGAGCGAGAGCGGTTCGGCTCCCACCGCAACCATGGCCGCGACAACACCAAAAACAATGACCAAGATAGAACCCGACATAATGATACTCAAAACCAGTTTTCGAGTAATCACAACCGCAAAAGAAAACCCGACAACACTATTGCTGCCATGACCAACTCCGGGAAAAAGGGATCCCGCAAAAACGATGAAGGGCCGACCTTCACCGAACTACTCAAAAAGCAGTGCCCATGGCACCCGACTAGCAAACACTCGGCAATAGACTGTTACAGCATGCGCCGAGTAATGCAAGACTTACCCGCGCCACCACCCCCTGAAGAATACACCAAGAAAAAGGATAAGGGCAAGAACAAAGTCCCCAACAACGACGAAGAAGAAGGCGACTTCCAGACCGCCTCAAAAATAGTCGACGTCATCTTTGGCGGAATCCCAGGCACCGCATCCAAGCGAGCCAACAAACTCATACTCAGGGAGATCATGGCCATCGAACCAACAGATCCAACACCGCTAAAGTTGTCAAAAGTGCCCATATCCTTCAGCAGGAAGGACCAATGGACCAAGTTCTCAGAACCAGGCCGGTTCCCTCTTGTACTCGACCCCGTGGTGGCAGGATCAAAGCTAACAAAAGTACTCATCGACGGCGGAAGTGGACTCAACGTCATTTTCGCCAAAAATTTGAGGAAGATGTGCCTCGACGTTACAGAAATGCTCACCCCAACAGATTCACCCTTCTACGGCATCGTACCTGGAAACGCAGCTATACCACTAGGACAAGTCATCCTCCCCGTCACCTTTGGAACTAAGGAACACTACCGTACCGAGTACATCAGATTTAAAGTCGCCGACTTCGAGACATCTTACCACGCCATACTCGGAAGGCCAGCACTCGCCAAGTTCATGGCCATACCACACTACGTTTACTTGGTACTCAAAATGCCAGGGCCCAAGGGAGAACTAACGCTACGGGGAGATCTACGACAATCCTACGAATGCGACACCTAAGCCGTGGAAATCGCCGCGACCTCTCAAACACCTAGCCCTATGCAACAAGTCTTCACAGCTTCAAAGAAACTTCATCCAACTGAACTTGAGATCCCAGAAAACAAGTCGGGGTCTACAAAGCTGAAACCCGCAAGCGAGCAAGACTTCAAACCAGTCGATCTCCAGACGGGTGACCCCTCCAAGACAGCCCTGATTGGAACATCAGTTTCCTTCGGGCTAACCACGACATCTTCGCTTGGAAACCAGCTGACATGCCCGGTGTGCCCAAGGAGCTGATCGAGCACTCTTTAAACATTGATCCCAAAGCTACTCCAAAACGGCAGTGACTCTGCAGGTTTGCTCAAGACCGACGAGAAGCAATCAAAAAAGAGCTAGCCAAGCTACTCGCGGCAGGGTTCATCAAAGAAGTCTTTCACCCTGACTGGCTCGTCAATCCCGTACTCGTTCGCAAAAAGAACAACGAGTGGAGAATGTGCGTCGACTACACCGACCTCAACAAGCACTGCCCCAAAGACCCTTTTGGGCTACCCAGGATCGACCTAGTGGTCGACTCCATTGCTAGGTGTGCTTTACTATGTTTTCTCGATTGCTACTCAGGCTATCATCAGATAAGCCTCAAAGAAGAAGATCAAGCTAAAATAGCTTTCATCACACCTTTTGGAGCTTTCTGCTACAAGACAATGTCCTTCGGACTAAAAAACATAGGAGCAACCTACCAGCGAGCTATACAGATGTGCTTCGAAAAGCAACTTCATCGCAATGTCGAAGCTTATGTCGACGATGTAGTCGTAAAAACAAGAAACCAGGAGGAACTCATCGCTGATCTGGAGGAAACTTTCTCTAGTCTACGAGCTTTCCGATGGAAACTCAATCCTACTAAGTGCGTCTTCGGAGTACTTTCTGGCAAGTTACTCGGGTTCATCATTAGCCATCGCGGCATTGAGGCCAACTCGGAGAAAATTTCTGCCATCACAAACATGCAAGCACCAGCTAGCATCAGGGATGTGCAGAAACTCACAGGCTGCATGGTCGCTCTCAATCGATTCATCTCGAGACTTGGAGAACGGGGACTACCCTTCTTCAAGCTTCTCAAACACCAGGACAAGTTCAAATAGACAGAAGAGGCAGACAAGGCACTGACGCAACTCAAAGACTTTCTGTCAAAGCCTCCTGTACTCACCGCTCCATCTCCAAATGAAGACTTGCTCCTATACATATCAGCTACTACCCATGTCGTCAGCGCGGCAATAGTAGTTGAACGGTCTGAACTAGGCCACGCTTACAAGGTTCAACGACCTGTGTACTTTGTCAGTGAAGTACTCTCGGACACCAAAACTCGGTACTCACCGATACAAAAACTCTTATACGCAATCCTACTCACCTCTCAGAAATTGCGCCATTATTTCCAAGAACACAACATCACAGTCATTTCTGACTTCCCGCTCGGCGAAATTCTCCACAATAGAGATGCCACGGGTAGAATCTCCAAATGGGCAGTTGAACTCGGAGCTCTAACCTTGGACTTCAAACCAAGGACAGCTATCAAATCCCAAGCTCTGGTAGACTTCATGGCTGAATGGACTGAAAATCAAGTACCAACACCAGTAGAGCGGCCAGAACACTGGGTAATGTATTTCGACGGTTCCCTCAAACTTGAAGGGGCCGGAGAAGGTGTACTCCTCATCTCCCCAAAGGGAGACCAGCTCAAATACGTACTGCAAATCTTCTGGGAAGCATCAAACAATGAAGCCGAGTACGAAGCACTGCTACATGGCCTTCGCCTTGCAATTTCCCTCGGCATCAAAAGACTACTGGTATACGGCGACTCACTAGTCGTTATAAACCAAGTCAATGACGAGTGGGATCGAAACAAAGACAACATGGACGCTTACTGCAAAGAAGTCCGCAAACTGGAAAATAAATTCTCAGGCTTGGAATTTCATCACATCGTCCGCGACAACAACGTAGCCGCTGACATGTTATCAAAAATGGGCTCAACTCGTGCAGAGGTTCCAGCAGGAATTTTCATACATGAACTGCACAAGCCGTCCACACCTGAACAAGTTACACCGCCAGTAGTCCAGACTACTGACGTCACGCGGGAAATCATGATGATAGAAGTTGACAAGAGGACTGAAGCGTCCCCACATAAGTAGAGACTAAATGTGATACAAATATTAGTTCCAGGAGGCTGATAACACATTTATTCGACAGATAATTCAGTTACCGTACAACTTCCGAGGGAGTGGGCGTGAGAGCCACGCAGTGATAAGAAGTAGATAAACAACAGCGGCTAACCAAGCGACTGCCAAAAGACAGCACTCGGGACTACACGGCAGCAGTAGCATCTTGGAAAGGCCAACGCCACATGCAGCGTTGGGTGCGGACACAACCTCTACTCAAGGTCTTCGGCGATGAAGTCCGGGTCTTCCTCTGTGGTTACGAAGCAAGGGTGAGTACGAACGTACTCAACAAGTCCAACCCCATCCACGGAGGGGGATACAAGCAAGTATATGCACAGGATAAAACAAGGATAGGCTAGAGTTTATTTGCAGTAAAGCTAAATTTTCAACACATGCATAGGCTCGTTTTCAAACAAATTTTTGTAAATCTTTTCTTTAGTAACCGAACAAGGAGTGGGGTTGATCCTACACAAAGGATCCAAGTTTTTATCGCTATCGAACTCCCCGTCCGCCATAGCGCACGGCACAACTGCCGGACTCTTCCAAAATCCCACACACACACGCACACACACACATGACCAACCATGCCCAAGTGCTAGTTATGTGACCAAGCCGTAACTCATCCAATACCATGGACACGGCTACCCGGATAGGTTTTAACTCTGCAGAGGTTGTACACTTTTCCCACAAGTAGGGTACCGCAGCACGATCACCTTAGTGCCGGTGCGGATCCTAACAAAGCCATTACCCACCTTAGCTAAGACTGGCTAGCCCTCATGGGAGCACCCAAGGGGTTCACGGCTCATCCACGAGACCGTAACCGGGACCTAAGTCACCAAGATCTTACTCCTTTTCCATGGGCTCCCGTTGCTCACCAGCACCCCTGAAGACTAACAGTTCAGCTAGTGGGATTTATGCTAAGCCGTTGCCCATACAACGGTCGAGTGGTTGCACGATGGTTGAATTAGGCAAGATGACACATCAACTCGGTCCTTACTCATGACAAGATGGATATCTCCCGACATTGCTCAACCACCAAGGTACAAGCACAACACCCTGTCATCCCACACAAGGAATACCCATCCATCCTGTCTACACATCCTTTTCCCTTGAACCCAAAAAGCCATTTTTCTCACTTGCACACACACACCCACACATTTATTTTCCGAAAACACCATTGTAATAATGTTGGTAGTCAAGTAGCAATTTCCTAAGCGTTCTAGCGGTGGTTATCGGCTAAATAGAGCGAGTCATATTTAGAGACAACCATAGGGTAACAAGGAATGTTCATAACAATCAAGGGGTGGCTATCCAACCATGTCTTGCAATGAAGTAATATGCATTTTGTAAAACGGGCCAATAGGTTGTGTTTGGTATTAAATATGCATCAAAAGGGTGAGATTGGACTTGCCGTCTTCAAAGCCTTCCGGGAGTTCCGGCTCATGCTACTGGTCCTCGGGCTCGGGCTCACGGTCAAACTCCTCCTCGGGATCCTCCTTGGGCAAGCCGCAATCTACGGCACACACAAACGGACACACAAATAAATAAAAGAAAGATCGATGTTTAACCGTGAGCTCCGAACAGAAAACGTGAATGGAAAATAGGTAGAAAGATTATTTTTGGGAAATTTGGATATGGATCGGCGAAAGTATTCTAGAGGATGAAGTGGTGAAATTTGGGATTGATTTGAGGAAGTTTGGCGCATGAAATGACGGGTTAAACATGAATTAGGGGCTTAAACGGAGGTTTCGGACTAACTTATAATAAACTAGGGACCTATTTGTAAATACTTTTGGAGGTGGAGGGGCTTATCCGCGAATAGGTTTATGAGAGTGGTGGAAGGACTGTTTCGCGAATAAGAAGAAAGAGGGGGTCAGATTGGAATTTTGGGGAGTCTTTGCCCTTCTTCTTTCTTGGGCTGGCTTGGAGATTGGGGAGGAGTGGGGGTGACGGTGGCCGGCCGACCGGCCTCACCGGCGGCGGCCGTGGAATGAGGAGGTGGAGGAACGGGAGGGGCTCCATTTTTCCCTTTACCTTGGGGAGTGGAGATGGGAAGGGGGCGGCCGGTGGTGGCTCGGGTGGCGGCGGCGCACGGGAGGGGCGGCGCACGAGCGGCAGCGTACGGGCGGCGACGGTGCTTGGCGAGGGAGGGAGCAGGGCGGCGTGTGGATGGGTGGGGAGAGGAGCCGGGCGGTGAGGCCCTTTTATAGGCCGGCGAGGGTGGTGCTGTCGGTAGGGGTCCGGGCGGCCGGCGTGCGGTGGGCTGCGTCGGGGGCGGGGCCGGAGCACGGCGTGGCGGGCACGCCGGCGGTATGGGACGAAGGTGGGGTCCGGTAGGCGGCGGTGGGCTCGGGGTATGCGTGCAGCTCGGGGTCGGCGGGCAGCGGTGGCCGGCACGGCACCGTGCCGTGCCGGGCCGGAGGCGGAGCAAGGGAGGTAGGGGGCCGGCATCAGGGTCCCGGCGCGGGGCCGGTCGACGGGCGGTGCGCCTCCCGAGGGTGCCGGCGCGGCTGGCGGGACCGGGCCGAGCGGCGCGGGCCCGAGTGGTGTGGGGGGTCGAGGTATGGCGCCAAGAGACCGGGCGCCTGGAGTAAATGCGCCAGGCACCAGGAGGAAGAAAGGGAGAGGAAAGAGAAGGAGGGAGGAAGAAGAAAGAAGAAGGAGGAAGAGAGGAAGAAGGAAAAGAAAAAGGAAAAAGGGAGGGGGAAAAGAGAAAGAAAAAAAGAGAGACCGGCGGCGATTGCGGGACGCGGTCGGAGCACGCGCGCGGCGTCTGACAACGGCACGCGGTGGAAAATACGGGCACGGATAAAGAGATAGGGGTCGGCTTGGGTGCCGGGACGGCAAAATCGCCGGGGAGATTTTCGATTTTCGGGAGCTCAGCGGTAAAAAGATTTTGAAGGCGATTTTTAACGGGTGATTTTAGTTGGTGATTTCCGCGGATGTTACAAGGACACCCTTCGTCGACTACATCAAGGATCACAAGTTACCCTCTGACAAAAACCAAGCTGAACAAGTCTCTTGACGAGTAAAAGATTACGTTCTAGTCGGAGACAAGCTCTACAAGAAAAGTGCATCATCAGGGGTACTCATGAAGTGCGTTACCTGTGAAGATGGCCAAGAAATCTTAGAAGAAATTCAAAAAGGAATCTGTGGCATTCACGCATCTTCGCGAACAATAGTTGGCAAAGCTTTCAGAGCAGGTTTCTATTAGCCAATTGCTCTAGCTTACGCCAAACAGTTAGTTCAAAAGTGCAAGGGATGTCAATTTCTCACTAAACAGCAACATGTCCCTGCCTACAAGCTAGTCACAATACCTCCAACATGGCCGTTTGCCTGCTGGGGGCTCGACATGATAGGGCCATTACCAACTGCGCCAGGAGGATTCAATCGAATACTCGTGGCAATCGACAAATTCACCAAGTGGATCGAGGTCAAACCAGTCACTTGCCCCAAGGCTGACCGAGTCCTCGACTTCTTGGATGAAATCGTACACCGTTACGGCTTTCCAAACAGGATCATCACAGACCTAGGGTCAAGCTTCAACAATCACGACTTCTGGGAATACTGCGAGAACAGCGGAATTGACGTTCGCTATGTCTCGGTCGCTCACCCGCGAGCCAATGGACAAGTCGAGCGTGCCAATGGCATGATACTCGAAGCTCTCAAGAAACGACTACATGACATCGGCAACACCAAAGGAGGCAAATGGCTCAAGGAATTACCCAATGCTCTATGGGGACTACGAACCCAACCATGCAAAAACTACTGGGCTCTCACCCTATTTCCTCGTGTATGGTTCAGAAGCTATATTACCCGCCGACTTCATGTGGCAATCACCTTCAGTCGAACAATACGACGAAGAACTGGTATAAGAAACAAGGAGAATAGATCTAGATAGTCTAGAAGAAGCAAGATGCGCAGCGCTCGTACAATCTGCCAGATATCTTGACGGGTTAAGGCGTTACCATGACCGCAACGTTAAAGAACGATCTTTCAACTTGGGCGACATGGTCCTTAAACGAATCCAAGACACGTCAGGATTGCATAAACTCAATTTGCCATGGGAGAGTCCTTACATCGTATCCAAGGTTACGGGACCCGGATCTTATAGGCTACAAGAGCTCTCAGGAGAAGAAGTACCGAACTCTTGGAACATTGAACATCTATGTTGCTACTACCCGTAGTAGCCAATAGAATTCGAGTAAATGATTCAAGCAAAAACTCGTCAACTACTCGAGCCACTAGCTCGACTACCAACTACACGATATACTACTACCAACTCAACAGACATTGCTGCCCTAGTACAAAGTTTCAGCGGTGGAGTAATTCCTTACCCAGGTGTGACAACTGACCACAAATCTCTCGAGTTAATCTTAATCTGAGCCCCCGATCACTTGTCTTAGTTTTCCAAGCCCAAGTGTTCAACCTCCCGACCGGTCCCGACCCCTGAGACCCGACCCCTCTCCGCTGGCCTCCGGTTCTGACCCCGCCGACCCCAACTCACCCGCCGGATTATCCTAAGTCTTTCCCCAAGACCTCCCTTCAATCTGACCGGTGGGCCCACGAGATCTTTTCTCCAGATCCCCCGCGACAGGCGCACTCGAGTTGCATGCTCGCTTCAGAGTTCCCCCGCCACGTGGCTCAACTCCTCCGACGCCCGCCGCTCCGCCTCGTCTTCGGCCTGTGACCGAATGGATTCTCACGCCCCCTTCCCCAATCGCAGCGGAAGCCCCTCTACAACCTTTCTGCAGCACCTCGCCGCCCGCGCCCATCATCACATCGCCAGATCCCGGCCCCAGAGCCGATGCCGCTCGTCTTTTCCGTCACCTCGCCACAGTCGCGCCGCCCGGTCTTCGCTACCCAACGATTCCTTCTCCGCCAACCCCGACCGCGGCCGCGACAGCTCCTTTCCCGCCCTGTCAGAAGCCGCCCCGACAGAGTGTTGCTTCGCGCTCGCCCGCGCAGCAGCAGCCCGCCTGTCTTCTCACCTGTGCGTCCTCGTTCCTAGTGCTGTTTTTCCGGTCACTTCCATCAGATCCACCGCACGATGACGCCTGCCTCCGCCAAATCTCAACCACCGGCAAACCCGCGCCTGCGCCGCCCTGACGCCAGTGCCCAATGACCGCCGGCATCATCCCCGGAGTTCTGCTCCACCGCCCTCGTCGCTCAATCGCCGCCCGGGCAAAGCACTCCATTGCGTCTTCCCCGGCAATCGCGCCGCTCTCCTTCTCTCTCCCGCGCCGCTATAAAAGGGAATGCGCAAGCCCCGCCGGAGTTTCCCCTTGCCCTAGCTGCCATTTCTCTTGCTCCCTGTTCGAGCTCACAGCGCCACCACACTAAGTTCCTGAGGAACTCTCCTCTTCGCTCCACACCGCTTTCCCCCAATCCACCCAGCCGCTTGCTCCTCCGTGCTGCGTAAGAGCTTACTTGTGATCCACAAGAAGCACCACCGCCGCCGGAGCACCGCCGGACATCTCCGCCGCAAGCCTTAGTGTTCCAGTTCCTCCGCCCGAACCTGCTCTTCCCGACCCCAAGCTTCCTTGTGAGAAGAAGGTAAGCTGCCGACCCCTTGTCCGCCTCGTCCGACCCTTGTCCGCTTCGCCCGACCCCTCATATCCGCCCGACCCCAGTTCCGTCTCGCCCGACCCTGTCTATTCCGCCGACCCTTCTCCGCCTCGCCTGAGGGCTCGGCTGTATCTTTTTCTTCGAACCGAGGGTGTATGTGTAAAACTTGGGGACCTTTCAGCGTTGAGTCTGAGGACCCCTAGCACACCAAATCCTCTAGATTAAGGGTCAGACCATAAGTTCCTTTCCTCCGACCCTTACCTCTTGATCTCCATCAACTCCATTGAACTTTCCCGCCCTCCTGTATCTTGTCGCAAGTTTCTGGGCTCAGACTTGCAAGTATTGCTGTTGAAAAAACCGTCTAATAACTAATGCATTGCATTCGTGTAGAGCTGCGTCTCACCGACGGCTACTAAGAGCTGCACCCGGTGCCAGAAGACGAAGCTGTAGCCGAGCTCCTGCCCCCAAAAGCCGAAGCTGCCCTAGAAGTCGAGCAGTTCCCTTGCTCTTTGCTCGAAGGCAAGCCCCGGATGCATGAATCCCCTATGTTTTGCCAAGCTTGCGCATGCCTTCCTTAAACATGCTTGTGCATTTACGTATAGGAGTTGGTTGGAACCCTAGATGCATGACTTAGCTCCCATGATCTGAACACTAGCTGTTGGACCGAGTAGATGCTTTGCTTAAATAGGAGACGGTAAAAGCCGAGTGATTTCCTGTCACTCGCGAGTTGTAGGTGTTGGATGTCTACCCTTCTGTTACAACTATAAGGACGATGGACGGGGCAGGGTTTGAGGTAACTCTTTGGTGGTCGGTTGATCGCCCCGTCTGTTTATGAAACTTGCTAAGGCCCGACAGTGGTGGTGTTCGTGATCAAGTGTTTGAAGGTACTAATCTCATACCTAGTATGGGATGGGGAAGCCTAGTACCTGATTGAACTAGGGCGTGGCTTATACCCCTACTGTCCCTGGAACGAGGTTCCCATGGTGCATCATGTGGGTGCAAGTGCGGTCACAGTACGGTAGAGGCCGGGACTGTGGAGCATTGCATGCCAAGGGAAGTTTGGACCTGACACGCGCCTGGGAATTGATGGGGATGGCCGACACAGGAAGTGGCCCTTGTGGTGCGCGGATGTCGTGAAATTAGGTTCGCCATGCATGGTTAAGAAACTCGAATCAATTCGTCTGCCTCTCACAGTTTGAGATTGCTTGATCGCTATGCTACCCTGAGTAAGAAAGAAATATAATGATGACATGGTCTTGATGGTGTTATATATATATACCTTTGGTTGGTTCAATGATTGCTTAGAATAGGTTGCAAAACTTAGACCGGATAATGAACTTAGAACCGGAGCTAAAACTTGAAAATAGGGTTTTACTTAGTGCTTCTTGGCAAACAAACCCCTCAGCCAAAGAGCCTTGCATGTCTAGAAAGGTGGAGTAGCTTTACTCCTGTCGGTTAAGTCTTGTTGAGCTTAGTAGCTCAGCCTTGTTGTGGCCTTTCTTTTCAGGTGAAGCCGCTGCTCCCGAGCCCTCCTCTGTTGGCACTTGGCCGCCCCAGCTCCCTCCGGGTTGGACAGTCGAGTGGGATCCCTCCTCGGACGGCGAGGAGAGGGATCACTGACGTCTTGGCTGGCCTCACCAAGGACGTCCGACCCCTGCGTTTAGCTTCCGCTTTCTGTTTTACCTTCTGTTGTTTTCTTTTGAATCTTGTAAAAACTCTGATGTTTGTTTTAGAACCAAACTAAATGGTTAAGTTGTTTAAGTCGGTGGACTTGTTGTATTCTCTGGAACCACTCACCTTCGTGTGAGTTTGCTAACTCGATCCTGTTCAAGTGGTTAATCGGATGAAATCCAACGGCACTTCGTGTTAACTTGACTTAGGCATGGGTGTCGCATGTTAGGCGGCTTAACCCTGTTTAATCAAGCTAATCCGAAGTGGATCCGCCACACCAGGACCAAAGATACATCAACAAGTTACATACGAGTAAAAGTACTCGAAAATTCAAAACGACTACAAGCAACTGCCTACTAGCGGGCTGCATTTAAGCCTCAGGCTTTTTCAATATCACAAGGCCACTCAGGTCTACCGACTACAATGGGAGGGACCTACACGCAAGGAAGATGCACAAAACGCAGCCTTATCCAGGTCCTCTACCCAAGGCAACGCCAGGTACTCCTTCACCGCCGCTGCCTTGACAGCGGCAACGATGAATCCCGCGCGCCGCGCCAAGAGGGAACCAAGGCTGCTCTTTTGCTAGCCTTGCCGAGCCAACCCACTCTACGGCCACACCTCCACCTCTGAGTGAGCGGGATAAAGATCACGGCATTCATCACCCATCACTCGTGAGTTCCAGCGCGTACTCCACTGGATCACGAGCTGCAAGATGAGACACGCGATAAAACCTCCTACGAGGATTCTTCTAGCATCGCGGCTATCCCTACAAGCACTAGAGTCTGTGGAGGGAAGGTGGTCTCAATCTATGAGGAATCTTCTAGCACCGGTATACTCTTTGCAGGCTCTCTACACTCAAACAACAGCATCCGAAGGCAATCCATTGCTACTCAGAAGTTTGAAGAGATGCAGGTATAACTGGTACTCCTTGATAGTTCCTGAAGAACTTGGCCAGCAATGCCTTCACATCATCATCGGATATATCCTTAGCGGACATACACGACGGGTCATTAAATCCCGAGTACTCACCCCCTGAGTGATCCCGTTTCTGAAGAGGCTGAACCCTTCTCTTGAGAAAACTGGCTGCCACGTTAATCCCAGTCAGACCAAGTGCTTTCAACTCGGTAATCTGGTGCAGCAAGTGGTCAAGCTCTGGGGTATCTTCAGGTTCACTCACCCAGTTCTCTGCGTGCTTTGGCGCGTGACCAGTAACCACCGGCAAGCGAGGATCATGGTTCCCAATATAGAACCATATTTTCTTCCACTCCCCATGGGAGTCAGTCAAATTGTATTCAATATACGTGCTCGAGTTCCTAAGTTGGAACCCGGCGCCTCCAAAGACTTCTGTCCTAAGTGTACTGGGTTGAGGTTTACAGCGAAACAGTTTCCTAAACAGCTCAAGGTTTGGAGAAACTCCCAAGTAAACTTCGCAGAGGTGTACAAAATTGACATATGCAGTACGCCATTGGGGTTCAAGTGAACAAGTTGAAGCTTATAGTACTCGAGGATACCTCTGAAGAAGTCGGAGGTGGGCACTGCCAACCCCCTCTCTACAAAGTGCGCAAGCATCACCGTCTCGTTGGGGTGTTCCTCGAACTGCCACACATTTGCAAAAGCAGGGCGCCACTCGAGTACCTCCTTTGTCTGCAGAAGCTTGGCGTCGACTAGTGCCTGAACGGCTTCCTCCTTCATCACCGAATGTTGCCACGTCGCTCCAGGCGGCGGCGGCGCAGTGTGGTTCGTCGGCCCTACTTTCGACGCCGGCAGCACTAGTTCCTTCCCCTTCTTGGACTTCACCTTGCCCGTCGCTGGAGCCTTGCCTTGGACCTTCTCGGGTTTCTTCCCCATCTTCTTGGTGCGCATCCGCCAGCTTCACTCGCAGCAAAATGCACTCAACCTTAAACCTGTCTCAGAGGAGCAGCAACGGCGGCGATGGCGCTAGAGAATAACGGTGGAGGAAAATAGGAACGGAAAGGTGGGAAAAGAAGAGAAACAGATCTGCTGCAGTGGGGCGTAAACCTAACTGGAAGGAGGGCCCTCCAGCTATATCTCCGCCACCTCCAGATTCCAAGCGTCAGTTACGCAACGGACGGATTTTAAGCAGATTAATTGCCTTAAAACACCCAACGACTACTCTTTTCAACAGGTTTTTGACCACTTCAACGACAAAAATCGCCTAAGTGCTCGGGGGCTGCGGGTACTGTACCTGATGGTCAGAATTTTCTTTTTCAGATTTTCGAGGGTAAAATAGCCAAGAAGCAGGATTGACCCTAAGCCTGACTCTTCGATTCAACCTAAGGCTCGGGGACTACTCCATATGGAGTGAGATTGTCATCGCATTACCATATAAAAGTTCTCGAAACAGAAGAGGAGCAAGAAGAGTACCTTCTAGCCACGCGATAGTACTCGAGCACTTTGGACACTGCTACCTCTACGACGAACTACTTGGATAGTGCCCACAGTACTCGAGACTGCGGTGCACGACTACAAAGTACTCGGGGGCTTGTCAGGCATGCACCCCAGGCCCACGAGTAGACCTTGGACGGCCCACTGAGGGACGTACTCGGTTATGATTAGGACAAGGGGATAGGCTTATCCTACTCGGACTAGTCAAGTATGTGTATGGAAAACTACTCGGGCCATAACTGAGTAGAACTCTGTAATTGTACTCGGCTAGGACTCGAACTTGTACCCCTGCCCTCCCGTGCATATAACGGCGGGCAGGGACCCCCCTCAAGAGAACAACTCCAGTTCATCCAAGATTAATACCAACAAACACACAGGACGTAGGGTATTACGCGATCTAGCGGCCCGAACCTGTCTAAATCGTGTTCCTTGCGTCACCATTGATTCCTTGATTCTCGACGATCCTTACCGCATAAAAGACCACCTAGGGCACCCCCTAGGCGGGTTGCCGTCTAAAACACCGACAAATACCACTGCGAGTTTTTCAGGAAAAATTTGAAGTGTGCCTATTCACCCCCTCCTCTAGGCATCACAAGACCCTTTCACTAACACACTAATGACTTCACTAGGACTAACTGACCAAGAATTCGACAATCATTTGCATGAATTATACAGGAGGCAATGATCTTTTAGAATAAAAATTCCTGATTGAAACATGAATGCAACACTCATTCATTTGTGCTGATATTACTATTCTGCTACTTAGATGATATGTAGCACTGATATGAATACCACCACTTTTATTTATTTATTTTGGACCTAGCAGGATCATAAGGATGATGCCAACTTCATAAAAACACCATTGGAGTACTATCAAGAGATGGAAACAATTTTTGACAATACTATGGCTACTGGAAAGTATGCCAAGGGAAGCAGTGAAGTTCTTGGAACGGATTTCATTGATTTGGAAAAGGTGGAGGCAAGTAATGGAGCTGCAAATGAATAAGGATGTGCTAGCGAAGCTGTCACGGAATCATGCAACAATGGTGAAGCCACAACACCAAGCAATATTGGTGGTTAGTCTTCAGCTAGTAAACCACCAGCAGCAAGGAGGGCTAGGATAGGTGCTGATGATGGTGGACAATCTTTAACTAGTCAGCCACCAGCAAGGAGGGTCAGGATAGGTGGTGATAATGATTTGGGATATATGTTGCTAAGTGGTCTTGAAAAACTCTCAGATGCTATTGTGCAAATTGCTGCTGCTTCTGTAGACAGTGAGCTCCCAAAAGACCTATATGACAATCTGATGGCTGTCCCCAGATTCGAAGAAGCCCATCTGATCCACTATTATGTTTACTTATGTGACCATCCTTCAGTAGCAAGGGCGTTCAACAGGTTATTGTTGTCAAACAAAATGGTATGGATTGCCTGATATATCAAGGAGTACATTTCGGGTTTTTAGCTGATGATGGCTAATCAAAATCAAATACATAGTGGATTAAATTATTTTTAACTATATGGTCAATCCGCGTCATTATATCATTTTCTAATATATTCCATAAACTCTTGTTTGTGCTGTAAGGTTGTCATAGTGCTTGCAGCCAAAAAATTTTGGTCGCCTTTTTTCCAGTTCAGTCTATGGACTTGGTGATTGAAACATATGTGATTTTGGTATATTATAGACATATCATTACTTAACTTTTGGATTATGTGCATTATTTGAATTTTTGCGAGCATCATGAATTTGGTTCTGGATTATGTACAGTAGACAATGTTTGGCTTGATTTATATGGTTTGATTTATTTGGAACTGCATTACAAACCATGAACCTGTACATCCATCTAACCAAATAAGAACCAATATAAACATGTACATCTTATATACAAGCAACCAAACACAAGTGGGTGTATCATCACGGATGATCCCATTTAAAATGCATCTTCTATTCATGAACCGTTTGATTCAACAAACTAAACACATCCTGACTGAACGGTGAATGGTCCGCGGGCGGGGGAAGGGGACTAAGGGAGAGGGGACTAGAGGAGCGAGGCGAGGCGTGTCCGCGCCTCCGCGGGCTTTCGAGACTCGGGTCCGATGATTGTTGATGGGCCCTGCGCTCATTGGGCTGTCCGATTCGAAAGCCCGCTTCATCTCGTTATCCTTTTCGGCGATCCAACGTACATATTAACTCGTCCAGCACTCCTATTCACGTCCTCGAAAAAAGAACACTCAGATTCCTATACGGATTCAATTCCGAGTGACTATCGTCAGCTGCCCCTATTAATCATGGCATGCACCGACGGACAGCCAGTCAGCCAGTGCATCCCGTCCAAGAAGAAAGCACCGTACGTACTCAATTTCACAACCGATCGAACCAGCCAGATTGCAGAACACCACCGATCACAAACAACCGATCCAGACGATTCTGCATAACCCATCGAGAGAGATCGGCCATGCAGTCCTTCGCGCGGGCAGCTGCACGGAGCATGCGCGCAGCGGCGGAGGGCTACGCCGGACGGAGGTTTCTCGCCGCCAGCCGCGGCACCTCGCCACCGTTCGCGCCTACGATCGACGCCGTGTTAGTTCAGAATCAGAACGCCTAAATCAGCAAAAGTTGCTGTACGAGCTACGAGCGATCGGGGCGAAGGTGGACAAGCTCTCGGAGCCGAGATAGGGATACAGTTCTGTACCACCGTAGCTGCCTTCCTAATGGCCGAAATCTTGTTGGATGCATTTAAGGGAAGTGCTGGTAGTACCAAGAAACAGGATTGTCCATCCAATCCTCCATAATAGCAATAATTTTTTTTGGGTAATCCGTAATAGCATTATTAAGAAGTTGGTTTCTTGCGAACTAGTATTTCTTTTTCGGATTTTAGGCGATGCGAAGCGGGGCATGAGTCATATTTATTTATCACTAGTAAATATGTCTGTGTGTTGCAACGGGAGGAAAACAGTCTAGCATCCAACTGTTGCTATTTGCAAGTTGTCTTCTTTTGATGATACCCAGCTGTCATTTGTTGAGCGTGGAGTCACTGCCACTGGCTAAGCATAACTGCTATCATTAATTATCCTGACCCTACCACCACTTTTGCTCACTCGGCTTTTGCGTTGCTCGGCCACCTACATGAGCTGCATCAAGAGCGTTTTGTAGGTGCTTCCATCAAGGGTGGTATCGTTTCACCGTGGAGGGTATGGGCCGTCTCTTTTAGCCTCTAATTTTCAGAAAGATTCAATATAGAGCTCTCGCTCAAATTCTCAATTATTCGCACATTAAGTTCGAGTGCACTAGAAAATCTTTCTATTCCTATTTTTTATCTGTGGAAAGATCCTTGAACTACAAAATATTTTTTATTCTTTGAATTAGTTTATTACTATTTAATTCTCTTCTTATTCATTTGTATCTATTTTTTATAGTCAAATTTACTTCACAGTTTAAATTATTTTGAGCCAAAACACGAAGCACATCTAAGAGGCGGTCATGCCAAGCACCATCCCTACCTCTCTCTTGATTTTTTTTGTGTGCTCCTTCATCATTCAAATAAGCAAACGGCAGCTGCACAACACCCACGCCTCCGTCCCAAAGAAAACGAGTCATTGTAAGATAAATTCCTTTATCTCTCAGCATTTGAGATGCGACCTGATGAGTGGCGCCTCCGATTATGTACAGCATCCAGATATGTATATCGCTGTAAGATTTGAAGAGCTCCGAGAGCCTCTGCGCTGTGGAGCTTCCTATGCTGCGCCGCATGGCGCCAAAAAAAATGAGTTCTCGAGCGGAGCCACGTCACGTCCCACGCGTGGTCGTTGCCCGGAAAAATCATTGTCACCTGCTTCGCGACATGAATAACTTAGGGTCTGTTTTCTTCCACCTTGCTAAACTTTAGATGTTAAAGTTTAGCAACTTTGAGCTGCTAAATTGCAAAACACTCTTGCTAAAACTGCTAAAGTGAGT
>NC_028454.1:29144222-29274061 GCF_000263155.2 Setaria italica | reverse complement strand
GCCATCCTCGCCGCCGCAACTCTCGGATTCGCCATACTCGCCGCCCCTACCCACCGCATTCGCCACCTCCCATTGCCCCATTCCCACCGCAGCCGCCAACATCCCCCTGCTCCATCCCCATCCCCACCGCAGCCGCCAACGTCCCCTTGGTAAATCCCCATCGCCGCCGCCAACTTCCCTTACCCCATCCCCACTGCAACAGCTTCGAGCAATGGCCGGATACCGTGATTGGCTATCACAGGGTGCTTCATCCTCGGCGGCCCCTTCGTTCCCTAATCCTGCTGCCATTCCCGATCTAGAGGAGTTGGAGTTCCTATCCCAAGGCCCGTCGCGCGCTCGGGCGGCTCCATCTCTCTCGGTTGGGAGGGTTAACATGCAGGATCTTGACCTGAACTCCCAGGACGAGGCATTCCTCTACCTCGATGAGTACACCGACATTCTGGAGTCTGGAAGAGGACGCGGCGATGGTGGTCGTCTCGGCTCGTTTCAACCTCCCCGTTAGACCGATGGTGGTGTGCCAATCGACCGGGGAAGGGGTGCCACCGCACGTGGTGGCCGCCGTGGCCGGGGTACTGCTTCACCTTCGCCGCCTTCAGGTACGAGCTACTGAATTGGTGGTTGTTGTTGATGATTAGCAACCTTGGTGGTTCTGATTGTTGGTGATATTACATTTCAGATGCATGTCCTCCTATCCGGCAACATCTTTGGGGGAGGTTGGGACGAGGCCCAGCCCCTGCCGCCTTTTCTTCATCCATGAACACAGAGGATGTTGAAGAATTGGACGAGGAAACTGGGGACGATCGTTACGTAAGCGTCCTGTCCTCACTGTGTAGTGTGCAGCTGTCATGTTTTGTTTGTCTATTTATGTTTTCCTTTTACTGGTAGAACAAATTTGACAAAGCAAACTGGAGCGAAATAAACACAGGAATTTTTTGTGAATTAGCTGTGGAACAAATCCGTATAGGCAATGCAACAGGTGGGGTGGTGAATTCTAGAGGTTTCAAGGAAATAGCTGCCAAATTCACAGAGAGGACTAACATCAGGCATGAACCCAAGCAATTCAGAAATAGGTGGGATCAATGCAAGAAATTATATGAATTTTACAATAAGGCGATGAAACAATCAGGTTTAGGTAGGAAAAGTAATGGAGCAATTTCAGCTGATAAAGACTGGTGGAAAAAAAACAGCAAGGTAGATTGTTTTTTGTTTGTGCTATTTTCTTTTTGTTTTGTGCCTGGAGTACATATAGTTTCTGAATTCCTGTGTCATTCGATTGCAGTCCCCAGAATGCCGTAAATTTAGCAGATACCTACCTCACTATCTTGAGCTGCTGTATGAGATGTACCACAAAAATGTAGTTGATGGATCAACATCGACCATACCAGGAGATGTGGATGAAGATAAGGAGGAGTTACTTGAAGAAGATGACTTCCAAGTGGATGAGGAGGAGTACCCTGAAGAGAGCCCTTTGAGTAATGGCAGCCGAAAAAGGAGTACCAGTACAAATGATATAGCAACAAGCCCTCCAAAGAAGAGTAAAAGTCCTTTTTTCCGCATGTTCAAGGGCCTCATAGACACTATGCAAGCTAGCAGCTATGAGGATAACAATACCATGAGGGTAAAGATGGAGTTGCAGTTGAAGCAGAGGGAAATGGAACTGCAACAACAACTGAAGCAAAAGGAGCTGGAGTTGGAATTTAGAAGGCATTCTCAGGACAAAGAAGAAGATGAGTTCAGAGCAAGCCTTCTATTGGCATAGGAGTGTGGAGCATAAGAAGAGTCAGAAGAGTACTTTGTTGCTATGGAGTTGTTTACCATTAGACTTAACAGGGTAGCTTTTGGCACACTGAAGACAAAGGAAGCAAGGTTGAAATGGTTGCAAACTAAGTGTGGGAAGACCTTTGGCCGGCCATGAATTGTAGGCAACAACAAGTAGCTGTCATGTTGTGTTGCTAGTCATGTTAGAACTTTTAATAAATTTGTGTGAACTATGATTCTGTCATGTGTGGAGAATTTAGATGTTGTGTGGACTATTTGATTGTCATGTGAGATGTTATTTCCTGCCTTGTTGAGAACTATTTCATGGCTGATGTGTGGACTATTTTATTCTACGTACAGGTTGACTTATTTGACTATGTTGATGACTGGTTTCTGAGGAGGAAAAAGATAAGAAGAGAATTTGTTGCCGTTGGTGCTTTCCTCGGTATGTACTATTATGCCACGCACTTGAACAGATCACAATATAGGGTTCCTACAGAATCAGGATATGAATGGGTTATCAAAACTTTAGGAAATAGATCATCTTGTTACAACATGTTCAGGATGAATAAGGATGTATTTGATAGGCTTCATAATCTCCTTGTACAGTCTTATGGATTAAAGTCTACTAGGAGAATGACATCAGTAGAGTCTTTAGCTTTATTCCTGTGGATGTGTGGTGCCCCCCAAAGCATGAGGCAAGCCGAAGACTATTTTGTTAGGTCTACTTGCACAGTTAGTAGGAAGTTCGATAAAGTATTACACAGTATTTGCAAGCTAGCAAGGGATATCATTAGACCAGTTGACACAACATTTAGTACTGTGCATCCGAAGTTGAGATCACCACGGTTCTCTCCATACTTTGACAATTGCATTGGGGCTATAGATGGGACACACGTGCCTGTTGTTGTGCCAGCAGATAAGGCTGTCCAACATACGGGACGACATGGGTACACTAGCCAGAATGTGTTAGCCATATGTGACTTCGACATTAGATTTACTTTTGTCGTTGCGGGATGGCCTGGATCGGTTCATGACATGAGAGTCTTCAAAGATGCATTGGACAAGTATGGCAATAAATTTCCACACCCCCTGAAGGTACTTACTTCCTCTATGCTACAATTCTTCATGTAGTACGAATGTTTCTGCATATAAGTAACACGAGTACTTTTGATGTGCAGGGAAGTTTTATCTTGTCGACTATGGATACGCAAACCGTACTGGGTATCTTGCCCCGTACAAGGGTACGAAATATCATCTCCCAGAATTTCGAGCCGGACAAATTCCAAGAGGTAAAAAGGAGCATTTCAATTATGCACATTCATCATTAAGAAATGTCATCGAGAGGTCATTTGGAGTGTTGAAGAACAAATGGCGTATTCTGCGCGATTTACCAACTTATCCAATGGCAAAGCAAAGTCAAATAATTATTGGTTGCATGGCAATTCATAATTTCATTAGAGAGAGTGCTATTGGTGATGTTGATTTTGAGAGTGCGGATCATGAGGAAAACTATGCTACACCTTTGGAAGGAGCATCATCTCAAGCAAATGAAGGTGCTACCCAACATGGAGATGAAGATCAAAGCATGAACCAGTTTCGGGATTGGATAGCCGATGGATTGTTCAATAGGTCATAGGATCCTTTATTTTTTTTTGTAATAATGTAATTTTTGGGATGCACAACAATTTTTGGCTTCAATAAAAAAAATGGCTGCCAGCACCGTGGCATTCCATTTTATTGCTCGGCGCAACGTAGAAATGGCGCAAGGAGTACCAGGAAAGAATGAGCAGGAAGGAATGGTGCATGGCGCCAGGGAGAAATGGCGCCAAGGACCTGGCGCCAAGGAGCTGGAGTTCAACCAGGAAAGAGGGATCCAGGGAGGAGGGAGAAAAGTGGGATGAGAGAGAAAGAAGGCTATCAATCATTAGGGGCAAACATGTCTTTATTCTTCTCATTCAATTTCTTTTAGCATAGGGAAGAAAACAGGTTTGGCTAAACTTTAGATGCTAAAGTTTAGCAACTTTTAGTTGCTAAAGTTTAGCAAGTGGAAGAAAACAGGGCCTTAGTGCATCACTAGCAAATTGATCATATCCCACTACCAAAATACTTTCCCTCTAACTCTCCAATACTTTCCCTCCAACTCTCCAATAGTTACTTTTGGATTTTTAGACTTTTGCATTTTTAGTGATTACCGCCGCAGCAGACTCCTAGCACGTGGGACTCACACATCAGGGTTTCTTTTTCTTTCTCTCTCTCTCTACGGTCTCTCTTTTTATCCTCTTGGCTCCTCTCACCTCACCTCCCTCTCTCCTCTCAATCCACCACCCCTTCCTCCTTCCACCATTAGCGCTTGCCCGGCTGACCCTGCACGAGGCGAGGCAGGGCGTGGCCGCCTGGCCCCAAGCGCAGCTGGAGGCAGGGGCAGGCGGCGCAGGGTCGACAGTGCGGGCTCAAGACAGGGTGAGCCGCCGGGCCCTAGCGCAGCCGGAGGCAGGGGCGGCCGACGCAGGTGCGACCCGTGGCGGCGGAGGGGCAAGGTGAGGCGGCGCCCTGCTCCGTGAGGAGTAGCGGGGGGGCGGGATGTGGTGTCGAGGATGACGGTTGCGGATCCGATGGACGGTGGCGCCCCTCTCTCTCACTGCTTTCTCTCTTAGATCCGACAGGTGCGGGATCCGGCGGTGAGGATGGCCGGTGCATGTGGGATCTGGCGGCGCTGGCCGCCGCGGGCAGTAGCCGTGGATCCGCCGGTGGGGACCGCCGGCGTGGGTGGCGGATACGGGATGTGGCAATGGCCGGTGCATGTTGGACCTCCCCGGTACACCTCTCTCTTACGCGACCAGCAATGGGCATCGCGGCGACGGTCGGTGGGTCGTGGTGGCGCGTCGCGGCGGCAGTGCACGGACGGGAGGCGGCCGGGCTAGTATAGAGGGGGGAGAGGCGGATGGCGGCGTGGAGAGGTGGACGTCAAGCACGGACGGGTGAAAGGGGAGACGGGGAAAGAAAGCTGGACCATCAATGCGTTAATCTTACCTATTATTAAACGGCCCACCTCTATTATTAAACGGCCCACCTCTCATTGATAGAAGTTGGACCAAATCAAAAAAAGTGGGCAAAAACGTTCCTCACTGTAATAATAGGTATAGATATAGATTTATTCTTTGATATCAGCATCAGTTTGTACATTATAATGTAATTCAAGTGAAACTCAAGGCTTCAAAAGGTCCATTGCCCAAGTTTTGTACTTCAATTGTACTATTGGTGGATCACACATCGTTTATTATATTGGTATAAAAAACTAGCTTTTGGCCCGACCAATTGTGTGCTAGAGCAAACAGCAACGTACACGCTTGTTTTCTTATAAATTATGGTAAAATGCGGTCCAAAGTACAACAATTGCTACAAAAATTGTAATGTCCACAGTTTTAAATTATCAGTTTGTTTCCTAATCTATTATAACTCGCGTGATGAAAAAGTGCAACTGCAATCACCACAAGTTAATAAGGTTCTATCTACTTACATACTTGTAAGTTGACTGAAATACCATTCAATTTCTTAGACCATTAGATCTGCGTTGAACTATTCAGATCAATTAATAAATGTTTTTATTCAATTTAGTGCATATTTTATCATGAAGTTGGAACAGTTTTTTCGTGAGTTTCTTTTCTATAATAGAACACAAATTCAACCATCAGAATTTTTTTTCCTGTTGACTGCAAATTCACAAATTCGATTGGCAATATTTAGCAGTATGCAGGTTTATTGTGGAAGTACGTTATGTACCTGTATGTGCTTGTTCTACAACCGGCAAAGTTGGTTGCTCTGATCTCTATGTTTCTTCTTTAGATGCGAAAAAAAGGGAACTCCATTAAACACTCAGCCCCGTTAAATCAGTGGCAGCCAGGACA
Organism: Setaria italica; assembly: GCF_000263155.2. Taxonomy (NCBI): domain Eukaryota; kingdom Viridiplantae; phylum Streptophyta; class Magnoliopsida; order Poales; family Poaceae; genus Setaria; species Setaria italica. Next base: position 29,268,395 of record NC_028454.1, on the reverse strand, counting down.
TAAACAAATCCAGGCGCTTGATCTCGTCAATACCATGCAAGCTAGCGAGCGTGTACTTGCTAATTAATGTATTTTATACCCATATATATACTGCTACAGCCTACTCCCTCTATCCCACAAAGAATCGATCATTTGCTCCCACTGTCGATGCCCGAGTCAGACTCACTAAATAAGGAATGCTAATGGGTCTGATAATTATTGTAAGCGTACATGCATAATTAATTCTACTCGGTAATCCATCCGATTAAGAAGAGTTATTAAGTGTATTTAGAACTTTTAGTATTACTAATATCTTATCTGAAATTTTAACCGTCTGGACGGGAGGGAGTACAGCGGAGGAGATTCTATCGACGTTGTTTGCTTGTCGATTTGTCGTAATGGGCCTTCCGAAGCATGAAGTAATGTCCGTTGAAAGCGCCCACGGCCGAGCGTCTGTCTACTGGCCCGGCCCACGCGCGGTCCGTCCAAAACTCGCTTCACCGCCACCACCAGCTGCGCGATGCCGTGCCGCTGCAGGCTCCAGATTGCTCTCCCCCTCTGGCCTCCGCCCCAACCGGTCAGCCGTTCCGGCTCGAGTGATAGGCGTAGGCCGCCTGCCCATGTACCAGCTGGCACGGCCGCGGATTCTCTGATGTTACGGTGCCAAACCACGAAAGTGACGGACGCTCACCACACTGTCACACACGGATCGCGCGCGATCCGGGCTGATCACGCGAGTTCTCTGGAGACCGAAGAACCGGCGGTGCGGCAGGGCAGAGAAAAGTTAGAGTAAGCTCTCTCCAGGTTCAGGGGATCTGATCGTGCATGGGCAGGGCGGCGACAGTGATTATTAGGTTAGGAGTTGTTTCGAGCAACGAACGGCGGTGGGCGCTGAAGGAGACGTGCCGGCCGGGCAGCCAGTTAGACCGAGGTCCTGTGGCCAGCGATTGCTCGTCACGGCGAGCGAGGAGGATCGGAGGCGGACAATTAAATGGCGCTCGAGGGCTCGAGGCGATGTCTTCGGAGAGCGGAGTGCGCGCGCGTTTGCCCTCCTTTGGCCATGAATCCATGATCCCCTCACGTCGAAAAAAACGGAGGCAAGTGCAGTACATGTAAAGTTTTCAAAGATAGTAAAAAGATGATATGTCGTTACAGCTGTCTTTCCTTGTGGAAACAAAACCAGGGTAATCTTTTTTCCATGCAGCATTTGAAATAGGAGAACAAATTGGTCCGGTCACCGGTCAGCGCCGAGCGCATGCAAACTCTACACACCACGCCAGTACTCGTCGCGCAGACGCTGATGCGTACGCCTGAGGGCATCTTCCTCCACCAATCCACGACTTCGTCAGCGTCACCGGCAAGTACTCACCAATTCCTCTGGCACGACAGTACCTTTTGTTCCCCACGTGCTCCCTTTACCCGCTTCATGGGAAGAGACGCGTATAGATGGCCAGACGGGCAGGCCCGCTGCGCGGTTCGTAGCACGGCACGAAAAAGTTCAGCACTAGCCCAGCACGATACGTCGTGCCGTGCCTGGGCCACCTCCTCGGCACGCTGGGCCAGCCCGAGCCCGGCACGGTTTTTGAGCCAGTCCGACATTAGCCCGATACTACTATCACTATCTGATATAAATACAGGAATCCCTAGCATCTCATTCATTTCTCCCCTCCCTTACCCTGTGCAGCCGCTCCCTCTCTTTCCTTGGCTTCCTTGTGCTCCCCATCAGCCCCCCACCGCCGAGCACCACTGGGCCCGATCTCCGCCGACTGTCGCCACTAGAAACCGCGCCGGCCGCCATCGCTAGGGGCAACGGCTGGGGAGCTGCGCCGGTTGCCGCCGCCAGGAGGCATGGCAGGCGGCTATGCGGGCCTCCGCCGCCAGGAGACCGTGCAGGATGCCGCCATGAGGTAGTGCAGGCCGTCATGCAGGCCGCCACCGTGGGGGCAGGGCAGGCGATAGGCGACCGCACCGACCTCTGCCGCCGCCGGGTGCCACGGCCGGGAGTGATGGGGATTTGTTGTTGTTGGATTTGTGTGATGTGTATATATTTTTTTTTTGATGGATCCATGAACTTTGGTGTGATGTGGTGGCTGGCCTATAGTGTCTGGCCCAGCACTAACATGGTAGTGCCAGCCGTGCGGGCCGGCCCGGCACGATAAAAAGGTCATCGTGCCGGGCCTGGGCCAGCAGTTCGGCACGTAGTGCCGGCCTAGCTGAAGCGTCCCCACATAAGTAGAGACTAAATGTGATACAAATATCAGTCCCAGGAGGCTGATAACACATTTATTCAACATATTGTTCAGAAACCGTACAGCTCCCGAAGGAGCGGGCGGGCAAGCCACACCCAAAGTAAAAATAAACCAATAACGATACAAATCCAAATTGCAGTCCAGTCGGACTCCGGGTTGCAATCGGAACTAAGCGTCAGTGGAAGCATCCTGCAAAAGGCCAACACCACATGCAGCGTTGGGTGCAGACGCGACCTCCTACTCGAGATCCTCGGCGACGTAATCCGGGTCCTCCTCTGAAGCAACAAAACAGGGGTGAGTATGAAAGTACTCAACAAGTCCAACCCCATCCACGGAGGGGGATATAACAAGAATATGCACAGGATATAACAAGGGTGCGGTTATGGTTCATTTGCAATAAAGCTAAATTTTCGACACATGCAAGGGTTCATTTTCAAAAGAGTTCTCGCAAAACATATCTTTTAGGAACTGAAACATTAAGTGGGGTTGATCCTACACAAAGGATCCAAATTTTATTGCTATCGGACTCCCTGTGTGCCATAGCCCACGGCACAACTGCCGGACACTTCCAAAAATCCAACACACGCCATAAAAACCAACCACCTCCAAATGCTAGTTATGTGACCAAGCCGTAACTCGTCCAATACCGTGGACACAGCTACCCAGATAGGTTTTAACTCTGCAGAGGTTGTACACTTTTTCCACAAGTAGGGTACCGCAACACGATCACCTTAGTGTCGGTGCGGATCCTAACAAAGCCATTACCCACCTTAGCTAAGACTGACTAGTCTACACGGAAGCAACCATGGGGTTAATGACCTATTAACAAGGTCTTAACCGGGACCTAAGTCACCAAGATCTTACTCCTTTTCCATGGCTCCCGTTGCTCACCAGCTCACCCGAAGACTAGCAGTTCAGCTAGTGGGGTTTATGCTAAGCCGTTGCCCACACAACGGTCGAGTGGTTGCACGATGATCGAATTAGGCAAGATGACACATCAACTCGATCCTTAACCATGACAAGATGGATAACTCCCAACCTTGCTCAACCACTAAGGTACGAGCCCAACATTCCGGTATTTCACACAAGAAACACCCATCCATCTCATCTAAGCCTTTCTTGCCTTTATACCCAAAAACCCATTTTCTCATTTGAAAACACTCACACATTTATTTTCTCAATAAACCAGTGTAGCCATGATTGAATTTGAGTAATAAGGTCCTAAGCATTCTAGCGGTAATTATCATCCAAACGGAGCAAGTCATATTTAGAGATAATTTATAGGACAACAAGGAATTTTTATAACAATTAAGGGGTGGCTATCCAACCATGTCTTGCAATAAAACAATATGCACTTTTATAAAACAGGTCGATAGGTTGTGTTTGAAAAACTAGGAATGAATATGCATCAAAGGGTGAGATTGGACTTGCCGTTCTCAAAGTCTCCCGGGAGCTCCTGCTCGTGGTACTAGTCCTCGGGCTCGGGCTCGCGGTCGAACTCCTCCTCGTGCTCCTCCTCGGGTACTCCACGATCTACGGTACACACAAATAAGCACACAATAAATAAAAAGAGAAATAAGATTTTACCTGTTGAGCTCCGAATAGAGAATGCGAACGAAAAATAGGTGGGATGAGTATTTTCATGAAATTTGGATATGCCTCAGCGGAAGTATATGGGAGGAGGCCGTGGTCAAATTTGGGATCGATTGGAGGAAGTTTGGCGCATGAAATGACGAGTTAAAGGGGTGTTAGGGCTTAAAACAAGGTTTTAGGACTAAACTGTGAGAACCAGGGACCTATTTATAATTATTTCTGAAAGGTGGAAGGGTGTATTCGTGAAACTTATCTGAGAGAGGTGGGAGGGCTGGTTTGCAATTAGAGGAAAGGAGGGGGTTAGATCGAAATTGAAGGGGAGGGAAACCGGTGGGGGCCGGCCGGCCGGACCACGCCGGCGGCGGGCCGAGTGGGGGAAGAGGTAGAGGAGGACGAGGAGGTTCCATTTGAGGCTTCACCTCGGGCGGATGGTGGCCGGAGATGGGGTGCTGGCGGCGGTAAAGGAGGCGGCGGGCGGAGCTACTGGCGGCGGCACGTGGGGCGGCGAGCAAGGAGGCGAGGGTGAGGTGGTGGCGAGGGGCGGCCGAGCCTTGGCCCTTTTATAGGCGACGGGAGGGGGTGGGCGGAGGCCGGAGGCGATGATGGTGGCCGGGACTTCCGACCGGTGGCGTGCCGGAGTGGATGTGCTCGTGGATGGTGTGGTGGCTCGGTCGACGAGGAGGCACAGGGGGCGACGACCACGTGGGGAGGCGCGCCGGGAGGGGGCGGTGTGCGGCGGCCGGCGGCCGGCTGGCGGCTCGGCGCGGCCGCTGACGGGACGGGGCGAGCGGGCGGTCTAGCGCGGGGGCGAGCGGGCAGCCTGGCGTGGGGCGGGCGAGCGGCCTCGCACGGGCGAGCGGGCGCGGGTGGCCGGGCGCGGGGTCAGCACGGTCGGCGCGCCGGTGGGGCTGAGCGCGGGCTAGCGTGGCCAGGAGGCGGGCGTGCAGGCGCCTCGGGGCAGGAAGGGGAGAGAGGAAGGAGGAAGAAGGAAGAAGGAAGAAGGAGAAAGGAAAAGAGGAAAAAGAAAAGGGAAAAAGGGAGGGAAAAAGAGAAGGAAAAAGGGAGGGGCAGATCGGCGAAAGTTGCGGGATCGGACGGCACGCGTGACGGATTTAACGGGCACGCGGTGAAATTGGCGGGGAACGGAAAAAGATGGTTGACGATGTCGGGTGCTGGGACGGCGGGTTGCCGGGAGAGGGAAAAGATTTCTTAGGAGCTCAATGGTCGGAAAAATTTTAAAATAATTTTTTAGCGAGTGATTTGAGTTGATAAATTTTATGGGCGTTACACTAGCCCGGCACGAAAAAAAATCATTGGATCTAATAGTACCGGGCCGGGTCAAATTGAGCTAGTGTCGGGCGGCCCATCTGACCATCTATAGGCCATCCCTCTGTCTAAGGAGTGCTTCCTCCCTCTTTCCAATCCTAAGACAGTTGCGAGTCTGGATTTTCAAGATTGAGTGTGCATAATTAATACAAAAATTTTATACTCCATCGTATTCCAAATACAAGTCATTGCGATATGTTTGTACAATTAATCATGTCAAAGAACTTTATTATTTTTCCTCATCATTTAAGTGTATTATTACACAAATATTATTTTAAGACCCCGTTTGAATCCTTCATTTTAAAGGAATTGAAATCTACTTAATAGAGTAGGCTATTTGTCTTGAAACGTGACATTCCACAACTTTCCAAAGTTTAGATATAAACCTATCTTAAATTTATGAGGATGGAAGATGAAAATTGATTCTATAGATCCTGATGCTATATTTCTAATATGCAACTTATAGCACGCTCTTCGACTCGCTTCCATGTAGCAGAAGTGCAGCACACACGTATCTCTCCCATATGACCAACAATAATATATAAATATATTTCATATACTTAATTAATTTGTTTCTAAATTATGATTATGAGAATGGAATTCAATTCCAAGGATCCAAACGGGACCTAAGATTAAATTGAAATTATAGCCATTGTAAAGAGAGACAAGTCATGATGAATTATCAGTATTTTGCAGTATCAGTTACCACAAATGTGATTCGCACACGATACCACAGAGACAGCATACCCTATGTGTCCAGCAGAACGACAGGTAGTACTCAGACAAGCTAGAGCGTCAAACAGACAGCTTACAAATGCAGAAACTTGACCAAGCGCATGGCACAAAATCCAACTGAGTGAACTGATGATGAGCAAGTCTGCAGCTAGGTCATGATGACTCCCGGATTTACAAGATGGGTGGTGGTCCCAACTCTAGTATTCCCATTTCTTGAGATCCATTCCATCAGGAGGGCTGCCTTCCACCTTCTTTGATCCAACATCTTTCCAGTTTGTTGAGAGAACCGTGCCATTCGATTCAACCTGCACAAGACAGTCCCAGAAAGGGTGCGTTTAAGTACCATACAGTGTTCTATCAGTTATGTAAACCTAAAATAGCTAGTTCCAAATGCAGTGTTAAGGAGGCTGAAGATCACATACGAATGACTTCATCATGGCCCTCCGCATATCTTCATCAGCATCCTTGTAGATGTCACGGAAGAATTGTTCAATGCAGCATCACCATCAAACTTTTCATCCTTCTCCTGATAGACACAAATCATGCAACCAGTGTCATATTTTAGAAACTTACATGATAGCAACAAAATTGATGCATAATTGGGCATCGAGATTGAACCTCCTTTTTTACTTCAGCTTCCAGTTTATCCCAGTCTTTTTTCGACTTTGAAGATGGGTAGGAAGGTCTTGGTGCTGTTTCAGCTGCACAACATATATACAAGTAGGATGCCTCAGTAACAAACACCAGACAACTCAATCAAACAAGAATCCAGATTGTTAATGATAGGGGACAGGAACTGAGACTTTATTGAGCAACAATGGCGCAGCAGTAGACTAGTTCGCCCTCCCTGGGAGGCTCTGAACAATGATTCTACTTCTGCCTGCCTAAGAACTACTGTAGCTCGGCTTATATAAGTGCCGGCTACTAACAAACCTCAACTAACTCTATCTCATCTTATCTCTATCTCATCTTATCTCTATCCTGATCCAACTAACTACTGACCCAGCCACAAAACAGGGGAATTAGGCGCCTAATCAGCCACTAGCTGGCGCCTTCTTCCTCCTGCTGTACACTTTCCCAATGAAAGAGTCCACAACACTTCCCCTCTCCTTTCGAAACAGCTCATCCTCGAGCTGAAAATCTGGGTATGTGGACTTGAATTCTTCCAGCTGCTCCCATGTAGAATCTGCTGCACTCTGACCCAAGTGTGCTGAGGAATGGTGGAGAGGCGCTGGTCCAGCAGGAACTTCAGGGCGAAGTGGTCGGTGCGGACGGTGAACGGCCGTGCCCAGACATACGGTCACAAGTGGCGGACGGCCTTGACCAAGCCGATGAGCTCACGCTTGTAGGTTGCCAGTTTGGCGTGCTGTGGAGCCACGACGCGATTGAAGAAGGCGATCGGCCCCATGCCTTGGTGGAGGATGGCGCCGAAGCCAGAGCCGGATGCGTCGCAGTCGATGATGAATGGCGCCGTGAAGTCAGGTAGCTGGAGGACCGGACCAGAAGTCAGGGCCTGCTTGAGGGCGTCGAAGGCGGCTGTGGCAGCGTCGGTCGAGCAAAAGGCCTCCCGCTTGAGGAGGGCTGTCAGGGGGGCCGCGATGACGCCGTGTTGTGGATGAAGCTGCGTAGAGCACGGATGATCCGCGACGTCGACCAGCCCTGGACGGCGTCGATCTTAGCCGGGTCCATGGCCACGCCATCCTGGGAGATGAAGTGTCCCAGGTACTCCACCTGGCGCTCCGCGAACGAGCACTTGGAGCACTTAAGGAACAGGCTGTGAGCGCGTAGAGTGGACAGGATGGCGCGGACGTGCTGCAGATGCTCGGCGAGGGAGTTGCTGTAGATCAGAATGTCGTTGAAGAACACGAGCACGAAGCAGCGTAGGAAGGGGCGCATGACCTCATTCATGAGCGACTAGAATGTCGCCGGGGCGTTCGTCAAGCCAAACGCCATGACCACAAACTCAAAGTGGCTGTGAGTAGTCCGAAACGCCGTCTTGTGGATGTCGTCCGCGTGCATCCGGACATATCACTGCAGAGGTCCAGCTTGGTGAAGTAGGTGGCGCCCTTGAGCTCGTCCAGGAGCTCGTCGACGACAGGGATGAGAAACATGTCGCGCACTGTCTTGGCGTTGAGGGCGCGGTAGTCGACGCATAACCACCAAGACCCATCCTTCTTGCACACGAGGAGGACCGGGGACGAGAACGCCAAAGTACTGGGACAGATGAGGCCCTGTTCCAGCATCTCAGCACATTGGCGCTCGAGTTCGTCTTTGAGCAGTTGGGGGTAGCGGTACGGCCGGACTGCTACGGGCGACATGCCGAGGAGCAGGTGAATGCGGTGATCACAGGACTGCGCCGACGGCAACGAAGAGGGCGTAGCAAAGACGTCGCTGAACTCAGCGAGGAGCAGTTGGAGAAGATCCTAGCGCTCGACGGCGTGCAATGCTGAAGCCCTGGCCACTGCGGCGCCCGTCAGCCGGACGCGCCGGTCCTGGCGCCAAAACGCCATAGTCTGGCACTCGAAGTCCCAAAGGATGGGGCCCAGAGACTTGAGCTAGTGACAACCTAGCACCAGCTTGTAGTCGGTGAGGGAAAGGACGAAGAGGTCGATGACGAAATCCTCGGTGCCGATGGTGACAGGAACGGCGGCGCAGACACCGGCGCACTGGACGCGATCGCCGTTAGTGACCCCCACGGTATGTCTGCGCTGGACGCGATCGCCGTTAGCGACCCCCACGGTCAGGCCAGGACGTGGAGAAGGCTGGAGGTCGAGGCGGCGCACGGTGGTTATGGTGATGAAGGAGTGAGTGGACCCTGAGTCCACGAGGGCCTGAAGGGAGGCGCTGGTGATGGATGCGATTAGGTGCATCGTGTTCGCCATCTTGATGCCGGTAAGGGCGTGAAGAGAGATCTCCGTGTCATCGGAGGAGTCTGTCTCCAGCTCGGTGGCACTTGGGAGCGGGGTGTCGTTGTCGAGCTCCATCAAGTACAGCCCCTTCGTCGTGCAGTTGTGATCCCGCGAAAATTTCTCGAGGCAGTTGAAGCAGAGGCCCTCCGCCCTACGCTGGGCCATCTCCTGCGGTGTCAAGCGCTTGAAGCGCGCGCCTATAGGCGGAGCGGTCTTTGTAGGGGCGGCGGGAGTGGACGGTGCCGTCCTGGAGGCCAGCGGCGGCGTCTGGGGGGTCGCCGGGGTGTGGAAGGGGCAGGACTGAACTGGCGGAGCGATGCGGCCGGGGGCGCGGGCCATGGCGCCCATGTCGTCGTCGTGCAGCTGCAAGCAGCGCTCGAAGGCCCGGGCGAGTCCCATCGTGTCGTCGAGGGTGGCCGGGTTCTGAAGCTCCACGTCGGTCTGCAGCGGGTTGCGGAGGCCGCCGGTGAAGAGGTCGATCTGGTCTTGCTCCGAAATTGCGCCTTGTACTCCATGCCGGTGCGGCGCAACTGCATCAGGGCGCCGAGCGGGTTGCTGCACGTCGGGGGGCCAAACGCCCGCTGCACCTTGTCGACGAACTCCGGCCAGGTGGGCATGCCGTGGTTCTGCTCCAGGCAGTAGTACCAATCCTGGGCTGTGCCTCCATGTAGAAGGAGGCCAGCCACACCCGCTCGTCGTTCTGGGTGCGGTCGGCGCTGAAGAACTGCTCCGCCTTGTGGAGCCAGAGAATTGGGTCGGTGCTGCCATCATAGCGGGGAAACCGGAGCTTGTGCTTGGCATGCTTGCGCAGCGGCGGAGGGGGCGGTGGAGGCGGGGGAGGACCATTGGAACCGCCGGAGGAGTGGTGATCCGACTGCAAGCGGTTGACCGCCACGTTGAGGCAGCTCTGGTCGCCCTTGATGGTGGACATCTCGGACTTGATGGCGGAGAGGTCAGCGAGGATGGTGTCTAGGGCGAGCTTCAGGTCATCACCCATGGTGGCGGTGGAGCAGTGGGTTCAGCGGTGCGCAGGTAAGAGGGGGGTTGGTGGGCGTGGTGGCGGCAGCAGACAGGAGGCCGAGGAAGGACCCGTCTCATACCAGATGATAGGGGACAGGAACTGGGACTTTATTGAGCAACAATGGTGCAGCAGTAGACTAGTTCACCCTCCCTGGGAGGCTCCGAACAACGATTCTACTTCTGCCTGCCTAAGAACTACTGTAACTCGGCTTATATAAGTGCCGGCTACTAACAAACCTCAACTAACTCTCCTTATCTTATCTCTATCCTGATCCAACTAACTACTGACCCAGCCACAAAACAGGGGAATTAGGCGCCTAATCAGCCACTAGCTGGCGCCTTCTTCCTCCTGCTGTACACTTTCCCAATGAAAGAGTCCACAACAGTTAGTGTACCATATCATCTACAGAAGGCTGTTTTTCTCAAACTGCCAATCATGTACACACTACACAGTTCATGATTGCTCAAAGCTTAAGCAAACCATGAAGCAAAGCAATACTATAAAAGTACTGAGTTACAATTCTAACAACTTGGCAACCTCAAAGGTTATTCAACAACTAAATTCTTACTAATCAAATAAAAATGAGGGCAACACAATGAACAAATTCCATTCACTATCTAACTACAGCAAAATACTGCTGGTTGACAGTATTATCAGTGATGCTAATACAATTTCAATGCTTTTATAGGCATCAACTTCTATGCCATTTCTTTTCTTAGCCTTAAATCATAGCTCAATAGTTGAGTTAGGTCAGGCAATATTATGCTGGTTGACAGTATCAGTATCAGTGATGCTAATATAATTTCATTGCTTTTATAAGCACGAACTCATATGCCATTTCTTTTTCTTCACCTCAAAATCATAGCTCAATAGTTTAATTAGGGCAGAGAATATTAACACAGTCTCCAATACACACCATTGGATGTTTTTTTAGAGAAAATTCCCTCTATACCATCCAAACTTACTCGTCCCTTCTATGCCATTGAAAATATAGCAATCCCTTCAGTGCCATCGATTTTAATTTTTCATCCCCTACGTGCCATTGCCATCAATTTTTACTAACATTCATTCGTTGCTCCGTTAAAACATGTGATTCCTCTCCCTCCTCTCACACGCGGATCTGCACTCCTCCCTACGCTTCGCCGTGGCCACCTCCGACCAAGGCACGAGCCGCGCCTTTCCCTCCCTCTCTCGCACGCCGCACACAGGCGCAGCCCCACGCGTGCCGCCGCTTCCAGGCTGGGCCGAGCTGCCATGGCCGTGGCGCCCCGTGCCCCGACTCTTCTGCTGCCGCAATGCAACAACGGCGCGCCACCAGCCACCTCCCTGCCTCAATCCTGCGCCATCGCGCCGAGCAAGTCACTGGCTGGGCCACACCAACAGCTGCGGCGGCAAGGCGTCCCCCCTAGGCCAGCGCCACCGAAGGACAAGCAAATTTAGTCACTATGGCAGTAGCCAAACCAAGCATGCGGGCACAGCCAGCCGCTGGTGGTGCTGCGACGACGAGGACGCAGACAGCAGCGACGGCACTGCCAGGGTCGTGACGTCCCCGGGCCCCTGCATCTCGCTCCAGCTGACCGGCCTCCCCTGGAGATCACAGCCGCCGGCTCCGCGCGCGGCATATGTGGCATCACCCGATTAGCCTGGCACACGCGATCCAACGTCCTCCAGCCCAGGCACCGATGCCGACGGCCCCGTACATCTAGAGTGTGGTGCCCTTTGATGGCGGAATACAAAGACGAGCTCAGCAGGCAGATTCCAAGGAAGCGCGTCCAAAACAAACCTTCAGAAATCAAGCACGTCGCCATCCAAATATAGTTCGCATATTGCTAATCGAAGCCATTGGAAAAAAAAATCATCTCATCTTATGGGCGCTGCCTTTTCGGCCGATGTGAAATTGAGAAGCTTTCAAGCTAACTTGATTTTGGTTTGATTGTTTGTTCCGATTGGTCATGTGCAATGGGATTTTGATGGGCAGGTGCGGTTTGCAGCGGCAGAGATGGATTGGCACTTCAAATGGTCATATAACGGTGGGATTTAACGGACACAAACGGCAATGGCACATAGGGGATGGAAAATTAAAATTGATGGCATAGAAGGGATCACTATATTCTCAATGGCATAGAAGGGATGGGTATAAGTTTGGATGGCATAGAAGGAACTTACTCATTTTTTTAATATGCAGTAACAAGAATATTATGAATGCAATAATACCAAACTCCCTTTTAATGATGATAAAATCCATTTCATTCCGTTGATCTAACCAGCCAATCTGATATCCACTCTTAGGAAAGTTGTGGCACAAAATTAGTTTCAGGGGGCTGGATTCACAGTAATCTAATAGCAGGGGGAAGGAGATGGAGCAGAGGCTGCAGAGAGCAAAGAAGGGTCATGAATTCATGATAGCTAGGCAGAAAGACTCGAATATTCATATAACCACATCCATAAATCCAAGAGGTTATCCATGAAATTAGAGAATTTTTTACTGTCTTTCAATCTTATCTATTTTCCATATGGGGAACCCACATCTCAAGCCAGCATCGACAAGGTGTCCGACTAAGCTTTGAGCTTCATCCAGGATGGAAGCTCGCCAAACTTATTTATGCGTTGGGGAAACATCATCAATTCATATTTTTGCAACCATAGTGATATGGATGTGATCAGTTGTAATAGTTTCAAAAGGAATCACCTGGTGTGCTTATCTTCTGGGGAAGGGCCTTTGGTCTACCACTATAGTCCAGGGTCGTCCAAGTCACCTGCTCAGCTTTCGCAAGGTGTATTTCAACCTTGGTGGATAAGACTAGATATTTGCACTTCTCTGGGATAATCTGGTTTCCAACAATAAAAAAGTAATTAGCAACAGATTCACATATATGAAGGGTATCCATATTCCATAAACTAAACCAGACAGCTACAAATAAATGCTCTAGAGCATAACTGGAATTAAAAACTATGAATTTTTTTTATCTGTGTCAACAGGACCAAAATAAAATGACTCCAAGTTTTATTTGGTTTTGAAGACACTGGAAATGGAAAAGAGATAACAAAAAGGCAACATGAATTCAGTTTCCACAAACTCCTAAAAGATAATTCTGATACATCCGATACTAGCAGTACATCAAAATGATTTGCCAAGAGCAGAGATAAAACGAGTCAACAAAGTGTTGGAGCAATATTTTTGAATGCACAAATTTAGAATCTATGTTAATTATGAAAAATAACTAATGCACTGATTGCAATGTATATTATAAACAACACAATCTGTTCGAGAAAATAAACAACACAATCAAGGGATAAACCTAAATCTTTGGAGGAAATGGAATTGTCTTACTAGATAACCTGTTTGGTTAAATCACACAAATTTCAAGTAACATGGAAAAATTGTAACACCATCTTCCACAGCTGAGCACACTGCTAATTTAAGAATGAAACAAGGCAACATCTCGTTTTGAAACCCCATTGCACATGTTTAAATGACTGGAAAAGGCAAAGATGCTCATATGTATGATGTAGTTTTGTTTGCCTACAGTTTTTAAAAGTCACTGGAACAGCTGTCACTAGATGCTGTATACGACCATTGTCTTGAAGGCACGGTACCAGCTACCTTAACAGATAAGTACATGGGAAAAAATCAATACATTGTATTACATTGCACGCAAGAACATCCAATAGTAAGGAGTGAGTACCTTAGAGAACAGACGGGGCTGAAAATGGTAAGGTTCTTCACCAGGGACTTCAATGGATACACTTAACTAAAATGAGAAGCTAGGTTAGTGAAGAATAGCAGTCACAAGGGAGCTACAATAGTAAGATAGCAGGACATACCATCTGTTTGCCAAAATCAACGACAACACAGTCAGCAGGAACACCCTTAGCAAATATTGTCAGCACCACCTCTGTAGAACTATTGTAGAAGTCATGCCTGCAGCACATTGGGCATTAAGAAAAAAAAATGTTAGCAAAGCTGACACAGCTCACGCTCAACATGAATTTCAGTTAGGAGAAGCATTTTCCTTTCCCCCTATATGACTCCCCAAATTAGAACATGGTTGGAAACAGATGTGTATAGGAAAATGGTGAAGAGTTCAAGGAATTGCCACGAATTACCTGTACTTAGGCTTGCTTGGAGGTTCTACCACTGGCTGTGTATTCTCCATATTTGCAACATTCTCCTTGTCCTCAACAGTAGCAGCCACAGGAGCCTCAACGTTCTTTACTGGTGCCTGGTTAGCCTCCTCTGGACACAAAAACAGAATAACAGTACAGATAGTATGAGATGACTAAATTAATACATAATTATTCTCTAGCTAACGTACAAGGCTACTGAAATTTTTCTCTGACAAGAGACAAACAGGGCATGTAATCACAGATAATGGCATACAAACAACACTGCACACCAAATGAAAAGTATTGCCTATACTGCAACATATACACTAAAAGCTCTGATGTTCTGTTTGCTCACCAGCAATGCGCTCCTCACATTCCTTCAACCTACGAGTAAACCTTGGGTCACCAGATGCATAGGAAGAACCCAGTTTAAGAGCAGCCTTTGCAGTTTGGTATTCTTCAAGCTTCATGCATGCGGCACTGTTAACAAGAAACTAACTTGTTACATAGATAAAAAAAATGCGGGAGAGGCGATTACGTGAGTGCTCCTTCATGTATAATTTTAATTTAAGAATGAAGAGTGCCTCTAACCCTTTCCAATAGTAGGCTTCGTGCACAGTAGGATCAAGTTCAATAGCTTGGTTAGCATCCGCCACAGCCTCTGCAAGTCAAATAAATGCATTCAGTACAATAAATTTATTATTTAAAAATCAAATAGAATTCAATGACGCCTAGTACGACTAACACTGCTAAATGAAGCGAAGCTTTGCGCATCGTTTCCTATTACGAACAAAAATAATGCAAAGACAGCAAAGCAACATGTAACTTATTTTGGTTCCTACAGATTCAGATGTAACTTAAGCCAAAGTCCTGCATGCCATTTCTTATTACAAACAAAAATACTGTAATGACTATAAAAGCACCATGTTCTTATTTTTGTTCATACTAACTCAGATACAATTGAAGCCAAACTCTACACACCATTTCTTATTTAAAAAATATTGAATTGATAGTAAATCACCGTGCAGTTTATTATTTTGGTTCCAACTGATTCAGATGCCATCAATTAGGACCTACAGAGGTTAATACAATCATAGCCCTCCTAAACCAGTGTATATGTCATCTCAACCTTTCTCAACATGTTGCTGAAAACCCCCCAAGTCAACCCATTGTATTGCACTACTCTTTGTGTATGCAACCATTGCAACTGAAACCCACAAAACACTAACCAACAATCAAGCCTAGCAACGGGACAAGTAGGTAACTAGGGATACACGTAGTTACATACAACACACACAGCAACACGTTAAGTAGGGAACTTGGGGGGGATATACCTTAAAAACGTATACAGCAATGCGACAAGTAGGGAACTTGGGATAGACCTATTACAATAACACACACTGCAAGGTGACAAAACAAGTAGGGAACTTGGGGTAACCTCAGACAAGTAGGGAGCTTGGGGTAACCTCAGAACGCACACAGCAATGCCACATGTAGGGATCTTGGGATACACCTCGAAACGCGAACTAGTCATTAAGCTACATCACAAACTTCCTAATTAGCGCAGTCCATTTCAGGCAATCTGAATCTCCATCCTTTTATAGTCAACACACCAGCCAAGAAAACTCAACTCTGACTAATCAGACTCTCTGACATGGACAGTTAGTAATCCCAATCATCTAGGACGCTCCTTGAAGTTTGAATCACACGATGCTCATCGCCACAGCCCACAGCGACGAACCGACGCTCAGTCAGCCCTACACCACAGCCTGACGTTGACCTCCCAACCCCAAGTACCCTGAATCGCACGAGACAGGCCCACGACGCAACAACAGACCTCAAATCGGACTAGCCTTCTACGTCTAAAACCACCCCTACGACATTTCAACCCATCGCGACTACATCGACACCCGCGAGCGCGCCGCACCACATCCACACGACACCACATGAACAGGCGAATCGAACCCTCCGTCGGGGGCAGCAGGATGGAGGAGAGAGGAAGGCGGGGGAGGGGAAGAGCGCGCCCTTACCAGTGTAGTTGCCGAGCTTGATGTGCACCTCGGCGCGGCCGGCGTAGAGGTTGGCGGTGGCGGGGCCGTCATCAATGGCCTCGGTGTAGAACTCGGCGATCAGCTTGAAGGTGTCGTCATCGAAGGCCTCCTTGGCCTCGCTCTCCAGATCCGATGCGGCCATGGCGTCCCCCTCCGGCCTGCAGCGGCTGCATGAGAATTTGTTCAATGCAGCATCACCATCAAGCTTTTCATCTCCTGATAGACACAAATCATGCAACCATTTGTTCACTGCATCATCACCATCAAGCTTTTCATCCTTCTCCTGATAGACACAAATCATGCAGCCAGTGTCATATTTTAGAAACTTACATGATAGCAACAAAATTGATGCATAATTGGGCATCAAGATCGAACCTCCTTTTTTACTTCAGCTTCCAGTTTATCCCAGTCTTTTTTTGACTTCGAAGATGGGTAGGAAGGTCTTGGTGCTGTTTCAGCTGCACAGCATATATACAAGTAGGATGCCTCAGTAACAAACACCAGACAACTCAATCAAACAAGAATCCAGATTGTTAATGTACCATATCATCTGCAGAAGGCTGTTTTTCTCAAACTGCCAATCATGTACACACTACACAGTTCATGATTGCTCAAAGCTTAAGCGAACCATGAAGCAAAGGAATACTATAAAAGTAGTGAGTTACAATTCTAACAACTTAGCAACCTCAAAGGTTATTCAACAACTAAATTCTTACTAATCAAATAAAAATGAGGGCAACACAATGAACAAATTCCATTCACTATCTAACTACAGCAAGATTAAATTAGCAGCTCGGGAGCAACCTTCATGACTGCAACGGCGACCACCACCATGAGCTATGCAGAAGTCTGTGCGCCCTTCAGCACTCTTTCTACAACCAAGATATTCGCATCTCCTGCCTCCACCATGGGCCTTGCAAAAGATCGTCTTCCCTTCAGCACCCTTCTGGCAACCCAATTTTTGGCAACGCCTACCACCACCATGGGCTATGCAACGCCTTAATGACCCTCTTGCTTTTCTCATACATCCACTATTGCCGGGTAGCGAAACTCGGGTGGATTTTTTCGCAACGAACGTGATAGAGTCGGAGTGCCCGATCTTTCGGTGAGTGGAGATAAATTCGATTTGGTGGAAGTAGACCCTCACGATCCGACTACGACGAGCGAACCCGAAGCGCCAATGCAATCGCTGAACCAACTCCCGATGGTTACCAACCTCGCCGGTGCGAGATCAGCCTGATCACGAAGATCGATTCCTGTCCGCAATCGAAGAACGAACAAGAAAGAGAGGCGAGCAATCTAAATATCACTCGAAGGTGGAGTTCTGAATCACAAGGACAGCGCGTATTTGCGCGTGTTCAAGAGTAGCTAAAGCTAGATGTAAAACAAAACTCAAGTCGTAAACAAAAAGGACTCGGACTAAATAAAGGGGGCGCAGCCCCTGGAGTCCGAAGGGGTCACGGCGCCCAACCCTAGGCGCCCCACCTGGGCTGCCCTGTTGGGCCATCTTCTTATTCCGATGGGCCTTCGTTCCTTAACAGCATGATGAAGTTTAATTCTCTCGCACGGGCTCGAGTGATTGGCCCAACTGGATGAGCAACTGGAGGCGCCTGAGGTGCTGCTGGTGTAGATGTACTCGTGGTGTCCTCATCATCCTCCCCTTCGTGAACTGAAGTCGTCCTCGACGGCAACTCCTCATCTTCGCCCACATACGGTTTCAAATCTGCAACATTAAAACTCGTGGAAACACCAAACTCCGCAGGCAGGTCAAGGATATAAGCATTATCATTAATCTTGGTTAGCACTTTAAAAGGACCAGCAGCACGTGGCATCAATTTAGAACGACGTAAGGTAGGAAAACGATCCTTCCTCAAATGCAACCAAACCAGATCACCCGGTGCAAAAGTAACATGTTTTCTCCCTTTACTACCCGCAACCTGATATTTAGCATTAGCAGCAGCAATGTTTTGTTTAGTTTGCTCATGCAAGCTAATCATTTGATCAATATGTGCAGCGGCATCTATGTGTGGGGTGTCCTCGGCATCAAGTGCAAACAAATCAATAGGCGCCCGAGGAATATAACCATAAACAACTTGAAAAGGACACATCTTTGTAGAAGAATGCGTTGCATGATTATAAGCAAACTCAACATGAGGCAAGCAATCTTCCCAACGTTTCAAGTGTTTATCTAAAACAGCCCTAAGCATAGTGGACAAAGTTCGATTAACCACCTCAGTTTGTCCATCAGTCTGAGGGTGACAAGTGGTGCTAAACAGCAATTTAGTTCCCATTTTATTCCATAGTGATCTCCAAAAATGACTGAGAAACTTAGCATCACGATCAGAGACTATTGTATTTGGAATACCATGCAAACGAATAATCTCGCGAAAGAACAATTCAGCAACATTGCTAGCATCATCAGTCTTATGACAAGGTATAAAATGAGCCATTTTGGAGAAACGATCAACAACCACAAAAATACTGTCCCTCCCCTTCTTAGTTCTAGGCAATCCCAAAACAAAGTCCATAGAAATATCAAGCCAAGGGGAAGTAGGAACAGGCAAAGGCATGTACAAACCATGGTTGTTTAATCGTGACTTAGCTTTCTGGCAAGTAGTGCAGCGGGCAACAAGGCGCTCAACATCAGCACGCATCCGGGGCCAAAAGAAGTGGGCAGCCAGCACTTCATGCGTCTTGTAGACGCCAAAGTGCCCCATGAGACCGCCTCCATGCGCTTCCTGTAACAACAAACGACGAACCGAGCTAGCTGGAACACACAGCTTGTTAGCGCGAAACAGGAACCCGTCCTGTATGTGAAATTTGCCCCATGGTTTGCCATGAATACAGTGGGCGAAAGCATCTTTAAAATCAGCATCATCCACATATTGATCCTTCACAGTTTGCAAGCCAAAGATTTTAAAATCTAACTGTGACAGCATGGTATAGCGACGAGACAAAGCATCAGCAATGACATTTTCCTTCCCGCTCTTGTGTTTAATAATGTAAGGGAAAGACTCAATGAATTCTACCCATTTAGCATGACGACGGTTCAGGTTTGTTTGGGTACGAATATGTTTTAAAGCCTCATGATCAGAATGAATTATAAACTCGCGATGCCAAAGGTAGTGCTGCCAAGTATGCAAAGTGCGCACTAAAGCATAAAGCTCCTTATCATAAGTAGAATAATTCAAGCTAGCACCACTTAATTTCTCGCTAAAGTAAGCAACAGGTTTGCCTTCTTGTAACAAAACAGCACCAAGCCCAATACCGCTAGCATCGCATTCAAGCTCAAACACTTTAGTAAAATCAGGCAACTGCAAGAGAGGAGCATTGGTTAACTTATCTTTCAAGGTGCTGAACGCAACCTCTTGCGAAGCACTCCAAGCAAAGGGAACATCCTTCTTTGTAAGCTCATGTAGAGGCGCTGCAATGGAGCTAAAATCACGAACAAACCGGCGGTAGAAACCTGCAAGGCCAAGAAAGCTCCGAATTTGTGTGACCGTCGTCGGTGTAGGCCACTCCCGAATGGCATCAATCTTGCTGCTATCCACCTCAATGCCCTGTGGAGTAACAACATAGCCAAGAAACGAGACACGTTGTGTGCAAAACATGCATTTTTCAAGGTTAGCAAATAAATGGGCTGCACGCAACGCATCAAAAACAGCACGCAAATGTTCTAAATGCTCCTCCATAGACTTGCTGTAAAGGAGGATATCATCAAAATAGACAACTACAAACAATCCTATGAAGGGCCTCAGAACTTCATTCATCAAACGCATAAATGTGCTGGGCGCATTAGTCAAACCAAACGGCATAACCAACCATTCATATAACCCAAATTTCGTTTTAAAAGCCGTTTTCCATTCATCACCTAACTTCATGCGAATCTGATGGTAGCCACTACGCAATCAATCTTAGTGAAAATAATGGCACCACTAAGCTCATCTAGCATATCATCAAGGCGTGGTATAGGGTATCGGTAGCGAATGGTAATGTTATTAATAGCACGACAGTCTACACACATACGCCATGAGCCATCTTTCTTTGGAACAAGTAACACGGGAACGGAGCAAGGGCTAAGAGACTCACGAATATAACCCTTGTCAAGCAACGCCTGTACCTGGCGTTGGATTTCCTTCGTCTCATCCGGATTTGTACGGTACGGTGCGCGGTTCGGAAGCTGTGCGCCGGGAATGAGGTCGATCTGGTGCTCAATGCCACGAAGTGGTGGAAGTCCCGGTGGCAAATCTTTTGGAAAGACATCAGCGTACTCCTGCAAAATGTTAGCAACCGCAGGGGGAATATCCAAAGATGGTGCATCATCAAGTGAAACGAGCACACTAGAGCATATAAGGGCATAGCATGGCAAAGGAGCATCGCGTAACTCATCAAAATCAGCACGTGTGGCAAGCAAAACAGGAGCATTCAACTTGATTTCAGAATTAATAGATGTCGATGGTTCAAGTTGTTTAGCAGTTTTAGCAGCTCTAGCAAGATCATCTTTAAGAATTTGTTCAGGTGTCATTGGATGTATAATTATTTTCTGACCCTTAAACATGAAAGAATAGTGATTTGAACGACCATGATGCAAGCTATCAGTATCATATTGCCAAGGTCGCCCAAGTAACAGAGAGCATGCTTCCATGGGAATAACATCACAATCGACAAAATCAGAATAAGCACCCATGGAAAAAGGAACACGGACTGATCGAGTAATTCTAATTTTCCCACCATCATTAAGCCATTGAATGTGATATGGATATGGATGCTTACGAGTGGGTAAAGACAACTTTTCAACCAGCGTGGTACTCGCCAAATTATTGCAGCTGCCGCTGTCGATGATGATGCGAATCGACCGCTCCTGCACAACACCCTTGGTATGGAAAAGAGTGTGTCGCTGATTCTTCTCGGACGGGGCGACCTGTGTACTAAGAACACGCTGCACAACAAGACTTTCATACCTATCGGCGTCGCCCGGGTTGACATGTACCTCCATAGCTGCATGGTCAGTGGCAAGCATCGCATGTCGAGTATCTTCAGAATCACTAGCGGAAGAATACTCACCATCGTCACGAAGAAGCAAAGTGCGCTTGTTCGGACAGTCCCGAATCACGTGGCCAAATCCTTTGCAACGATGACACTGAATATCCCGTGTACGACCTGTGGGAGGGGCGGCGCCTGTGGAAGGGGGAGCGCTTGCAGGTTTGGCCGTTCGCTCGCGCGGTGTAGTGGTGGGCGTGGGTGGCGCAGGGAGAGCGGGGGCGGAGTTGGAAGTCGAGCTTCTTCCTGCAAAAGAGTTAGAATATGTCTTCGAGCGGCGTCCCTGCACTTCACGTTCAGCTTTGCAAGCATATTCAAATAATGTTGTCATATCTGTGTAGTCCTTATAATCAAGTATATCCTGAATTTCGCGGTTCAAACCACCACGAAAACGTGCCATAGCAGCGTCATTTTCCTCCAATAACCCACAACGAATCATGCCTATTTGTAATTCCTGGAAATATTCCTCAACAGATTTGGAACCTTGCTGAAAACGTTGCATTTTATTAAGCAAATCGCGAGCATAATAAGAAGGCACAAATCTATGGCGCATAGCAGTTTTTAATTGCTCCCAAGTGGTTGGAATGGTATTGGGATGTTTGTGTTTATATTCACGCCACCAAATTAAAGCAAAATCAGTAAATTCACTAATAGCAGCTTTAACTTGAGAATTAGCAAGAATATCATGGCATGAAAATTTCTGTTCAACTTCTAATTCCCAATCAAGATATGCAGCAGGATCATATTTGCCATTAAAAGGTGGAATTTTAAATTTAATCTTGGAAAAGGAATCATTACCACCGGGACGGCGTGGCACGCGGCGGGCACGGCCTCGGCGGTCGCCATCGTCCTGGTCCGAGTCACCACCATAACCCTGCTGCAACTCGGCGACTGTTGTGTGCAATGCATCGAGTCTAGCCACAACTGAGTCGAGTGTGGCCTTAGCGGCCGTCTGTGCAAGGTCGAGCTGGTCACACCGCTCGGTCGTCGAGGAGATCGTCGAGTCCAGCCGTTCATGAATCGTCTGAATGTCGGTGACAAGCCCTTCAACTTGCACCCGTATGCCCTGCAGCTGGTTAGCCCCCGCGTCGACATCATCTGCCATGGTTAGCGCAAATACAAGAACAAAAGCAACGACAAAACAGGGGTGTAACGGCTCACAAGGCGCTCACACTAGTGCTGTTATCAAATTCTTATTCGTTCTTACCACGCACACAGGGGCGAACTGCAACCAACCGGTGGAACCTGTGAAAGATTGGAGGAGCGATTGCCTGGAGAAACAAAAGCTGCTCGTCGTAGAACTATGTGGATTTCTGGGAAGGCTGCACTCAAATGAAGGATTAGCACAATCAAACAATAATGCAAGGTTGAATTATAGTGCCAAACATGTAACAAGTGTTGCTGGTAACAAGGGAAATCGAAAGAACAGAGGCAAAGGTGGAGAGGGCGCACCTCTTTTTTTTTTCTGTTTTTTTTTTTTTTTTTTACTACAGAGGGTGCCCCAAAACTGATAATATGAACACAGAGGATCTCAAATATCAAATTGCGGCACACACTTTTTCCGAAATGACAGGGGTATTCCGGTAAAAAAAAGATACTCTCTCTCTCTCTCTAGAGTAAGGCGAACCTCAGAATAATAAAGGACCAAGAAAGAGAGATACGGATGTGAAAGGCTGGCACGGAATGCGTGGGGGAGGGGGGAATTAACACCAGAGAGGCGTGACCCAGGAGGAGTCACGGCGCGCGCAAAGGGAGGTTCCACCGAAACAAATCCGAATCACCTTCCTTCTCCCTGTTGGATTCTTCTTCGTCTTGTTTTTTTTTTTTTGCTTCTTTCCTTTTTTTTTTTTTTGCACTTTCCTTTGTTTTGATTGCTTTCGATCTTTTTTTCTTTTTTTGACAGGGGAGGGGCGATCGGAGTAGTGGGATGGCGCGGCGCGGTTGTCGCGGGGGGAGGTGCGGTGGGCGCGGCTGGTAGGGTTGGCGAGCAGCGGAACGGCGGCGGCGGCGAAAACTAGGGTTAGATGAAAAACGAGAAACAAAAGATTAAACACAAGTAACCAGCAACAATTGAACGAGTAGGCACACAAATTCAACAAAGACACTTATTGAAAGAATGTGCGAGGCTAAACGGTTGCTGGGACAAGGATCTAACCTGAAAAAATTTCTTTTGGTTTTTGTGGACTGTAGGAAGGGAAAAACACTCGGTAAAACTCACCGATCAACCTGGAAAGCTGATACCACTTGATAGAGTCGGAGTGCCCGATCTTTCGGTGAGTGGAGATAAATTCGATTTGGTGGAAGTAGACCCTCACGATCCGACTACGACGAGCGAACCCGAAGCGCCAATGCAATCGCTGAACCAACTCCCGATGGTTACCAACCTCGCCGGTGCGAGATCAGCCTGATCACGAAGATTGATTCCTGTCCGCAATCGAAGAACGAACAAGAAAGAGAGGCGAGCAATCTAAATATCACTCGAAGGTGGAGTTCTGAATCACAAGGACAGCGCGTATTTGCGCGTGTTCAAGAGTAGCTAAAGCTAGATGTAAAACAAAACTCAAGTCGTAAACAAAAAGGACTCGGACTAAATAAAGGGGGCGCAGCCCCTGGAGTCCGAAGGGGTCACGGCGCCCAACCCTAGGCGCCCCACCTGGGCTGCCCTGTTGGGCCATCTTCTTATTCCGATGGGCCTTCGTTCCTTAACAGCATGATGAAGTTTAATTCTCTCGCACGGGCTCGAGTGATTGGCCCAACTGGATGAGCAACTGGAGGCGCCTGAGGTGCTGCTGGTGTAGATGTACTCGTGGTGTCCTCATCACGGCCTTTGTATGTCCAGGATTTGTTGGTTTATTTGAGTGGGTTGTCATGAGTTTTGGTTTAAACAATGCTGGTGCTACTTATCAAAGAGTTATGAATTTGATCTTTCATGACTTGTTTGGTGTAATATTAGAAGCTTATATCGATGATATTGTTGTTCTCCTAGAATGTATGGTGAAGTTAAAACATCCCGACTTTTCACATTTTTGGTGCAGTTCTCTTTCCGATGCCTTTTGACGCCACCATGCCTGGTGTCAGTTTGAAGATAAACAGTGAAGTACATTATGAGGTTTACCACGCCATATGTTTATGAGCGAATTTCACAAAAATAAAGACTTTTTGTGCAAAATTACAAGGAATTATGAAGCAAAGAGGCTATTCCTTGGTAATTTTGCACGTGTGCATGTAGGTGTAGTTTTATGAAATTTGCTCTTTGTGTTAAGGAAAATTCATACCTGACATAATCTTCTTTCTTCTTACCGTCAAGGATCTTTCTTTTTTTTGACCAAATGTGGTCAAGGATCTTATCCAGGCCTTCCTCAAGGATCTCATCTTCTTCTAGAGTCCAGGGTTCTTTCTGTTTGCTTATCATATACGAAACTCCATCACCACAAAAGTTCCAATCCACCAACTGCACTCTGATTCTGGGATTCCTTGGATGGTTGCTAACAGCAGCCGTCAAGGCAGTCTCTGCATCGGAGCTTGTTGCATTCCCAACTTTTGCAGAGATCTCTTCAAGGCCAGGCAAGTGCTCGATGCTGATAGGTGTAGTGCCATGTTGATCCACTCTGTGGGCACTGAAGCCTAGCTTGAGCCTCTTGAGATTAGGCATTGTGTCCATCTCAAATTTCAGACATGGTACTGCACTGCAGATGAGCTTGAAGTACTTGAGAGCTGAGAATCCTGCCTTGTCGAAGACGATCCTCTTAACGGGCGCCATCTGCAAATACAGCGACAGAGCAGTGAGAGCAGACAATTCTCCGAGAATATTAACACCGTCCCTCAGAAGTTCCCTTACTGAAATCTTTAAAATGCGGAGGTTGCCAAGCTTTCCCATCCACTTGGGAACTCTGGAAAAGGTGAAAATGTGCGGCAACCATTCAAATCTCTCGAGAAGGGGAGGTGCGAATTCATCCCAGGAAAATGTTACTTCTGAAGGACTGTGAACAACATTTTTATGAGCGGAGCCAAGAATGAGAGCTAGAGTTTTGAGGTTTCCATGTCCTCCAAGTAAAGAGCCCAGAACTTCCATGTTTCTCTGCAGATGGTCAGGAACCGGTATAGAGCATGTGAGGTGAAGATACTGCAGGTTCGTCAGCTTGCCATGGCTCCACACACTGGCAGGTATGGCACTAATCCAATCCATCAGATTTGTCTCGAAAGGCAGATGGAGGTGCAGCAGGCATGGTAAATGGATAATATCCCATGGAACATGTGTGATTTTCGTACCGATATCAAGGGTTTCCAAATAATGTAACCTTCGCATATGCTTTGGTAGTTCTATGCAGACATCACTTGCAACCTTTAGATATCTCAACTGTAGCAATTCAGAAATCCCAGTAAGATCTATTGTGTCATCACCACCTTCATGACCAGATAATCCAAGGTTTAGAACACGGATTAGCTTAAACTCCCTAATAGAAGGCATGCACTTCGATAATCCAAAGTAAGCAAGGGAGCGAACTTGTGACGATCTTATGTTTGTCCTTGCATACTTCGCGTGAGGAAAGTGGAGAGACAGTCGATGAACCTTTTCAGAAAGTGACACATTCCTCCGATAACAATCAAGTACCATAATGAAGTTCTCTTCTAAAGACTTCTGCACTACAAGATCACGTACCACGTCATGAACTGAACAGGACACCACCTCACTGTTGTATCTGATATCTGCAGGTTGTAGGAATCTTCTAGCAATAAGTTCATGGAAATAGCTTTCTGCAATCCCCACCTCTCGCCCTCCGGTTGCATCGATAAAACCTTCAGCCACCCATTGCTTCACCAAATCATCCTTACATACCATGCAGCCATCTGGATACATACTAAGATAGAGCAAGCATGTCTTCAAATGGTGAGTCAGGTTATTGTAGCTGAAGTTTACTATTAGTTTCAATAACCCTTCTGAAGTAGAACATGTCCTCAAATTGAAGCTTAGTGAATCATATATGTATGTCCATTGCTCCATTAACATCACAGGATGGCTTGCTAAAAGT
This sequence comes from Setaria italica, assembly GCF_000263155.2. Classification (NCBI taxonomy): domain Eukaryota; kingdom Viridiplantae; phylum Streptophyta; class Magnoliopsida; order Poales; family Poaceae; genus Setaria; species Setaria italica. The sequence goes on along the minus strand of NC_028454.1, from coordinate 29,242,355 downwards.
CTAGCAATAATGGTTGTTGCTAGTGGCGAACCACCACATAATTTTATAATTTTGTTCGAAACTTCTTTCACTTTATGAGGAAAATCACTTTCAGAGCAAAAAAGGCTATTGAAAAACAGTTTTCTTGAGAGATCATCATCCAGAGGTCTCATCTCGAACACATAATCTGAGTGATAACAACAGCATGCTAATGCAACATCTTCAATCTGGGTAGTTGCTATTATTCTGCTACACATTCCACCACCTGGGAAAGCATGACTAATTACATCCCATATCGATGCAGACCATAGATCATCGATAATAATCAAATACCTGCATGCCAATAATTAATGCAATAAGGAAGTTATTTTTTTAGTCACAAGCATGTCAAGAACATAGGGGAGGTATTGCAAAAGGAGGAACAGAGAGGGTACATAAGCATGGCAGGCATCGGAGGTGATGTCCATGGATTTATTCACCAAAATGATAGGCACTGTAGTGACATACTTTGTTTTGGATGATATTGACTTCTAGCAAGGTATAGTTGGGGAGCAAGGCGATCATGTTTGGGTTGATGATTCTCTTGTTTCATACTAGATAAGTTGATTTGATTTAGCTACGTAAGCCATGCCATTTAGTTACTGGATTGAAATCGTGTTCCTATAAAAGGGTAATAATATTATATGTAGAGAGCCGATATAATATTATCATTAATCTCCATGAAAATAACTTCCCCTATGTTATGGAAAGTGCAGGCGCCAGGAAAATGTTGTTTCTTTGGTTGGCTTGTGCTTTATAGTCGTTGTTGGACTTCTAACCGGCTACATCATCATGGTTTGCGTGACAGAGATGAATGTGCGCTTGCGCCCCAGAGGTCGAAACGATGGACCACCTGCTTACGGGCTGTGTACACAGCCGTGAGACATGGTTTCGTGTCCTCAGGTTCTTTCGTCTGCAGTGGCTCGTGCCATAAGTCAAGGCTCCTTTCACCGAATGGTGGATCCAAGCAAGGAAGAGGGTTGCTAAAACTCAACGGAAAGGCTTTGATTCACTAGTTTGGCTGGTCGCTTTGGAAGGAGTGGAACAGACGGGTGAATGAGCGGACGACGCTGCAGCCGGTGGCCTTGGCGCTGGTGGTTTTTGGAGGAAGCGAGGACTTGGGGTCGGGCGGGCTTCCTAGGACTCCGCTCGTTGATGCACCTTAGAATACCTTAGATGGTGGTGTTTTCTTTTTTAGTTTGTGGTTTGCATCCCTGAACGAGGTTTTTCCTGTTTTTGCGTGGTTGTGTATCCCGGTTGTACATGTTCAAACTTTTCTTCTTAATGAAAAATATTCTATGTACGTCTTAAAATTAATCTCCATGACATGGTGGCAAATGTAACGAGTCATACGTCACTAAATATTTCTTTCTATAGAGCGTTAGTGGGTAACAAGCTCATCGATTGGTACCATCTAGTTAAAACAGCTAATATTCATTTAGTGGATGATAACACTTTTACTTGGGACTCACATAAGCACTGCCCTATTCCATGCGACCGTACCAGGGCACTAGTTTTTCTCAATAAATGCATTTGGAAGCTAAAAGCTTCACTGAAGGTGTTCTTTTTTTTTTCTGTGGTACCTTTAGCGTAGAGTCATTTTGACCGAAGGCACCCGGCTATTGAACCAGAAATTAAAAAAAAATGTCGTTTCTGTATCAAAATCATGCTAGGCCAATTTGAAGAATGGTTTAGATTACTAGTGGATTAACACCACCAAGATCCATCTCTCGTACCCTAGGGAGTTGGCTTACTTGAGTGGTGATAGCAGCTGCTTTTTTTATGAAACAGGAGGAACTTGCATCCCCACTGGTTATATATTATTAATTGAGTGGTGATAACAGCTGCTTGTTGGACCATATGGTGCTGCTCCAATGATATAATTTTTTTGAGAAGGAAACAATGTGCTTTATTTATGCAGAATACCTTGGGGTTTAGGGGAATGTATTGGCTGTGGTTCTGGAGGTTGTTGCAGCATGAGGAAGCAAAGGAAATCTTTCATTCAGCAAGTTTGAGTAACTTCTTTGTCAAGAACGCATAGAGAAATAAGAATAGACAGTGCTTCCTTTGTTTATTTATTACCTCTGTTCCCCTTTTTCTTAGCATACAAGCTGATAAACACTACAATAAAAATGGGATGGGTGCCTTGGTGCTTATGCTTTTTTTTTTAAGAAATGCTTATGCATAGTTTGGAATTTGTCTTTTTTTCCCCTAAAAACATGTAGAGAACTGAGGTCCGAGGATAGTCTGTTAGTTAGGATTCTAGTGGGTGTGTCAGCCTCCTTGGGTTTGTGACACAAATTCGGCATGGGTGTTCAATACTTTCTCATGGATTTACCAACCATAGGTAGAAATAGTATACACACGTAGGTGATAACAACGGTAAAAGTGTGTACCTGCATCACATGGTGGATAAAAGTTAACGGCTGGGACCAATTGACAAAAGAAGCCAACACATCCTATTAAATGATGAAAATGAATATTTTGGGGTTGTTTGGATACGAGGTGCTAAACTTTAACAGTGTCACATCGGATGTTCGGATGCTAATTAGGAGGACTAAACATGAGCTAATTATAAAACTAATTGCAGAACCCTGTGCTAATTCGCGAGACGAATCTATTAAGCCTAATTAATCCATCATTAGCAAATGGTTACTGTAGCACCACATTGTCAAATCATGGACTAATTAGGCTTAATAGATTCGTCTCGCGAATTATACTCCATCTGTGCAATTAGTTTTGTAATTAGCCTATATTTAATACTCCTAATTAGCATCCAAACATCCGATGTGACAGGTGTTAAACTTTAACAGGGTGTTGCCAAACACCCCCTTTGTTTGGTCTTTACATAATAGTAGCATCTTTTCAATTAAATCCATGTATAGGCCTGCAATCAATCTTACAGAAATGACTGATAACAACATGTGGAAATTAAAGTTACCATCAAAGGAAGACGAGGACTTTTTACAGTGGTTATAACACCCTGTCTAAAATATGCATACGGCCCACTCCCATGTGAAAAAAAAAACCGAGACGGGAAGGTGCAGACAGCACCCCGCTTTGATTTAAGAAGGAAGCAGGACTTCTCTTGCACTTTCATCCTCGTTTCGTGTAAAAGGATTAACTTAGAGATGTTATGTTTGGAACACTGAGACTATAAGCTAGCCCGAACTTACCTAAACTACCAAGGTATGAATAATTCCACCAAACAGAACACGTGAACCACAACAGGCTGAAAACAGAACACCGATGCAAGGGTTGTACTCACTAATATAAATATAACCTTTTGTCAAAAGAAATTGGCATGGAGATCAAATATGTTTATGTAGTTGTAACGAAACCACACATCTTTTTTGTAGAATGCAATGTGCTAAGTTTATCTGGCTAATAGTTCACGTAGCTCTTGGGTTATGACTTCCAGGCTAGTGTCTAAGATACGTTTAAGACGTGGTTAATGGTTTTGGGAGTAATCTCAGGAAACAAAATATTGGTTATATACAAGGGAGATAAGTTTTGGTTCACTTCTACAGAGGGAGGAGACGACACACAGAATATGTCAGGCAAGCTTACTCTTGGAGATGGCAGCAATAGATACTAACACCAACTTTGGATGGAGGTTTAGCATTAGATTAAATTTATGATATGAATGAACATTGTTTGCTAAATCTTAACTGTAGAGGTTTTCTGTGTTGCTTCCTTGTAGAAGTCTACGATGAAATTCTTTGGTTTGTACAACGAACAGCTGGATGATATAGATGTGTTGCTTCCTTGTAGACGGAGTCTGATGAAGTTCTTTGGTTTGTGCAACGAACAACTGGATGATATAGAGGCTGGGAGCCTGGGACCTCCATCATTTTCTTATAATGAACTAGAATATCTTTTCATCTAAAAAAGGTCTCAAATTTGGGTTAGCTGTCTGATTGGACTCAAAGCTTGGGTACTAACTTCTGGGCAAACCCCGTTTACAGATAAAACAATACTTTTGGATCACCTAACATAATCGTGGAGATACATGGGGGAAAGCGTACAGTACCTTTTATGTTGTAGATGTTCCCTGATTTTGCCAATAAGGTCGGGATCCTCGCCATGGTCATGGTGGGGCTGCTGCCGCTGAACTTGTGTGAGGATGTCGCGCAGCATTGTCTTGATATCAGGTTTTCGGGTCAAGCGGACGAAAGCTCCACAATCAAAATGTCCTTTGAGTTTTTTGTACAGCACAGTAACAAATGTAGTTTTTCCGATTCCTCCAGATCCCACGACTGAGACCACCTTGAGCTGCTCATCCCTGCCGTTATCCAGCGAGTCCATAAACTTGGTCATCCCGCAATGGATGATTATATCGGCCTTCTCTTCGTATGTTGTTGGAAGCCGCCCCGCGGGCTCAAATCTGCGCCTGAAGTTGGAACAATCGAGCTCATACCTCTTGTGCCGTTCAATCGCCTCCTGGGTGTAGATTCTGAAATCCGAGATCATGGCGGCAACCCGTTTGCGTCGAATGAGCTTCTTGTTCGTCTCTACAAGACGAGCGATCTTAATATGGCTGATTCGGCGGCATCTAGTCTTGATGCTGGCAACATGGCCAGAAAACACAAATCTGTCAATGTAATCCTCGATGTCATAGGATAGCTCGCGCGCCTCTTTCATCCAGCACTTGGCTATCAGCGGAGGATCCTCCAACTCTGACAGATCCTGAAGGTACGAGCTGATTTCTTCAAGGTCGTCTCTGAGGAGGTGCATCCCGTACTTGGCCCCCTTGTGAGATCGAGGCCTGCATCCGTTGACTTCTTCGGAAGACTCAAGAAGCAAGTCGAGCTTTCGGATCAGTGATCCTATGGCCCCCAGCGAAGCACTGATTGGCGCCTCCATGTCTCCGCATCCGAAAAAATTCACACACAGATGGAAACAATTTAATTGAATACCTTGCACAACTATATATCTGGGTGATAGAACGACAACTATATGAGAGAAGGGAGGTTGAAGAATAACGACTCACCAACTGGTGTCAATACATAGAAGAAACATGGCGCGTGAGCTTCATCAAGGATCCTTGCGTCTTCTCTCCTTGAGATGGTTGCTTTTGTTCTTCGACCTCAGTGAGGAGAAAGTACTTTTATTTTCTTATGTAGGGTATTAAACAGCCCTTTGACCACCGACTCTCGAGGACCACGCAGGGGCAATAAGATAAAAAGCTAATACTGCCCTAATGCGGCAAATAACTCATGGGGCAGTGCGCTTGTCCTAGAGCGACACGATGGTCCGATGCATGGCCCAATTTTTTTAGATTAAGGCACCAGTGAATTCAAAGATGCAGTACTGACTACCAGCACCAGCCACAACACCACAGTTCAAACTAAAAAAAAAAAGAAACCAAAGAAACTGAAACACAAAGTCTAAAGGCCATTAGGTTTCAATTATGTTCCTGAATCTCCATCCAAACTTGTTGAAAATCTCCATAACTGCACTTTCCAGTCTGCAATAGCACTCTTTTTTTTTGTTTTTCTCTTCCTCTTTAGACATAAGTCCCTGAAGATGACCTCCAAGTATGAGTTAGGAATGGTTGTTTTGAAAACAAATTCATTTCTACTCAGCCAAATGGCTCAACAAAAAGCCGATGCACCACTAAAATATGTCTTCTAAGCTTTAAAAAAACATTCTAAGCCAAGAAGCCATCAAGTTAGATATATTTATAGGTGGTTGAATACGTGAATAACATTCCAAATGAACCTAGCCAAATGATAATTAAAAAATAAATGTTGTATAGTCTCATTAGAGTTACAGAAACAACGTTTGGTACCACCTTTCCATTTCCTTTTAACAAGATTATCTTTTGTTAGAATAACATCTTTCTTTAAATACCATAAGAAAATTCTTATCTTGATCGGTATTTTCAGCTTCCAGGAGATAGAACTGAGAGGCACATTATCAGCACACATCAAACCTGAATACATGGATTTCACAGTAAAAGAAGTGTTTTTTAGGCTCCAGACAAAACGATCATTCTGCTTATTCAAATTAATATTCATCACACTAACCACCAGGTCAAGCCACTGACTCAACCTGTCCCCCACCAAAGCACGCCTAAAAGAAATGGTAAGTGGACTTGTGCTTAGCACGTTGGCTACGGTCACATTTTTTTTCCTAGTCACATTATACAGAGATGGGTAAGTGACTCATTCCCTATCAATGATCCTCCCAAAACCTTGTTTGGTTCCATTTTGGACTAGGAATTTTCCTCCTGCCAAGAATTGATCCTTTACCTCCATGAGACCTGCCTAGAATTGGGAATCTCCAGATTCTTTGCCACCTGAGCTAAAGTCTTGTTGTTCAGATATTTCCTTTTGAGCATATTTTGCCATATGCCATCCTCATTTAAGAGTTTAAATATCCATTTGCTCAACATACATATATTCTGAACTTCAAGATTAGTAATTCTCAGACCTCCTAAACTCTTAGGTAGTGTTTGGTTTCGGGGTCGGAGTGGGTTGGAACAGGTTTGACCCACTTCGACCCGTGTTTGGTTGGAGAGGGTGGGGGTTGGGTCGGACCCAGTAGAGGAATATTCCTCATAGATGCGGGTCGAGTGTATCCCTCCGAAACGAGCGGACGCACTCAACCCGCACGGACGGCGTCGGCATCCGTCCGCACGCGCGTGCATCCATCCGGCCTGGCGCGAGCGCGGGGAGGAGGCGGCGCGGAGGCGGCTAGGGAGGCGGCGGTCAGTGCCGGGGCGGCACAGAGGAGGCACCCGGCACCAGGGTGGGGAGGAGGCGGGGGCTAGCGCGGAGGCGGCAGTGGAGGAGTCGGGGAGGCAGCCGGCGGCGCCATGGAGGAGCAGGGGGCGCACGGGCGCCGGGGAGGAGCTGCAGCCGGGCGGCGCCAGAAGGAAGAAGATAGAAGAGGAAGTGAGGGAAAAAAGAAGAGATGACAGGTGGGCCCCGCAGCTGACAGGTGGGGCCCACAACTAATAGTGTTAAAAGGACATCCATCCCAACCCTCTCAACCTCTTCGACTAAACAAAAGACTGGGTCCAACCCATCCGTCTTCATCCCTCTCATCCAAACACGAGCTGGGTTCACTCCAACCCACAAAAGGGGTTGGCTCCAACCTGACCCACGTCGTCCCAAAACCAAATGCATGCTTAGGGAGACAAAGGATGCTCCATTTGGCCAATCTATATTTCTTTTTATGTTCATCACATTGCCAAAAGAATCTAGACCTATAGTAGTCTAATTTTTGAAAATACCTTTAGGTATTCTAAAAAAGGACATCATATACATCGGTAAGCTAGAGAGTACGGAGTTGATAAGCACTAGTCTTCCTCCTACTGACAATAGCTTACCCTTCCATCTACTCTTTTTTGAAATCTTTCTTTGATCAGACTCCAATCTTTATTCGCAATTTTATGAAAATGCATAGGAATACCCAAATATTTAAAAGGAAAGGATCCTTCTTTGCAAAAAAAAAGATGGACCTAATTTGCTACCATATTTTTAGCTTCTCCAAAACAAAATAGCTCACTCTTGTGGAAGTTGATTTTAAGGCTAGAAAGCTTTTCAAAGGCACATAGTACCAGTTTCTAAGTTTTTTGCTTGCTCTAGATCATTTTCCACGAAGAGGATTGTATCATCTGCATATTGGAGGATTGACAACCCTCCATCTACCAAATTGAGGTACTAGTTCTCTGAATTGGTCATTATCCCTAGCCCTTGAAATGAGTACTACTAGCATATTTGCCACCACTTATAGGCGATAAGGGATCCCCTTGTCTGAACCCTTTTTTAGTTTGGAAGAATTGCTCAACATTGTCATTCACTTTGACTCCCACACTACCTCCCGTAACTATGTTCTCGATCCATTTGCACCATAATGAGGAGAAGCCCTTCATTCTTAGAGCTTGCTGCAAAAAGGACAGAATAAGGACACTATGTTTTTTTTCTTACGAAGCTCATGGATTGTTTCGTGTAGGATGACTACTCCCTCCATAATATACCTTCCAGGCATGAAAGCAGTTTGTGAAGGCCTAATTATCTTAGTGGCCACCATAGTGAGTCTATTAGCTAGAACCTTTGTGAAAATTTTAAAGCTAACGTTCAGCATACAAATCGGCCTATACTGTAGTTTTGGAATTAAAGTTAAAATTTAAAAGTTTAAACTAAAAAGAGGCAGATCACCATTGTGGAAATCTTTAAACATGACCATTAGGTCATTCTTGATAAGACTCCAAAACACTTGATAGAATTCCATCGGGAAGCCATCAGCCTCGGTGCTTTATTGTGTTTCATTTGGAAGATGGCATCTCTGACCTCTTTTTCAGTAAAAAAAGCAGTCAAGATCTCATTTCCTGTCTTGAGACCTGAGGAATATCCTCAGTTATGATTCATCCATAGAAAAATTATTTCTCTTTGTAGGACCAAAAAGACCCTTATAATAATTTGTGGTGTATTTTTTAAGATTCTCTTCTCCCTCAATTATACCCTTTTCTTGTTCAAGCCTAAAAATCCTAGTTTTTCGTCTCTTGCCATTTGCCACCAACTGAAAGTATTTCGTGTTACTATCACCCTGCAGCAAATCCCTAATTTTAGCTCTTTGAAACCATTTAATTTCTTCCTCTCTAAGGAATTGGGCCAGCCTATTTTAATACTTTGCTTTAAATGAATTTCATGCTGATTTAGATGCTGATATTTAGCTTTCTTGTCCAGCTCATCGGCCTTTCTAACCAGTTTCTCTTTTTCTTTCTTATATGCTCCTTTCATATTCTTAGCCTAGCCCCTCAAAAACTGACGTAACCTCCTAATTTTATTTTGCCAAACTTGCAAAGGAGTGGAACCACTCTTCACACTGGTCCACGTATCCGGCATAGTTTCAAAAAAAAAAAACCATCTTGTAGGAGCCAACCTAGTTCAAATTTGAACAGAGGTTGCTTCTTAGCAAGCGATCCCTCTCCCGTGTTCAAAAGCAATGGAGTGTGATCTCATATCTCTCTACTTAAGGCAACAACCGTGGCTAGAGGAAAAATTGTTCCCGCTCCATACTGACCAAAACTCTATCCAATCTCTCATAAGTTGGAATTTCTAGCAAATTCGCTTAAGTATACTTTCTTCCTAACATTTCAATTTCCCTCGGATCTAGACCATCTGTGATGGCCTTAAAAAGGAAGGGCCATCTATCATTATATTTGTCATTATTTTTTTCGCTTCGATTCCTAATGATATTGAAATCACCTCCAAGTAAAATTGGTAGATTTTCTTTACCGCAAGCATGCACTAATTCAGTTAGAAAAACCTCCTTATACTCAGGTTGAGCTGCCCCATAAACAGCCACCAAAACCCACCTAAAGTTATCATTCTTATTTTTTAGATGAAACTAGGATCATGCGCGTGCGTCGCTACGGGTGATAAAACATTCATTTATACCAGTATAGTGAACTTCTCAAAATGAAGAAGACTCATCAAGTACCAAAAGAATAGTATCGTAAGGACATCAATTTTCATCGTACTAAATATTTGTACGGACATATAGGAATAAAGCCATACTTTGCCTTGAACAATATTTATTCTCCATTTAATTCTAAATTACGCAAATAAATTATTAACACATTGGGTGTTAATACTATATAACTGTCGGCGCGAAATCTGGCCGACAAGTAATTATATGTAGTTTTGTCGCACGTTAATCGGATATCGCCTAGCACGCAATGACACAAGATCTATACTGGTTCGGGCAACGTGCCCTATGTCCAATTAGGGGCCAGTCGTCGAGTTTATTCCTGAGCCCAAGTGCTTAAAGTTTGCAGTGGGGTTACAAACGAGAGGAGGAAGAACAGGGGTGCCTAAACCCTAGCCTTGTTCCCATCATGGTGGAGGAGAAAGGCTAGAGCCCAGATGTGCGCTAAGTGTTGGGAGTGGAGTGTGTTACAAGTGTAGAGTGTGAGGAACAGTGTGCAAGCTAGAGAGTGCGTAACTTGAGTCCTGGTGAGAAAGAAAGAGGGTCCGTCCCCTTTTATAGTTCAAGGGGACGACCTTACATGTTGGGAGAAGATGAGAGAGTGGGTGTACGGGTGCTGCTTAGTCTTGTCAAATCCCACGCCGGTGGATATGATATGGCCTCCGTCCTCGGTCCCTGTTCTCCTTGTTAGGCCATCATGCCGTAGCGTCAAGCCATCATGCCGTAGTGGGTAGGTTTACGATGCCACTGTGCAGATGTGCGTAGGGCGTGGTGCGGTACGGCTCTGCGTACGGCCGGCTGACCCAGGAGTTGCCTTGTTATACGTCCCACCTACTCCTCAGCCCCACGCCGGGCGGGCATCCCTAGTCAAGAGGTCGGTGCAGGTGGTACGGTGGGGACCTGGTCGGGGAACCAGGTCGGGAGTCCCCAGTCGGGAGAAGCTGGTCGGGAGTACCTGGTTGGGAGAGCTGGTCAGTGACTGGGTCATGGTCTCAGCCTGGCCGTGCGTAGCTAGGCCGGCCTAAGTACTCGCTGTTGCTATGTCCTCTGTTGGGCTAAGTATAGCGGGAAAACGGTCCCGTTAGGGACCCCGGGTCTATGGACCCGTCCGGAGCCCCCGAGCCCCTTTGGGGCTTCGTTGAAGTTGTGAAGGGGCTGTTAGTTGGAAAGTTTTGTTGGGGTGATACGCTAAGGGGTGCCGTTCATTTTTGTCTTCTTCGAGAAGCGGTCGGGCCGCCTTGGGGGGTCTGGCCCTGTATCCAAGATGATAAGGACGAACCCCACGTGGGAGCCGTACGGGCGCCTCATGACCCGGTACTCTCCCCTCGGTTTTTGACGTGTGGTAGTCGAACCATCATATCAAGGCGCGACGCCTTTAACGTGGGGTGCCGAACTGTCACCTTGATGTCAAGCGCTTTTACCGCGCGTCCATGGGCGTGGATGGTAACCGTTCCCGGATCGTGGCCGTCCGCCCGGCTATAAATAGGGGGGTTTTCGTGTCCGGAGTTCCCATGGCTCGGGTTGTAGATCCCATGGCCCAAGTTGTAGATCCGGTAGATTTAAGACTCCTGCTCTTTGCCCTAGGCAGCTTTGGCTGTTCCTTTATGATGCCAGAAGAACTCTCGTAATAGGCATTCCTCATCCCCCATGCAGCTTCTTAGCGCATGCCCGGAGACCATGTTGCGGGAAGAAGTCTCGTAACATGGATCCGGCACGCAATGAAGTGCTGGATGAGAGGACGAGTGGGCTTCCTCAGGAGGTTGAGAAGATAGGGCTTCCTCATCCTCCATGCCGCGCTCGTGCCCTTGGCAACCGATCGCCGGAGGTCATTGATTTGGCCTACCGGGGTGCTCGACCTTCATCTCGCCGTCCTCGTCTGCCGCGCACGGTGGTGCCTTGTGGAGGTGCATGTCGAGATGAAGGTGTTGGTGTTTGCTCACTGGGAGTTAGTGAGAGCCAGTTTGCCCATGGTACCGGGGCGCGGTACTCGTACTCCCTCCACGCCTCTCCATCCAGGTTGTCTCGGTCGAAGGAGAAGGCTCTAGGGAACTCTGGGGGTAGCACCTTGCGCTCCCTAAGTTCTTTCATCTTCTTCTTCCCCTGGCGCCTCTTGTTTGGCTGGAGGAGATCGAAGAAGACCTGTCGAGGACGGGTCGGCGAGTGAGGCTTCGAGCACAGCCCTCTTGTGTGGTTCACGCTCTTTTTGTTTATTTCGGTCCCGAGTTGTAGGGTAGTCCCCAGGTTGTGCTTACACGCTTTGCGTGATATTGTAAAACCTTTGGGTTCCCGAGTTTGCACGCTTTGCGTGATATTGTAAGGCCTCAGGGCTCTTGTGTTTGTCATCTTAATGAAAAATCCGTCTTTGATATGAGATCTGTATGCCCATCGCGCCCTTGGGGCGGATTGTTGTTGGGACTTGCGACATTTTTCCCTTTTGTTCACCATATTGCATAGGGTAGTCAAGTCGGATTAGGCGTGCTAGTCCCTGAGCAAGTACTGGCACCTAGTCCTCGACGGGACATTTGGCAGAGGCCGCAAGGGCGCGTCAAATGAGTGCTGACGCCCGGCTCCCGAGGGGATGACTGGCGTAGGCTGCAAGGGTGCGCCAAGTTGCGTAAGGTGTCTAGTTCCTGAGGACTCGCTCTTAGTCTGTATTCTGCTGGGTTCGCACGAGCGGACCCAGTGGATCTAGCCCCCGAGCCTGCGGCCGACTGGAGAGTCAGTTGGAGGCTGAACACTTGGGGCATTTTTTTTGACCAGAGGCAAGTTGAATGGGATGCTGGCACTTTCCTCTTGGGGAGGAGATCGACGTTGGTCCAGTTTCCACTGGGTGCGGGAGAGCGCACCCAGTGGGTGTAGCCCCTGAGCCTGCGGCCAATTGGGGGTCGGTCGGAGGCCGAACACTTGAGAGCTGTTTTCGAGGGCTATGAACCTAAGTGTCCTCGTCTGTCAGGAGGGTGTGATGTTAGTCAGGGTGCTTTGCCCGAGTTCGATTCGATTGCAACTCGTGTCGTCGGTCGTGTCCCTGGGTTGGGATCTATTGGCCCGAGCCCCCGAGCCCAGTCGGACTCGGTCGGCATCGGTCGGGTTTCATGCGTCACCCCGTCCTCGGTCTCCATGATCAGAGGGGCTGAGCTAACACCGCTTGCCTCGATGGCTTGAGTGACGCACTCGGTGAGCTCGCTAACGGGCCTGTTCGAGCGGAATTTGGGTCCGTCGTTCGTAACGGGGTCGGCATAGCCCGCATTGGGCATTCCGCTACTCCTCAACCCTCATCCCGGCAGATGCCCGAGTTGTTCCGGAGACCAACTCATGTGGCCCGTTGGCCTCCCCTCAATGGGTATTCTGTGGGATTAGCTCGAGGTTGGGATCAAACGAGAAGGTTGACATAGTCCCTGTGGGTTGGTAATGTTACCTTGGTTAGACGTTTTGGGCATCGCCCCTCTTGCGATTTTAGCGATCGTATCCGTTGAGCTATCGTTGCTTACCTCGGCGCTTCGAGTGACCAGCTCGGGGCACCCCTAGCGGGTACGCCTGAGTGGAATCCGTATTCGTCGTTTGTGATGAGGATGCGAGTCCTGCATGTTAGGTTTCCACAATTATTTTTAATTGGTCTTACTGCCGGATGCCCGATCCGTCCTGACGAACCCGTGTGACCTATCCGTTGATGTAGGTTGCGACCTTAAGAACCCTGGCGTGGCCCTCGAGGTTCAGCTGCTCGTAACCATAGTTGTGGTGGGGTCCGATCAGTCCGTAAGCTAGAGTGTCAGTTGCTTTCAGGATGAATTAGTGGACGAGATGCAAAAAGTAAAGAGGGGTTGGTGCACCCCGTGGAGCCCTCGAGCGACCCGGGCTGAGTGTGCTCAGGCCGGGGTGCTGTTGGAGAAGGTGCGGGAAAGAGAAATGACCAGAAAGGAACTGAGTTAGGGAAAGAAGCAACATAACTGCTTGATGTTCCAAGTGTTAGTGAGGATGTTGCCATCTTCGTCCTTCAGTCGGTAGGCGCGTGGTCGGATCACCTCGGCCACTGTGTACGATCCTTCCCATGGCGGAGAAAGCTTGTGCTTGTCCTTGGTCGCTCGGGTCCTTCGAAGTACGAGGTCTCTGGCCTTGAGGGTTCTTCCCCAAATCTTCCTTTCATGGTATCTGTGAAGAGTTTGCTGGTAGCGGGCAGAGCGGATGAGTGCCATCTCGCGTGCCTCCTCGAGCAAGTTGATCGTGTCCTGTTGAGCCTCCGCAACTCGGTCAGGGTCGAACGCCTTCACCCTTAGAGTGCCGTAGTCGAGGTCAGATGACAGTACCTCTTTCGAGCCGTATACCAGGAAGAAGGGGGTGAACCCCGTTGACCGGTTCGGGGTCGCTCTCAGGCTCCAGAGGACTGCTGGAAGCTCTGCAACCCATCGTCCGGCGTATTCCTTGAGCGGGTCGAAGATGCGCGGCTTGAGTCCTTGCAGGACTATGCCGTTGGCTCGCTCAACCTGATTGTTGGTTCGTGGGTGTCCAACTGAGGCCCAGTCGACCCTAATGCCATATCCGTCACAGAAATCCAGGAACTTCTTTCTGGTGAAGTTTGTTCCGTTGTCTGTGATGATACAATTAGGGATGTCAAACCGGTAGACGATATCGAGGAAGAACTCAATCGCCTCTTGCGAGCGGATGTTGGTGATGGGCCTTACCTCAATCCATTTCGTGAATTTATCCACCACCACAAGCAGGTGGGTGTGACCGCCTAGGGCCTTTTTGAGGGGCCCGACCATGTCGAGTCCCTAGACGATGAACGGCCAGGTGATGGGGATGGTTTGGAGTTCCTGTGCTTCAAGGTGGGTCTGCTGAGCATAGAATTGACACCCCTCGCACCTATGAACCACTTCCTCTGCGTCACACAATGCCATGGGCCAGTAAAAAGCCTTGACGGAAGGCCTTCCCGACCAGCAAACGCGGGGCTGCCTGGTGTCCGCAGATTCCGACGTGGATTTCGAGGAGAAGCGTCTTCCCCTGGTCGGTCGGGATGCACTTCATGAGCACTCCCGATGGACTACGCTTATAGAGTTCGTCGCCGATAGCAACGAATGTCTTGGCTCGTCGGGCAACCCATCGTGCTTCGGTCTTCTCTGGTGGAAGAACTTGAAGGCGAGCAGCAGCGCTCTGCAGTCGATTGGGTCGAGCACTATTACCACCATGTCGAGATCGGAGCCCCCGAGCACTTGGTCGGGGCCGAGCTACGATGGGGCGCCAGAGCTCCTGACCTATTGGCTGGGGTCCACCTGCACTTGGGGCGGATTCTCCCTGATGCGGGCAAACGACTCGTGGAGGTCGTTCACGAAGACCCTGTCTGGGACCGGCTCCCGTCCGACAGCCATTTTTGCTAGGGTGTCAGCGGCGTCATTGTCTTTTCGTGGGACATAGTGCAGCTCAATCCCTCGGAATTTGTCCTCGAGCTTCCGTACCTGGCAGTACGCTACCATGAGCGGGTTTTGCAGGAGGACTCCTTCATGACCTGGTTGACCACCAACTCTGAGTCGCCACGGACGTAGAGTCGGGTTGTGCCAAGCTCGACGGCGATGCGTAGCCCATTGATGAGGGCTTTGTATTCCGTGGCGTTGTTCGAGGCATTAAAGTGGAGGAGGATCGCGTAGCGGAGCCTATTTCCCTCTAGGGAGATCAGGACCACCCTAGCTCCCGTGCCGGTTCCCATGACTGACCGTGGAAGTACATCGTCTAGTACTCGTGGGTAACATTAGGGGTCAGGGTCTGGACCTCCGTCCATTCGGCGACGAAGTCGTCCAGGGCCTGAGACTTGATCATGGTTTGGGGGGGCATATTTGATGTTGTGCCCCATGAGCTCAAGCGCCTACTTGGAGATCCAGCCCGCGGCGTCGCGGTTTCGAACGATTTCGCCTAGCGGGTACGAGGTGATGACGGTGACCTCGTGTTCGGTGAAGCAGTGCAGGAGCTTTCGGTTCACCATCAGCACGGCGTACAGAAGCTTTTGCACCTAGGGGTAGCGTACTTTGACATTGGTGAGCACCTCACTAATGAAGTACACTGGTCGTTGTACCTTCAGCACGTGTCCGGATTCCTCCCTCTCAATGACGAGGATAGCGTTGACCACGTGGTCGCTTGCTGCGATGTAAAGGAGGAGGGGTTCCTCTCGCTCGGGCGCGACAAGGACCGGGGTTGAGGTTAGCAACACTTTGAGGCTTTCTAGGTCCTTCTGTGCCTCCTCCGTCCAGACGAACACGTTCGACTTCTTGAGGAGTTTGTAGAGCGGCATTCCCTTCTCACCGAGTCAGGAGATGAACCGGCTCACAGCGGCCAAATATCCAGTGAGCCTCTGCACACTCTTGACGTTGCGTATTGGACCCATGTTTGAAATGGACGTGATTTTCTCAGGATTGGCTTCAATGCTGCACTCGGAGATGATGTACCCGAGCAACTTCCCCTTTGGAACCCCCAAAACGCACTTTTCAGGATTTAACTTGACGTTGAACCTTTGGAGGTTCATGAATGTTGAGGTCAAGTCCACGATCAGGTCATTCGTTCGAGCTGACTTTACCGCTATGTCATCCACGTAGACAGCGATGGTGCCCTTTGGCCATTCAGCCTAGTCAAGCTGGTCGGGCGGATCGATCTGGTCGGCAAAACACCGTTGCATGCACCGCTGATAAGTGGCACCAGCATTCCTCAGACCGAAAGGCATGGTCACGTAGCAATACGAACCATACAGAGTGATGAAGGAGGTCGTGAGCTGGTCGGACTCCTTCATCGCGATCTGGTGATAGTCTGAGTAGGCATCCAGAAAGCAGAGGATTTCGCATCCCGAGGTGGAGTTGACTATCTGGTCTATGCGCGGCAAAGGAAAGTGATCCTTAGGACATGTCTTGTTCAGGCGGTATAGTTGACACACATTCTCCATTTCCTATTTTTCTTTTTTACAAGAATTGGGTTAGCAAGCCAGTCGGAGTGGTACACTTCCTTGATAAAACCGGCCGCCAGGAGTTTGGCGATCTCCTCGCCTATGGCCCTGCGCCTCTCATCGTCGAAGCGGCGCAGGCATTGCTTGACAGGCTTCGAGCCCAGGGCGATGCGTAGTGTGTGCTCGGCGACCTCCCTCGAGATTCCAGGCATGTCCGCTGGCTTCCATGTGATGACATCCCGGTTGGCGTGCAGGAAGTCAACGAGCTCGCTTTCCTATTTGGCTAGGAGCTTGGTCCCGATCTGCACCATCTTGGTTGGGTCGGCAGGGTCGATCTCTATTATCTTGGTCTCCTCGGTCGGGCTGAACACGCTCGTGGCGGTCAGCTCGTTGTAGCCGGGCATGGCCGGAGCTACCTCCTTCTGGAGCTTCTTGAGCTCGGCGGAGCTGGCGAGATTGGTGGCGTGCTCGAGGTTCTCCTGGTCGCATGTGTAGACGTACGGGAAGGGACTGCCCACAGTGATTGTGGCGTTCGGTCCCGGTATCTTCAGCTTGAGGTAGGTGCAGTTGGGGATCGCCATGAATTGAGTGTAGCATGGGCACCCCAAGATGGCGTGGTAGTACCACTCGAAGTCTACCACGTCGAAGGTCAGGATCTCCGTGCGACGTTAGGATCTCCGTGCAAAAGTTGGCACGGTCTCCGAACGTAATAAGCAGGTCGATCTGCCCGAGTGGGTACGTCCGCATCCCTTGAATCACGCCATGAAAGGGTGCGACCTTTGATCGGAGCCTGGACTGGGGGATGCGCATGGCGTACAGGGTCTCAAGATACAGGATGTTGAGGCCATTGCCCTCCCCCCATGAGCACCCGACTGAGGCACTTCTTCTAGATGATGGGGTCGATGACGAGTGGGTACTGACCCAGTTGGGGGACACTCTCTGTGGCGCACCTTTGTGCTGGTGGTTGGAGTGGTTAGCGTCGGGCCCCCCCCGAAGATCATGAGGGAGGTCTTGGTCTTGGGGAAGCTATCTCCATCCTTGCCTGCCACGTCTTCCTTGCTAGCCACCACCTCCTTGCTCTTGCGCTCCTTCGACTTGCTGGCCTACCGCAGGAAGCGCTTGAGGAGCTCGTAATCCTTGTACAGGTGCTTGATGGGGAAGGCGTGGTTGGTGCAGGGACTCTCCATGAGTTTCTCGAAGTGGTCGTTGCGGCCCTGCTGAGGTGGCTTGCTCGGTCAGTCAGTCACCGCGACCACGACTGGATGGGTTAGACAGCATTGATCCTTATTTTTCTTCTTGCCCTGTCGAGTAGAGGGCCCTCATCCCGATCTTCGCTCTTGGCCTTGCCCTTGTCCTGACCATCACTGAAGACCTCCCCGATCGCGTCCTCACCGGAGGCGTGGTTGGTGGCAATGTCCAGCAGGTCGCGGGTCATCCGGGGCTTGATGCAGCCGAGCTTGTGGAGCAGGAACTTGCAGGTCGTCCCTATGAGGAATGCGCTGACGACGTCCACGTCGTCGATGTCAGGAAGGGAGTTGCATTGCCTAGAGAACTTGCGAATATAGTGACGCAGGGACTCGTTGAGCTCTTGCTTGCAACTCTTGAGATCCCAGGTGTTCCCAGGATGGACGTAGGTCCCCTAGAAGTTCCCCACGAAGACCTTTTTGAGGTCTGCCTAGTTGCGGATGCTGTCGAGCGGAAGGAACTCGAGCTAGGCTCGGACAAACTCCCCTAGGCAGATGGGGAGGTATTGGATGATGAAGTGGTCATCATTAGCACCACCGGCTCGGCAGGTGAGACGGTAGTCTTCAAGCCACACGTAGGGGTTTGTCTCCCCAGTGTACTTGGCGATGTTGGTGGGTGGCCGGAAGTGCTGCGGGAAAGGCGCTTTCCGAATGCTTCGTCCAAAGGCATGCGGTCCCGATTGTTTGGGCTAGGGCTTCAGGTATTGTTTCGGTCGTTCGGATGGAGAATGCGCTTGGGGTGCACATCCTTACGCTCCTCGTCGGAGCGGTCGTGTACCACGTCAGTGGCCCTTGTTGCCATCTTGTCGACGTCGGCTTCGTGCCCCACCAGGTGCCACGCGTGAATGACTCTACGCGCATCGCAGTTCAGCCCAACCCGCTCGCGCATGGGCTGACGATGCGGCACTGGTGCCAGTGCATGGTCAGGCTGAGGTGCTGCTATGGCGCTGTGCCCGGCGCGACGCGACCGTGGGGGAGAGTGGACTGAGCAATTTGGCTGGTGCGCCCCCAGCACCCTGGTAGGGCAAGAGACTGCGTGCCGCTGTCGCGATGCGGAGCTCTCCTCCTGCTGTACGGTGGTGGTTTCCACCAACGCTAGGAGGTTCCGGTAGATGGCCTTGTGACGACCGGCCCCAAATCTTCCCAGGTTAATCTTAATCCTAGCCCCGGATCATCTGTCTAGTTTTCCCGCGCCTAAGCTGAGTGTTCAACCTTCCGACCGGTTCCGACCCCTGAGACCCGACCCCTCCCCGCCTTGCTTCGGTTCCGACCCCGCCAAAACCAGCCCACCGTCGGATCCTTCTAAGTCTTTCCCAAACGTCCATTCTATCTGACCAGTGGACCGCGAGATCTTTTCCCCCAGATTTTCCACGACAGGCGCACTCGAGTTGCATGCCCACTTCAGAGTCTCCCCGCCGCGTGGCTCATCTTCTCTGACGCCCGCCGCTTAGCCTCGTCTCTGACCCGCGACCGAATGGATTCTCGCGCCCCCTTCCCCAATGGCAGCGGAAGCCCCTCTGCAACCTTTTTGCAGCGCCTCGCCTCCCGCGCCCATCATCACACCGCCAGATCCCGGCTGCAGAGCCCGATGTCGCCCGTCTTTTCCGTCACTTCGAACACAGTCGCGCCGCCTGGTCTTCGCTACCCGACGATTCCTCCTTCGCCAACCCCGACCACGGCAGCAACAGCTCCTTTCCCCGCCCTGTTAGAAGCCGCAGGACAATCTGTTGCTCCGCGCTCGCCCGCGCGCCCGCGGCTGCCTGTCTTCTCATCTGTGCGCCCTCGATTCTAGCGCCGTTAAACCGGTCGCGTCCATCAAATCTACCGCACGGCGACGCCCGCCTTCGCCAAATCTCAACCACCGGCATACCCGCTCCTGCGCCGCCCTGACGCCAGAGCCCAATGACCGCTGGCGTCATCCCCGAAGTCCTGCACCACCACCTTCGTCGCTCAATCGCCACCCCGGCAGAGCACTCCATTGCTTCTCCCCGGCCTTCGTGCCGCTCCCCTTCTCGCTCCTGCGCCGCTTCCCTTCCCCGCCCCAGCCGCTATAAAAGGGAATGCGCGAGCCCGCCGGAGTTCCCTCCGCCATTGCTGCCTTCCGCCATTTCTCTTGCTCCCTGCTCAAGCTCCTAGCACCATACTCTAAGTTCCTGAGGAACTCTCCTCTCAGCTCCCCTCCGTTTTCCCCAAGCCACTCAGCCGCTTGCTCCTCCGTGCTGCGTAAGAGCTCACTTGTGATCCACAAGAAGCACCGCCGCCGCCGGAGCACTGCCGGACTTAGCCGTTGTTCTAAGCCTTAGTCCCTCCGCCCAAGTCTGCTTCTTCCCGACCCCAAGCTTTCCTTGTAGGAAGAAGGTAAGCTGCCGACCCCAGTCCGCTTCGCCCGACCCCTCTTATCCGCTCGACCCCGGTTCCGTCTCGCCCGACCCTATCTGTTCTGCCGACCCCTATCCGCCTCGCCCGAGGGCTCGGCTGTGATCTTTTCTTCAAACCGAGGGTGTATGCGTAATACTTGGGAACCCTTCAGCGATTGCGTCTGAGGATCCCTAGTATACCAAATCCTCTAGTTGAAGGATCAGATCATAAGTTCCTTTGCAACCTTTACCTTTTGACCTCCACCAGCTCCTTTGAACCTCCCCACCCTCCTGCTGTTTGTCACGAGTTTCTGGGCTCAGACGTGCAAGTGTTGCTGTTGAAATAACCGTCTATGCTAACTCTTGCATTGCATTCGTGTAGAGTTGTGCCTCGCCGACGGCTTCTACGAGCTACACCCGGCACCAGAAGACGAAGTTGTAGCTGAGCTCCTGCCCCCAGAAGCCGAAGCCGCCCCCGAAGTCGAGCAATTCTCTTCCCCCTTGCTCGAAGGCAAGCCCCGGTTGCATGAAAACCCGGTGTTGTTTTACCAGACTTGCGCATGCCTTCCTTAAAACCTGTTTGTGCATTTACGTATAGGAGTTGTTTGAAACCCTAGATGCATGACCTAGTTTCCTATGATCTGAACACTAGCTGTTGGACCGAGTAGCTGCTTGCTTAATTAGGAGACGGTAAAAGCCGAGTGATTCCCTGTCACTCGCGAGTTATAGGAGTTGGATGTCTACCCTTCTGTTACAACTATAAGGACGATGGACGGGGCAGGGTTTGGGTAACTCTTTGGTGGTCGGATGATCACCCCGTCTGTCTATGAAAACTTGCTAAGGCCCGACAGTGGTGGTGTTCGTGATCAAGTGTTTGAAAGTACTAACCTCATACTTAGTATGGGATGAGGAAGCCTAGTACCGGATTGAACCTAGACGTGAGCGGTCGCCCCATTATTCTTGGAACGGAGTTTCCCCTACTGGTTGTCACACGTGGTGGCAAGCGTGGTCACAGAACGGCAGAGGCCGGGTCTGTGGAACCTTGCACCAAAGGAAATGGGCCCGACACGGGTTAGGGGATTGATGGGGAAGGCCGACACAGGAAGTGACCTCCAGGTGCGCGGATGTCGTGAGGTTAGGTTCACCATGCATGGTTAAAGAACTCGAATCGATTCATCTGCCTCTCACAGTTTGAGACTGCTTGATCGCTATGTCACCCTGAGTAAATGAGGAATCTGATGATGACATGGTTTGTTGATATATATATACCTTGTTTGGTTCTATGATTGCTTAGAATAGGTTGCAAAACCTAGACTGGTTAAAGAACTTAGAACCGGAGCTAAAACTTGAAAATAGGGTTTTACTTAGCGCTTTTGGCAAACAAACCCTCAGCCAAAAAGCCCTGCATGTCTAGAAGTGTGGAGTAGTCTCTCCTGTCGGTTAAGTCTTGTTGAGCTTAGTAGCTCAGCCTTGTTGCGGCTCCTGTTTTTCAGGTGAAGTTGCTGCTCCCGACCCTTCTTCTGCTGGCACTTGGCCACCCCAGCTCCCTCCGGGTTGGACGGTCAAGTGGGATCCCTCCTCGGACGGCGAGGAGAGGGATCAGTGATGTCCCGGCCGGCCTCACCAGGACGTCCGACCACGACGATTGCTTCCGCTAGTGTTTTACCTTCTGTGTTTTTCTCTGAAACCTTGTAAAACTCTGATGTTATTTCACAACCAAACTGAATGGTTAAGTTGTTAACTCGGTGGACTTGTTGTACTCTTTGGAACCGCTCACCTTCGTGTGAGTCTGCTAAAAAGGTCCTGTTCAAGTGGTTAAATCGGAGGAAATCCGACGGCACTTCGTGTTTACTCGGCTGAGACATGAGCGTCGCGTATCAGGCGGCTAAATCGTGTTTAACCGAGTAGATCCGAAGTGGATCCGCCACAGGCCTGCTCCTTGGGGTCAGCTGGCTTGAGGAGGCTGCGCAGAAGCATCGCAGCAGCGGTGATGTTCTGTCCAGTCCAAGCAAACTGTGGAGGGTTGTCCCCTCCAACCTTGATGTTGAGCTACACCTGATAGGCGCGGCCCCAGGCCCTTCTTCCTGGGTTGCACGTATGTGGCGTGGAATGGTACGTCGGACGCGCTAGCGGCGGTGGCGGCTATGCGGCTAGCTGTCGTTGCCGTAGCACATCACCATGCGCCTTTGCCCGCGCCTGAGCCTCTGCGCCGTGGTCCGACGGGGTGTGAGTCTCAGCAGACTCTAACACCTCAGGAAGTTGTCCCAGGACGTCTGCCATGGCGCACTCTTGGGACGGAGGATGGTCAAGCGTGATCGTCCGATTTTTAGCGTCAATACACTTTTGGCACGCCCAGTGGGACCAAAGCAAGATCCATTATGTCAAAGGCTGCTAAAATCTCGGAAGACAACGTCATTGAAGTCACTAAGGCAGATCTCAAGGATGACCAGAAGGATGAGTTGGCAAAGGCTCTGGAAGACTACAAGAAGGCATGCCTGCAATCCTACAGTCAAACCAGAAGCGGGAAGCCTGTCAAAAAGAGCGCTATTCCAACTCCTCGCCAGATCACCATCGCCGAAGACTCGGGGAAGATGTTCGAGATGATCCAGCAGTCTGTTTATCAGGCTATGATTGATTAGTCCAAGGTGATGACTCACACGGTGTACAACGCCGTCATCAGCTCCATGGCCAATGGTGTAGCACAGGGGTATCAAGGACCAGCTTACGCACCACCTATCAGCGCACCGGTCAAAGGCTTTTCGGTGGCACCCAACATGTTCCAATCGGCTCCATAGCCGACGCATATGCAGACCGAGGGGTACAACACCACGTTGCCTCTGGGTTATAGTGGTGCGCCACCTATCCTAACGCAAGTACCGTTTCACCCTACACCTGTCCCTTCCGTGCAACCGCCGTTGATGACATCGGCGCAGTGGGGAGCAACGAGTGTATCTGCTAATCTAGATCCAACCACTGGTTACGGGGCGCCTCTAGGAGTTCACGCTCCAAAATCTTCGGTGCAGACGCCATTTCCATCAGCTTCTCGGCTGATAGTCCCTCAATATCAACAGGCTGCTCCGAAAATCGGCAGGGGGGCAGACATCCAAGATCCTCTCAGAACTGTGGCGCCAATGGTATGATACGATGAGACAGTAGAGGCACTACGACACGTGGATCCCACTCGTCAGCAGCCGCCGGCTCCTCACCCGACAGTCCAGCCGCAAGATCTGCAGCACGCTCCAGTCTTCCATCCAATCACGGTGCTGCAGGTTCAACAGCATACGCCGATGGCTCAGCCAATTGCGCATGAGCAGCAACAGCAGCAGATAGATTGGACCGCAAGAATAGCTGATATAATACAAGATCAATTTGGACTGAAGCCAAAGGTGTAGACCTACACATACAGGATGCCGTACCCACCCGCCTACGACCAGTTGTCGTTCCCTCATCGGTACAAGTTTCCCGACTTCACTAAATTCTCGGGTCAAGATGACACATCCACGGTTGAGCATGTCAACAGATTCATCATCCAGTGCGGAGAAGCTGCTGCGCAGGACGCTCTGAGGGTGCGGTTATTCTCATCATCCTTGTCCAGGTTAGCCTCCTGAAGCGTGCAAGAGGAAGTATTTGTGAGTATAGAAGGAATATTAAATCCAAATATGGGTCTTGGTCATCTTACCTCTGGAAATCGCGCAGCTGATGGTTGCTCAAAGGGTACGACCAACGTGTCTGGTGCATCCTGTGCCAAGAATCAGCCGGTTTAGTTAAAAAATTGGGGAGACTAAGTGAAGAGCACGTTCTTTACCACAATTGGAAGGCTTGCTGGTGGTACAGTTTCTGCTTGAGGATCGGCCAATTGAGGAGCAGTTTGCTCCGGAGTAAGTTGTGCAGCCTAATAAGAAAAGGCGAATTTAGTATTGGCAATGCATTTAAAGGAGCCAAAGTATGTAAGATTACTTGTATAACTTCCACCAGAAGAGATGCAACCGCTGATCCAGCTTCTGATTCCGCCTGCGGGTTGATATCCTGAATCATCGGCAGAACACCTGTTTGGACTGGTGCGACTGAGGGCTCGACCGATGTCGTGGCCGATTGGTTGGCTCGTACCCTGCAGCTCGTTTTCTTTGTTGTGGGCATCTTGAGCTTGTGCTTCAATCGGCCGGTGGCTATATCTTCCATTAATGGGGCATGGTAGACGATAAGGGGGTACGACGTGTACGGATGATGGGCCTCTATCGGCCTGCCGCTCCGGCTGTGCGTTGGGGGCACTTGGCTATCAACCTGCGCAGAGAAGAGAAGACAATAATGATAGTTCTGTGGCATAAAAAGTGAAAGCGAGGAATCGGTCGAGGAAGTTTTGTTACCTCTGCGTTTGGATCGGCGTGAGCAGGATCTAGTTGATTACAGTATACCGCGGGAGTCGCACAAAAAAGGTGTTGCTTCCACTCGGCCCACCATAACTTGAATTGTTGAGTAGAAAAGGGTGCTACTAGCCAAGTGCTCAAGTCTATAGTGCTGGAGCCCAATGACAGATTACATATTCTATTATATTCAAATCCTCTTGAGATCGACTCTCGGAACTTCACTCGGCCGATGAAGTAAAGTCCGATGGGCATTTGTCCTAAGCCGAGTTGCCGGGCTGCTACTGACGGGTTATAGAATTCGTATGTCAGAGAATCCTTCCTGGTGAAGAAGTTTGCCGGCAAGATTCCATGCTTGATCAAAATGTCCATAATCCCATCATCAAAAGAGTTGGAACTCGAGTCGAAGCAATCAGGATTCTCAAAAGTCGAACTTTCTCTCTGATATGGATACCAACTCGTCGTGTCTTCGCTGAAGCCGTTATAAAAGCATCTGAAGTATTCGGCTGTTCTCGAGGGAGTAAGCTTACTGCCTAGGAAGGAGGATACGGCTTCTCCAAAAGTGGTGCAGCGGCACCTTGCCGACGGGTTAGTTTCTGATTCGACGTTAGGGAATGTCTTGATTTCGAGCCGTTCTTTGAAGATTTTTCTCATGTATAAATTGAGCCAGAGGTTGATGAACCACCAGGGACCACTAGGGTTCCCGATGGGCTCTCCAGACGATAGCTTCACAGCAATTTGATGCATCATATGGTAAATTGACCCTAGTAAGTGTTTCCCCAAAGGAACAATAGCGCCTCTTGCTAGCGCTCCGGCTAGGGCTTGTGTGTTGGAGGTAGGGCCGGCCGATTTGCCACACAAAAGGTGTTTTTCCAGCCACATCATCAAGAAGGCTGTGTGTTCCCTTTCCGTGATGGGCCTGGTTGTAACATCCGCGAAAAATCACCAACTTAAATCACCCGTTAAAAACTAATTTCAAAATCTTGTTACCGTTGAGCCCGTGAAAACCCAAACTCTTTCTGGCGATTTCGTCGTCCCGGCACCCAAGCCGACAGCCATCATTTTATCCTCTCCCATAATTTTCGCCACGTGCCAGTCGACAGACCGCCGTGCGTGCTCCGACCGCCCTCCGCAATCACCGCCGGCTTCCCCCATTTATTTCTTTCCCTTTTTCTCTTTTTCCTTCCTTCTCCTTCCTTCTTCCTTCTTCTCTTTCCTCCTCCTTCTTCTTCCTGGCTGCGCACGCAAGGCCACCTCATGGCCAGCCCCCCCTGCGCCATTACTCCCTGGCCTACCCCCCCGGTGCTCACATCCCCTCGGCCGCCTGCCCCCCAGCCCCCGCGCGCCTCGAGGCCCGCGCCGCCCGGCCCGGCGATGGCCGCGTCGGCACCCTGTCGGGCTGCGCGCTTCGGTGGCCGGCCATGTGCCAAGCCCCCCGCCTCCGGCCCCGCTCCATGCCGCCCCCGGCGCCAAGCCCCACCACTCGCTCGCTCGCCCTTCCCCGGCGCCCCTACCGCCAGCGCCCGAGTTGCCCGGCCCCCCCACCGCCACCTGCCGCGCCGCCCAGCGCCTGCCGCGCGCTGCCCGCCGGCCCAGCCCCCACATTGCCGCCGGCCGTCACCCCCCCGACCTATAAAAGGGGCAACGCCCTGGCTCTTCCCATCACCAGCTCACTGCCAGCCTCACCACCACCCCTTCCCTGCTCCCTCCCGTTCGCCCAACCGCCGCCGCCACCATGCCGTGCGCCGCCACCCAAGAAGCTACCACCGTCCGCCCCTTTCCCATCTTCGAGTCTCCGAGGTAATGGGCAAAATGAGACCCCCTCAACTCCCTCCACCTCCCCGGCCCTCAGCTCGTCGCCGGCAAGGCCCGGCCGGCCGGCCGCCGACCGGCCATCTTCTCCCTCTCCTTCTCTGTTCCTGAACCAAGGAAGAAGAGGAGAAAATCACCCCCAATTCCGATCTAACCCCCTCTTTTCTCTATTTCGCGAAATAACCCCTCCACCTCTCTCAAAGGTTGTCTCACAGATCAGCCCTTCCACCTCCAGAAATATTTATAGATAGGTCCCTGGTTTCTAGCAAATCAGTCCTAAACCTCATTTTAAGCCCCTAATCCATGTTTAACTCGTCATTTCATGCACCAAACTTCCTCCAATTAATCCTAAATTCGACCACATCATCCTCTAGTATACTTCCATCGATCCATATCTAAATTTGCCAAAAATACTCATCCTACCTAATTTCCGTTCGCGTTCTCTGTTCGGAGCTCAACGGGTAAAACCTTATTTTCTTTTATTTATTTGTGTGCCCGTTTGTGTGTGCCGTAGATCGCGGAGTACCCAAGGAGGAGCACGAGGAGTTTGATCGCGAGCCTGAGCCTGAGGACCAGCAGCACGAGCTGGAACTCCCAGAAGGCTTCTAGGATGGCAAGTCAAATCTCACCCTTTGATGCATATTTATTCCTAGTTTTTCAAACACAACCTATTGGCCTGTTTTATAAAGTGCATATTGTTTTATTGCAAGACATGGTTGGATAGCCACCCCTTGATTGTTATGAAAATTCCTTGTTGTCCTATAATTATCTCTAAATATGATTTGCTCTGTTTAGATGATAATTACTGCTAGAATGCTTAGGACCTCATTACTCAACTTCAATCATGACTACAATGGTTTATTTAGAGAATAAATGTGTGAGTGTTTTCAAAGGAGAAAATGGGTTTTCGGGTGTAAAGAGAGGGAATGCATAGATGAGATGGATGGGTGTTTCTTGTGTGAAATACCAAATTGTGGATTCGTATCTTAGTGGTTGAGCAAGGTTGGGAGATATCCATCTTGTCATGGTTAAGGACCGAGTTGATGTGTCATCTTGCCTAATTCAACCATCGTACAACCACTCGACCGTTGTATGGGCAACGGCTTAGCATAAATCCCACTAGCTAAACTGTTAGTCTTTAGGTGTGCTGGTGAGCAATGGGAGCCCATGGAAAAGGAGTAAGATCTTTGTGACTTAGGTCCCGGTTACGGCCTCGTGGATGGGTTGTTAACCCCTTGGGTGCTCCCGTGTTGGCTAGTAAGTCTTAGCTAAGGTGGGTAATGGCTTTGTTAGGATCCGCACCGGCACTAAGGTGATCATGCTGTGGTACCCTACTTGTGGGAAAAGTGTACAACCTCTTCAGAGTTAAAACCTATTCGGGTAGCCGTGTCCACGGTATTGGACGAGTTACGGCTTGGTCACATTACTAGCACTTGGGAATAAATGGTGTTCATGGTGTGTGTGTTGGATTTTGGAAGTGTCCGGCAGTTGTGCCGTGAGCTATGGCGGACGGGGAGTCCGATAGCAAAAAAATTTGGATCCTTTTTGTAGGATCAACCCCATTCAATGATCGAGTTACTAAAGGAAAAGATTTACAAAAACTCTTTCGAAAATGAACCCGTGCATGTGTTGAAAACCTAGCTTTATTGCAAAATGAACCTTAGCCTTATCCTTGTTATACCCTATGCATATTCTTGATTGTATCCCCCTTTGATTGGGTTGGACTTGTTGAGTACTTTTGTACTCACCCTTGCTTCGTTGCTACAGAGGAAGACCCGGACTTCATCGCTGAGGACTTTGAGTAGGAGGTTGTGTCCGCACCCAACACTGACTGTGGTGTTGGCCTTCACAAGATGCTTCTGCTGCCGTGTAGTCCTGAGTGCTGTCTTTTAGCAGTCGCTTGGTTAGCCGCTGTTATTTATTTTCTTCTTATCGCGGCGTGGCTTTCACGCCCACTCCCTCGGGAGTTGTACAGTAACTGAACTATCTGTTGAATAAATGTGCTATCAGCCTCCTGGGACTGATATTTGCATCACATTTAGTCTCTGCTGATGTGGGCACGCTTCAAGTGGTATCAGAGCCGTCGTTGGCTGTAGGACGCGACCTTAGGACCGGAATAGCCCTTTTGACCAAAATAAATGACTTACAAAATTTCTTTCTACCTCTGCTCTATTGCAAAACTAATTTACACCCCGGTTCTTTTCCAGATGACCGAAGGAGATTGGACTCACTGCCGCTGCACGGAAGAGCCCGGTTTTCCCAAGTTGTTGCTCATTTGCCTAAAGTGTCTTGGCATCCGAGAGCCCCCGGAGTACTCCAACAGGGAATACGAGCGCTACAGTATCCCTCAGTGCGAAGTAATCATCCACATTGGGAGGAGTGCTCGCTACCCCAACATCGAGCAGCTTCAAGTATCAGCTATGGATTTGCGACACCGAGACACCTACCCAGTAGCGGCCCGAAAGGCTCTTGGTTACTTGTACCAGATGTACGAGATGCACCTCGAGCCTACGTCCATGAGATACTTCCTGCCTTCCGAAAAGGACCATCCAAGTTGGAGAGCCCGGATGAGAGCTTTGGATGAACATGGATGGCATGAGGAGGACACCACAGTATATCACATGGCCGCTTATCTTGTCAGTTTGGATAAACTCTATGATCAGCAGGCCGCAAAGTTGAAGCAACAAATTCGTCACGCTGAGAGGGTGGAAGTTCACATAAGGATGCTCCAAGCAATGCTAAGGGAAGCCAGGGCACAAGTTGCAGCCGCCCAAAGTGGAGAGGGTGCTGCTGTAGAAGCCCTTAAGCAAGCTCAGGATCGGCATCTCCAAGAGCTAAAGGAGGCTCATCTCAGAGGACTTGCCATAAGACGGATGGTCACCTCGGAGGTCGAGGGGCCTCCTTGCTCCAAAGGAAACCCTCTCGCCCTCGAGTTCTACAGGAGTCGGGGCCTCAACATTCCACCAGTTGCACCATTTCTCGATGCTTCCAGAAGAGGCATTGAGATCACGGTAGGAGAAGTAGTAGAGCCCCCTCCCGTGTGCGGAGCATGGAAAAAAGAAGATGAGTCATCCCTCCTCATTCCTTTGGAAGATTACTCCATCCAGGGAGAAGACTCGCCCCGCGAGTAGTGTGCCCAGCCCAGAGTTGCCCAAGGGAATGAAGCCATCACGGTCCGCAGCTTAGAGTTGTACCCTTTAGTTGTGTTGTTGTACTCGGTCGTGTAGTGTGTGTTTTGGCCTTACCCCAGAAGTGTTGTACCCCCCATGGCAAAAGAAATAAAATCGTTTGTGCTTGTTTTTTGTTAGTCAGGGAGGCGCGCTGATCTATCCTGTCGCGACCGGCGACTGGGCGATGCGGCGCGCGTCGGAGAAGTTGAGCCACGCGGCAGGGAAACTCTGAGGCGGGGCGCACGCTGCTCTGGCGCACTAGACTCGAGAGAACCGGGAATCTGGTTGTGGGTCCACCACTCCGTCTCTGGTTCTCCACAGCTCCAAGATTTTGGAGGAACACTGTCTTTAGGACTTAGAGAGAACCGGCGGTTAAGCTGGGTGTTAGGGGTTGGCTGAGGGAGACGGCAGCTTAGGAAACTTGTCTTAGGATTATCTCAGCTGATTAACCAAGGTCGTTACAGACGTTGAGGCGGTCTATGGCACCAACGATATCTGCGCGGGATCTTTCAAGGAAGCTGATTCGTTGATGCACTTCTTGAGCTCGATGTTTGTGAGAGTCTTTGTAACGACCTTGGTTAACCAGCTGAGTTAATCTCAAGGCTAATCCCAATCTGCAGTTCCACTGGTCCGACCCCTAAAACCGTACCAACCGGCAAACGGCAGCTCTTCTCTAAGTCCCGAAACAGTGTTCCTCCAAAATCTTAGAGCTGTGGGAGAGCCAGAGTCTGGAAGGTGGACCCAAAACCAGATCCCACGGTTTTCTCGAGTCAAACGCGCCAGAGCAGCGTGCGCCCCGCTTCAGAGCTTCCCCGCCGCGTGGCTCAATCTTTCCGACGCACGCCGCCTCGCCCAGTCGCCGGCCACGACAAGATAGATCAACGCACCTTCCTCCCAATCGCGGGCGGAAGCCCCTGCAGCCCTTTCTACCTTGCCTCGTCTCGCTCGCACCCTCGCCGGCCGCGCCAAGGCACCCTGTCGCCGCTGTGGCAGAGTTTTGCCGCTGCCGTGCCAAACCGCCTCGCATCCCGCACCCACCACCTCGCCCGGATCCCCGGCCGCGCGCCCCGATGTCTTCCAGCTTTTCCGCCTCTCCACAGTCGCGCCGCCCATGCGCGCGCTCCACGATGATGCCGCCTTCGCCAACCACAGCTCCGGCAGAGACAGCTCCTTTTTTTCGCCTCGCTAGTGATGTGCCCCAGCAAGCTGCTGTTTTGCGCTCGCTTGTGCCGCCGTTCGCCCTGTCACCTCACCTGTTGCGACCTCGCTTGCAGTGCCTTCCTTCCTGTCACCCACCAGTCAAGTCGCCGCCCACAATCCGCCACTTGATGCGACCAGACCTTGCTCGCCTCCGCCAACTCTTAATCTTGGCAAAACCGCGCCTGCGCCGGCTTTGTCTCAAGTGCCCAATTACCAAAGACCCTATCCCCGAAGCTCTGCTTCGCCGCCCATCGCCACTCAATCGCTGCCAAGGCAGAGCACTCCATCCTTTTCTTCCTGATCTTCGCGCTACTCAAACTCTCTCTCTCTCTCTCTCTCTCTCTCTCTCTCTCTCTCTTCCGCATAGCTATAAAAGGGAGTACTAGAGCCCCTATCGGAGTTTCCTTCGCCATCGCTGCTTCGCCGCACCATACTCTGCTCGCACTTGAGCACTGTCGCTTAAGCTCTTGAGAAGTTCCCCTCTCCGCTCGAAACCGCTTCTCCTCAACCCACCAGCCGCCTGTTCCTCCGCACGGTGCTAGAGCTTTCTTGTTGTCCACAAGAAGCACCGCCGCCGCTGGAGCACCGTCAAACCTCGCCGCCATCCAAGCCTTAGCGCCTTAGCCCTTCCGCCTAAGTTTGTTACTTCCCGACCCCAAGACTTCACTAGTAGACTCGAAGGTAAGCTGCTGACCCCTTCCCGGTTCGCCCGACCCCTTTTCCATCTCGCCCGACCCTGCCTGTTTCGCCGACCCTTATCTGCCTCGCTCGAGGGCTCGGCTGTATCTTTCCCTTTGACCCGAGGGTGTCTGTGTAAGATTTCGGGGACTTCTTTGTGTTAAGTCTGAGGACCCCGGTACAATTATTCCTTAAGTCTAAGGGTTAAATCATAAGTTTCTCCCAACCCGACCCTTTTATCCTGTTCTCCACCAACTGAAGTCGGACTCCTCCACACCTTTCCTATAGCTTTGCTACAAGTCCTGGGCTAAAGCTTGCAAGTGTTGTTGAAATAACCGTCTAAGTGCTAACTCCTGCATTTGCATTCATGTAGAACTAAATCTCGTCGACGGCACCTACGAGCTACATCCGGCGCCAGAAGACGGAGCAGTAGCTGAGCCGCCGACCACAGGAGCTGAAGCAGAACCCGCCGAGGACCAGTTTGCCTCCACCCCGCTCGAAGGCAAGCCCTGGAGCATGAACCTAACTTTCTCAACTTGCACATGCCTTCCTTCATATGTATGTGCATTTACGTTATAGGAGTTGTTTGAAACCATAGATGCTTGACTCAGTTCCCTTGATCTGAACACTAGTCTGTTGGGTCCGAGTAGTTGCAATGCTTAATAGGACTCGGTAAAAGTCGAGTGATTTCCTGTCACTCGCGAGTTATAGGAGTTGGTTGTTCTCCTTCTGGTTACAACAATAAGGATGATGGATGGGGCAAGGTTTGGTGAACTCTTTTGGTGGTCAGCTGATCGCCCCGTCTGTTTACTTTAATCTGTTTAAGGTCCGACAGTGGTGGTGTTCGTGATCAAGTGTTTGAAAGTACTAATCTCATACCCATTATGGAATGGGGAAGCCTAGTACCTAACTGAACCTGGACGTGAGCAGTTCGATCTACTGTCACTGGAACGGAGTTTCCCCTGCGGCTGCATGTGGTGGAAAGTGTGGTCACAGGACGGCAGAGGCCGGGTCTATGGAACCTTGCACCAAGAGAAGTGGGCCCGACACGGGTCAGGGAATTAATGGAGACGGCCGACACAGGAAGCGACCCTCGATGGTGCGAGGATGTCGTGAGGTTAGGTTCACCGTGCATGGTTAAGGAACTCGAATCGATTCGTCTGCCTGTCACAGTTTGAGACTGCTTGATCGCTATGCTACATTGAGTAAAGATGGAATCTGATGATGACATGAACTTGATGTTGAGCTATATATACATAATGTTTGGACCTATGTTTTCTTAGCAGAGGTTGCCAATGTAGATTGGTTAATGAGCTTAGAATTTGAGCTAAAACTTTGAAAGTAAGGACCTACTATAGTTGCTTTTGGCAAACCAAACCCCTCAGCCAAATAGCCTTGCATGTCTAGAAGTGGTGGAGTAATTTTTTTCCTACCGGTCGGTTAAGTCTTGTTGAGCTTAGAAGCTCAACCTTGTTTGTGGCATCTCTTTTCAGGTGAAGTTGAAACTTTCGAGCTTGCTGCTGTTGGCACTTGGCTGCCCCAGCTTCCTCCTGGGTGGACGATCGAGTGGGATCCTTCCTCGGACAGCGAGGAGTGGGATCACTGATGTCCTGTTTGGCCTCACCACGGACATCCGACCCCCGGCGCTAGCTTCCGCTATGTTTTTGTCTTCCGTTGCTTTTGAACCTTGTAAAACTCTGATTTCGAACCAGTGTGTAATGAAACGTCGGACTAATTATTTGATCTGTTGTATTCTCTGGAACCACTCACCTTTGTGTGAGCTATGCTAACTCGGTCCTATTTAAGTGGTTTAATCGGATGAAATCTGACGGTTCGTCGAGTTAACTTGATTAAAAGATGAGATTCGCGTGTTAGGCGACTTAACCGTGCTTTAGTTAAGTTAATCCGAGGTGTTCCGCCACAGTCTTCCTCCTTGCGGGCTTTTGCTAGTTTGGCACGATCGGCCATGTGGCGCAAGGCCCAAAACACTGGGATCCACATCGACTCAATGTATGCGACGGGTGCCAGAGCTTCCTCTACCTCCTCGGGAACTTGGCCTCTGATATCGCTGAAGAGCTGGTGAATCGGCGAGGCGTCTTCCACTAATCGGCCGATATCATCTTGGAGGAGGGTCCGTAAGTTATCAGCTACAAATAGAGGTTCAAGGAGGTCAAGAACAAATGCTACACCCTAGTTTTGACCGACGCCAAGTTGGCTGACATTGCTTTCCAGGGACTCCTACCGTACATCAAAGAAAAGTATGCTTCCCAGGAGTTCGAGAGCTTGAGCCAAATTGTTCACCGACTGTCCGGCAGGAAGTACGCCCTTTCGACTAGCGAAGAAATTTTCAGAAAAAGGTGGCGTACGTGGAAGGGTCCGAATCGGAGGAAGAAGCAGAGATCGGCCTGGCGGAGTGGGTAAAAGGAAAAAAGCCAATATCATGTCCGTTCGGTAAAAAGGAACCGGAGATGTTTGGTTTCGACACATCTAAGGCCGAAAAAATCTTTGACTTGCTGCTTCAAGAGGGACAAATCAAACTCTCACCCTACCACACGATTCCGTCGACCGAGCAACTCAAAAAGAAGAAGTATTGCAAGTGGCACAATGCCACGTCTCACGACACCAATGAGTGCAAGGTCTTCCGTCAGTAGATTCAGTCGGCTATCGAGCAAGGGAGACTTAAATTCGAGGTCCCAACAAAGCTAGCGAAGCTAATGAAGATCGACCAGCACCCCTTCCCTGCTAACATGGTCGACGTGGGAAGGAACGTGCTCCAGACCAAAGTGTTGACGTCAGAATTGGTCAGAAGAAGTGGCACCGTAGACCCCAGAAACCAGACCTCGGCCGAAGATGTTAAAGAAAAAGGCTGGATGGAAACCGAAGGCGAAGGCTCGGAGAGACCACATCGGCCTGTCACGTCCCGGGACCTGCTCAACAAGTACCAAAGGCAACGGGAGGACATGAGATGCCGTGAGGAGATGATGCGCTGACACGAGGATCACTGGAGATGCCCGTTCTTCATTCACTGTTGCGAAAATAACCTCAGATTACCGTCGGTCGATAACTGCCTGAGTGCAACGGTCAGTATCGCAGCGGCCGCCTGTTCAAAAGATCACGCTCCAGGGATCGAGCACTAGAGTCGATCAGCAGAAACAGACACGAACAAAGAGATTGGCACGTTTCAGTACGTGATCGGCTGGGGGGCAGAGTAGACCAGCGTAATCGGCTGGGGGCAGAAGCAGTGCACATGATCGGCTGGGAGAGATGGCCGACGCAAGGGTCTTTGATGAAGACCCTTTGGGGCGGGAGCCAGATTGGGAACACGCTAAACCGCCGAGCAAACCAGTGAACTCCAGATGGAGCCCAGACGGTCTGACTAAGTCCCAAAAAAGGAGGGTCCAACGTTTGCGCCAATGGGAATAGCAAGAAGAAGAACAAAGGCAAGAGGTGGACAAGAGAGGAGTCAGATCTCAAGTTTGGCGCCCCAGAAGAAAAGTTGATGAAGAAAATGATGATACGGATTCGGCTGCTGACGTCAACATGGTGTTCATCTTGCCGGTGGAGTTCATGGCTCCTGTTGACCGCGACAACGCAACAGAAATTGAGGAGCAGATGGCACAATTGGCTTTGGAGCCAATGACCGCCACTTTTGAGAAACCCGAGGATGAAAAATGCCAGCATCTCAAGGCTCTGTTCCTCAAAGGGCAGGTCAACGGACTACCAGTCACTAAGTTGTTGGTAGACGGAGGTGCTGCCGTGAACATCATGCCGTATGTTATGTTCCGCAAACAAGGCAAGGGAGAAGACGATTTAATCAAGACGGATATGATGCTCAAGGATTTCGAAGGCAACATATCTCCGGCTCGGGGGGTACTTTGCGTCGACCTCACCATCGGCAGTAAGACCCTACCCACCACTTTCTTTGTTATTAATGGTAAAGGGTCCTATAATATGTTGCTCGGGCGAGATTGGATCCATGCAAACACTGCTGCATCCCGTCTACAATGCACCAATGCCTCATCCAGTGAATTGGCGACACCATTGAAGTAGCCACCGCCGACTCCGTCTACAGTGTTGCCGCAGCCGATGCGCAACAATGGAGCTACGAGCACATCAGATGCATATCTGGCAGGACTTGGGACACTGACTTCCTGCAGGTGTTCAATTTTGGTCTACAGCCGATCCAAGCAGTTGGCCTAGAATAATCAAATTAAATGTATCAGTTCATCCGAGAAGACGGGAAGCTGGCGCACGGGTTTACGTCGGACGATTCATTGGAGAAGGTGGACCTTGGAGACGGTAGCAAGCCAAAACCGACATATATCAGTGCTAGGTTAGACCCTGAGTACAAGCGTGAGTTAACAAGTTTGTTAATAGAGTTTAAAGATTGCTTTGCTTGGGAGTATCATGAAATGCCTGGTCTACACCAGTCCATCGTCGAACACCGGTCGCCTATAAAACCAAGGTATCGGCCGTATCAGCAGCCCGCACGACGTTGTAATCCTAAAGTTCTACCTGATATAAAGGCTGAGATCACAAGATTGATTGAAGCAGGGTTTATTCGGCAGTGTTGATATGCCGAGTGGATTTCTAATATTGTTCCTGTATACAAGAAAAATGGAAAACTACGTGTGTGCATCGACTTTAGAAATCTTCACCAAGCTACACCGATGGATGATTACCCGATGCCAACAGCTGATGTTTTGATAGGCGTGGCCACGGGGCATAAGGTCATCAGTTTCATGGATGGTAACGCCGGGTATAATCAAATACTAATGGCCAAAGAAGATATCTCAAAAACGGCTTTCAGATGCCCCGGTCATCTCGGCTTGTTCGAGTGGGTAGTCATGACTTTCGGTTTTAAGAACGCTGAAGCTACATAACAACGGGCAATGAATTATATATTCCATAAGCTTATTGGTGTCCTGATGGAGATTTACATTGATGATGTCGTCATCAAGTCAAAGGGGCATCAACAACATCAGGCCAATTTGCGCAAGGTATTGCAGTGCATGAGGAAGCATGGGTTGAAAATGAATCCAAACAAGTGTGCTTTTGGCGTTTCGGCTGGTCAGTTTCTGGGCTTCATGGTTCAGGAGCACGGCATCGACATCAACCAGAAGATTATAGCTGCTATCAACAAGGTTGTGGCCCCACAGGACAAGACTGAGCTACAATCCTTAATCGGCAAGGTCAACTTCATCCGGAGCTTCATATCGAACTTATCTGGGCGCATTCAAGCTTTCACCCCATTGTTGAAATTAAAGCCCGACCAAGAGTTTGTCTGGGGCATGGAACAACAGAAAGCATTGGATGACATCAAACAGTACCTGGTCTCCCCTCCGGTGTTGGTCCCTCCACAGGATGATAAACCGTTCAGACTGTATCTATTGGTCAATGAGCGAGCTATCGGCTCGGCGCTGGTCCAGGAGTTTGAGGGAAAAGAAAGGGTAATTTATTACGTTAGCAGAAGACTCTTGGATGGTGAAACTAGATACCCTCCGGTGGAACGACTGTGCCTTTGCCTATATTTTTCTTGTACCAAGCTCAGGCACTACCTGTTATCGGCAGAGTGCGTAGTCGTATGCAAGGATGACATCATCAAGTATATGTTATCACTGCCAATCTTGAAAGGGAGAATTGGAAAGTGGATTCTAGCCCTCTCAGAATTCGACCTGAAGTACAAATCGGCCAAGGCTATCAAGGGTCAAGTAATGGCCAATTTCGTAGCCCACCACTATGGACCAGAAATTACCGTTGTCGAACCAGCCTCGTGGACACTATACTTCAACGGATCTTCGTGCGAGGCCGGATCAGGAATCGGCATCATCCTCATATCGCCTCGAGGGGCAAGTTATGATTTCTCTCTGCCGATTGAGGCATCTGCCACTAATAATCAAGCAGAATACCAGGCTGTTCTAAAAGGCATCTAGTTGTTGAGGGAGGTTAAAGCTGACGCGGTGGAAATATTTGGGGATTCCATGCTTATTGTGCACCAATTAACTGGGAAATCTGAATGCAAGGATGATATTCTGAGGATCTATTATGAAGAGTGCCTCCAGTTACTGAAGGAATTCAAGACCGCACTTATTGAGCATATTCCTAGGGATTACAATGAGGAAGCTAATAGGCTTGCCCAGCATGCTTCCGGTTACCGGCCGATTCAAGGCGCTATGGCTCTGGAGCTTGCAACCGACGACTGGAGGAACGAGATTGCCGACTACCTAAAAGATTCGTCCAAGAAAGTCAATCGATGAATACACTTTCAGGCTACAAAATATGTACTGCTTGAAGATGATTTGTTTTATTGGACGATTGATAGGGTACTACTCAAATGCCTTGGAGTGGAGGAAGCGAAAACTCTGATGGGAGAAATTCACGAAGGCGTGTGTGGGGCCCATCAATCGGCCTTCAAGATAAAGTGGATGATTAGAAATAATGAGTATTACTGGCCGACGATACTCGAGGACTGCTTTAAATATTATAAAGGGTGTCAGGATTGTCAGAAATTTGGCAACGTGCAACGTGCACCAGCTTCGGCTATGAACCCAATAATAAAGCTATGGCTGTTTAGAGGTTGGGGAATTGACCTCATTGGATAGATTTATCCTCCATCGAGCAAAGGGCATAAGTTCATATTGGTGGCTACTGATTATTTCACCAAGTGGGTGGAGGCACTTCCTCTAAAAATCGTGACGTCGGCCAACATGATTGAATTTGTGAAGGAGCACATTATCTATCGGTTTGGTATTCCTCAGACTATTACGACTGACCAGGGGTCAATGTTTACTTCGGGAGAGTTTGAGGAGTTCACTGCTGACATGGGAATTAAGTTGTTAAATTCTTCTCCATATTATGCTCAGGCTAATGGTCAGGCTGAATCGTCTAACAAGGGGGTCATCAAGTTAATTAAAAGAAAGATAGAGGAACAACCATGGCGGTGGCATACAACGCTGAATGAGTCCTTGTGGGCCTATAGGATGGCTTGCCACGGTGCCACCAAGGTATCTCCTTACCAGTTAGTGTATGGGCACGAAGCAGTGCTACCTTGGGAGTTGAAAACTTGGTCTAGGCGCACGTCACTTCGGGATCAGTTGGCGGCTGATGATTATTCTATCCTCATGAAAGGGGAGTTGAAGGATTTGGCGAGTCAGCGTTTGAGGGCCTTGATCAGTATTGAGGAAAATAAGAAAAGAGTCGCCAGATGGTACGACAAGAAGGTCAAGGTTAAACAGTTTTCCCAAGGATACTTGGTCTAGAAGTTGATCCTGCCAATAGGAGCTAAAAATCCCAAATATGGCAAATGGTCACCTACTTGGGAAGGGCCGTACAAGATTAGTCGATGTGCGCTAGGAAATGCATACATATTGGAGACCATCGAGGGAGAAGAATTTACAAGGGCTCTAAATGGAAGATATTTAAAAAGATACTATCCCAGCATATGGGTAGACACTTAGCCGATGATATGGCGTGTCGGGTTCTCACGGCCGATACCTATTGACTCGCATTTATATAGCCGATACGAGGGGCATCGCCTTGAGGACAAAAAGGCAAGAAACGCGTTCATGCAAATAAGCTGATTGCTATTCAGAACATTAGCTCGATACATGGCCGAATTGGTACAAGTCGCCCTTAGAATAAAAGTACCAACACATTCATTGAGTTACAATACTTTAACGGTGTTTTAACTGAGCTTTGCTCGTGTTGATCTCTCTCTAAACCTGGCCCAGTTCGATGAGAAGGCAGGTGCTCTTCTCTTCCACGTCCGCCATTGTGTCTTCAAGAGCTACTTGGCGGGGCAGTTGGTGGCTCCTCTCGACTGGCGGCTGAGATGGTTTCCTGGAGGCGTTGGCTTCAATATTATCCATAATCTTCTTGATGTGGGCGGGGAGGTCATCTTTGAGTTCTTCACGATGGGCTTGGATCAGATCTTTGTCTGCCTGTGTTAGCGGTTCGTCAGAGTGCATGATCTCAATAGCCCGTTCAAGACCAGGGCTGAGCCGGTTTGGCTGAAGAAACAATAGGCAGTCAGTTGACAGTGAAAGTCAGCCAGGGAGTGCAAAGGTTGATTTCGTACCTGATTGATGGAGGAGGAAGAGGCCATCCGGATGCCTAGCTGGGGTTTTGAAAGCACTTAGCAGAGGGCGAATATATGGGTGTTGTGCGAATGCCTCCAGAGAGGATGAGGGGATCTCATATTTATAGGACAGAGGAACAAGAAACAATGGTTAGTAGGAGTCATTCAAAGCAAACGACTGTTGGGTCAAGAAAGCTGCGGAGACAGTCGTTCAGGTTCGTATTCACACAGAAACGTTGAAAGTATTAATGCTTTACAAGGCATTCAAAGGGCGTTAAAGTTTAAATAAAGTTACCCAAGTAGGGTATTAATGGCCTCAATCGCTCGCTGATGGATCTGATCTGCCGAGTCTAGTACTCGTTGGTCGTCATCGGCTAATCCAGGAACTTCTGGCATGTTGCGATGGAGTCGGATGACCTTGTGGGTGATAGTTTGCCTTTCCTGTTTCAAATCGACGATAACGATCGAGAGGTCTTGGAGCTTCTTCTCTTCAGCAGCGATGGCCTTCACAACCTGCTCCATCTCCTTGGTGAGTTCTGCCCTACGATGTTTGAGTCGATCTATGGCACCGACAATGCTTGGACGAGAATTTTCAAGGGAGCCGATCCGGTGGTGCACTTCTTGAGCTCGGTGCTTATAAGATTCCTCTTCTTCGCGTGCCTTTGCCAGCTTGGCATGATCGTCCATATGTCGCAGAGCTCTGAACACCGGGATTTGCATTGACTTGATGTATGTCATGGGTGCAAGAGCTTCTTCCGCATCTTCTGGGACTCGGCCTTTGATTTTGTTGAATATTTGCCGAATCAGCGAGGCATCTTCCACCAATCAGCCGATGTCATCCTAGAGAAGGGTTCGTATATTCTGGAGTTTGGCACGGATCTCTTCTGGTATTGAGCCCAAAGCTACCTGACGTGAAGCAAGTTCCTTGTCATCGGAGACTGCAACCACAAAGAAGAAGACGCTATTGTTGGGTGTGTCTTGTTCCTGTGAGAAATAAAATAAAAGTGCTTTAGCCAACCGGAGTGGGAAATCGGCTGGTAAAAAACAGAGGGTCCTTACCTCTTTAAAACGGATCTCTTCTGCTTGGGTTGGCAGGAGTGCTGCTCTCATCTTAGGAATCAGCGCGGGTGGTTCATCAGAGGAGAAGGATTCGACAATAATCGGCGTGGTGCTTGGACCAGCCTCCTGGAGAATGACAGGAAAAGTCTCTATGAGCCTGAAAGGATAATTGGATCTGGGAATGGGTATCGGGTATCTTACCTCTGAAAATCGCGCAGTCGATGGTTGCTTGAAAGGTACGATTGATGTGTCCGGGATGTCCTGCACCGAGCAAAAAAAAAATTAGTCAGTTTTAGTTAAAGATTGGGAAAATCAAGTAAAAGTCACATTCTTTACCTCAACTGGAAGGCTTGTTGGTACGGTCTCTGCTTGAGGAACGGCCATTTGATGAATGGTTTGCTCCGGGAGAATTTGCGCAACCTAATAAGAAGAGGAGGAATTTAATGTTGACAATATACTTAGAAGGGTTGCGGCATGAGAGATTACCTGTATGGCTTCCACCAGCAGAGAGGCAGCCGCCAATCCAACCTCTGAAATTGCTTCGGGGTCAGCCTCTTGGATTGCCGGCAGGATTTCTGATGGGGCTGGCACGGCTGAGGGTTCGGCCGATAGCGTCGCCGATTGATTGGCCGTCAAGGCTGCTGCTGATTCAGTACGTGCTCGTACTCGGCAACTTGTTTTCTCTGAGGAGGATATTTTCAGCTTATGCTTCAGTTGGCCAGTAGCTATGTCCTCCATCGATGGAGCGTGATAGCCGATGAGCGGGTACGACGTCTACGGATGACGATTCTCTATCAGCCTACCGCTTCGGCTGCGTGTTGGAGGTGCTTGACTATCGGACTACGCAAAAAAGGAAAGTCAGTAATGAAAGATCTGTGGTATAAAAGAAGAAAATGAGAAATTGGCCAAGAAGATTGTTACCTCCGCATTTGGGTCAACATGAGCAGGGTTCAGCTAGTTACAACATATTGCAGGAGACGCACAGAAAAGATGTTGTTTCCATTCACCCCACCATAATTTGAATTGTTGAGTGGAGAAGGGTGCAACCAGCCAATTGTTCAAGTCAATGGTGCTGGAGTCTGGTATCAGGCTGCACAGCCGATTATATTCAAACCCTCTTGAAAGCCACTCTCAGAACTTCACACGACCGACGAAGTAAATTCCAATCGGCATCTGTCCTAGGCCAAATTGCCGGGCTACCACCAATGGGTTGTAAAATTCATACGTCGGAGAATCCTTTCCAGAGAAGAATTTTGCTAGCAAGATCTCGGGCTTCATCAAGATGTCCATGATTCTATCTTCAAAGGAACTGGTGTCCGAGTCAAAGCAATCAGGATTCTCAAAGAGTGGCTCCTCTCTCTGGTATGGGTACCAGCTTGTGGTTTCTTCACTAAAGCCGATATAAAAACATCTGAAGTATTCAGCTATTCTTGAGGGAGTAAACTTGCTGCTAGGAAAAGATGACACGGCCTTGCCAAAAGAGGTGCAACGGCGTCGTGATGATGGGTCATCCTCCGATTCAATATTGGAGAAGGTCTTGGACTCGACCCATTCTCTGGAGATTTTGCTCATATATAAGTTAAGCCAAAGGATGATAAACCACCAGGGACCACCAGGGTTCCCAATAGGCTCTCTAGATGATAGCTTTACGGCAATCTGATGCATCATATAATAGGCCGATCCTAGCAAATGTTTTCCCAAAGGGATAGTGGAACCTCTTGCTAATGCTTCGGCCAAGGCTTGTGTGTTGGAGGAGGGACCGACCGATCTGCCGCAGAATAAGTGCTTCTCTAGCCACATCATTAAGAAGGCCATGTACTCTCTATCAGTGATAGGTCCAGTCTTCATGTTCTTCTCAATGAAGCCTTTCCACCCGCCGATGCCTTTTGTTTCCAGACGGTGAGTGGGCTTGATTAAGAGGTCAAAGGGTGTGTCGGGGGAGGAGATGTCAAGACCGGTCAACATCAGGACATCGGCCAGAGTGGGAGACATGAGCCCATGGCCAAAAAGGAATGCATTAAGGGCGTCAGACCAGAAGTAAGACACCACAATGACCAAGGAGTCATTCCTCTCCATTTGAGACAGGGACAAATTTATGCAGTGGCCGATTTTCACTTCGTCCCAAAGAACTCTCTTGGAGTTTGACATCCTCAAGAACCATTCTCTCCAACCTGGGGTTTCATTCGGCTAGGATCTAAAAGTGCCTGTCTAGTTGTTCAGATCCATGGATGATTGCTTGAAGGAGATTCTGTGCGTTTCCAAGTTAATCAGCTTGGTTGGATCTGGATTCCCCATGGGGCCAAGTTCGATAAGGCCAGGTGCGTCGGATATAGGGACGGTGATTCTTTGCCTAAGCTCCTGAGAAGATATGAGGAAAAACCAAGAACAGATCTAAGAATCATAAAACGGTGAAAAGTGAAAAGGGGAAAGATTCAGTGTATTTACCTCTGAGATGAAAGCCATGGTTGTCGACGGAATCGCCATTGGAGTTTTGGGGGACTGCCGCGATTGATCAAAGTATGAGAAGGAGTCGCCAGAGAAATGCAGCTGGAAGCTGAATGGCGCTAGAGTGCGTTGGGAGATGGTTCACCGGAGAAGAAAGCTTTTGTGCTCGGGGAAGAAGAAGCGGCAGAGGAGGCGAGTATTTAAGGGACGGTTCGAGAGAAGGGTAAAGGTAGGATTTTTACCG
Source organism: Setaria italica (assembly GCF_000263155.2). Classification (NCBI taxonomy): domain Eukaryota; kingdom Viridiplantae; phylum Streptophyta; class Magnoliopsida; order Poales; family Poaceae; genus Setaria; species Setaria italica. Next base: position 29,199,330 of record NC_028454.1, on the reverse strand, counting down.
CGCTGTCTGCGTGAAAGTTGAGAAGGGCGGTTACTTGCGGGTGCTTCATTCAAAAAATCGCAATCATCAGAGAGAAGATTCCGGAGCGAAAAGGGGTTTTGCCGCGTTTGCTGTTGCGCTTTCTTTGGGGCAAGAGTTAGAGTTGAGGAAATTTCGGAGCAAAAGATATGTTTCACTCCGAAACTGGGGGGCATGTGTTGACGCCGGATTTTGACACGTGTTTGGATCGGCGTCAAAGGAGACAAAGGCAGCCGATGCGGCGAGCAAGAAGCTACAGTTGGGAATCGACCGATTAGAGATACAGTGTTTCAGGCGATTGGCTCAGAGAGGCGATGAAGGTTGGCCGATTGGGAGTCAGAACGGCTTGGCTGATGTGGGCCTAAAGTGGGCCAAGGTGATGATTAGCCGAAGATAAAGATTGGCCCATGGGAAAATAATAACCAACTCCGATACGGGTTGCGTTCGGTTGTAAATATTTGTTATCTTTAAAATTAGAGATAGATCCTAATCGGTTAGAAAATCAGTTGTAACAGGGTATAAATAGCTACCTCGTAAGGCTTGTAAACAACACATCAATCAACAATACAAATCTACTTTTTCCTCACACTTTACTTTCAAGTCGGCGACTTCGCCGAAACCTTTTCCTTTCACGAGTTCGTACGAGTTGGCAGGGCTGCATCAGCATGACCTCCAGCCAACTTGTAAGTTCCGCTTATCAAGTAATATCTAAGCTTTAACTTCAGGCACATCGCTGTCATTTTGATTAGATTTATTCACCAGTTATCGATATTAACTAGAATTATAGGTTTTACCTGTTGTTTTTGTTTTATCACCAGTTATCCAGCTAGAGACATGAACTGTTGGCTTTTTATCAATATTATTTGTTTGTTATCACATAGCCGATTACATCTGTTCCAAGTATTGCTTTTGTAGCATTGTTTAAGTTGCTCTAATGGTTTCTTTACAATTGCTACGTGATTATCGGCTTTTTTATAGCCGGTCATCCCCACAGTAATTCGGCCGATTCGCTGATACATACTTCGAAATAGATTGGAACTCTAGGCGATCGAGACCCTTAGAATTTAATACTTTTCTTTCATTGTCAATCAACAAGTCAGATTGACTGGCACGCCGCACGAACCGTACCAGGGCGATAACCCAAATAGGAGTTAAGCAGATTCTCCCGGGTCGTGTGTCCAACGCCGAGAGTCATCGGCCGATTTTTAGCGTCAACAGCATCGCTGTTGTTTTGTTTATATTTATTCATCAGTTATCGATATTTAGTAGAATTGTAGGTTTTACTTGCTATTTTAGTTTTTATCACCAGTTATCCAGCTTGAGACACGAACTATAGGCTTTATCAATATATTGTTTATTATCATACCGCCGATTAGATTTGTTCCAAGTGTTGTCTCTATAGCATTGTTTAGGGTACTCTAGTAGTTTCTTTTACAATTGCTATGTGATCATCGGCTGTTTCATAGCCGGTTATCTTTGCACTAATTCGGCAGATTCGTTGATACATCCTTGAAATAGATCAGAACTTCTACCGATCGAACCTTTGGAATTTAATACCTTTCCTTCCTTGTCAATCAACAGGTCAGATTGACTGGCACACTGCGCGAACCGCACCAGGGTGATAACCCGAACAGGAGCTAAGCAGATTCTCCCGGATCGTGTGTCCGACGCAGGAGCCGGAGCCATCATCCAATTTTTAGCGTCAACAGGATGTTAGCGAGCAGTCGGGCTATAAATAGACCAACGTTCAGCATGAAGAGCCATGGCCCAAATAATGGCGCTTGTAGGCTCGAAGCTCATAGTGTTTGATAGAAGTAGCACCCGCCTAGAAGTCTGATGCTAGAAGAATTCTCGTGAGGAAAACCAGGGTGCTCCTTCCCTTCATAGTCTCTTCGGGGATGTTGGGAGGTAACGATGCTAGAAGAATCCTCGTGAGAAGGCTGTATCATGAACCCTGCCACTTTGTCCAAGGATACCTCTAGGGGAAGTGTTTAGCGCAGCTTTCTTGTATTGTGATTTTTTTTTCTTTTTCTGCATTGTAGCTTCTTATCCTAGGATGTCAGTTATCCCAGAGCTGTTCAAAGTCTCATGTAATATGTATTGCTAGTAATCGTTCTAGGGAAAAGAATTGAAGCTAAGTAAAAATATGTCCCTGCTTCTAGTTTTTGGGGATTTATGGGGCCACAGAGGATACTGACTTGAAACTAGGCATCTAGTCCCTGAGGTCAAAGACTAGCTGAGCTGTCGAGGTACGCCGACTTGAATTAGACCAGCCTCCGAGGACGAGGGCTGGCGGAGCCACGGAAGCACACCGAGTAGAATTAGGCGTCCAACCCCCGAGGATGAGGACTGGCGGAGCCATGGAGGCATGCCAAGTAGAATTAGGTGTCCAGCCCCCGAGGACGAAGACTGGCGGAGCCGCGGAGGCATACCAACTAGAATTAGGCGTCCAGCCCTCGAGGACGAGGACCGGCAGAGCTGCGGAGGTATGCTGACAAGAATTATGTGCCCAGCCCTCGAGGACAAGGACTGGCATGGCCACGGAGGCACGTCGAGTAGAATTAGGTGCTCAACCCCTAAGGACGGGGACTAGCGGGGCCACTAAGGCACGTCCAGTAGAATTAGGCGCCCAGCCCCCGAGGAAGAGGACTAGCGGGGCCATAGAGGCACGCCGTTAGAAACCCGTAAATTCCGTGCGACGCACACTATGATAATGGAAAATCCCATAGATTTCGCTTGGCACGTCGCGTCACAATAACAGGAGGCCCGCAATTTCTGTCCATAGGTTACACTGTCATCCCCCTCAAAAGCGCGAAGGGTCATAGAGCCGTTTCACTTCTATCTTCAACACTCTCAGCACCGCCGCCTCGAGCCCGCTGAGCACTTCGCCGCTGTGCTTGCAAACCTTAGGACACACTGCCGCAATACGCATTCCACTCACGAACACTCCGCCGCCGCCGCCCAAGATGCCGTGCGGCCACCGCCCGGGCTGCCGCGTCATGGTATGCGCAGCAAAACCCTAACCACCATTAGATCTAAATCTCAAGGCGTGGAGCTCGAAGAAATGGCACAAGCAAACATCCCGGAGCCATCTTTCATCTGGATGAAATCCATGATGACTCAAGAGTGCATCCAAGCCCTGTCAACTGGGGCCTCCTCAGGCCACAGGCGTTGCTAGATTGGAAGCCCACCGCCGGCTAAGATTTCCCGTCGGAGGATACAGCTGAAGTGATGGTCTTCACGTTGTTCTTCGAGCACGGATTCGGGATCCAGTGTGGAGACTTCTTCCAGGGTCTTCTGCACTACTACAAGATTGAACCGGTACATCTGAATCCAAACACAATCTTGGATATTGTTGTCTTCATCCACCTATGTGAGGCATTCCTGGGCATTCTCCCAAATTTTGACCTCTGGAGGTATTTGTACCATCCGAAGCCCATGATTAGTAAGGGTAAACAGGGTCGGGTTGTTGGTGGTTGTGGATTCGCGCTGCAGCCCAAAAAGGTCCAAGAATATTTTGATCTGTAGTTGAAAGGGTGCAACAAAGGTTGGCATAGTGAGTGGTTCATTATTGCTAATCAGCAGTCTGGGCTACTGCCACGCACAGGGTATGGGCTAATGCAACGCTTGACTGGTCAAAACAGCCAACCTCGGAGGAGCAGGTCCATGTGGATGAGCTGTTGGCAAAGATTGCTGACTTAAAAGCTCGGGGACTGATAGTTGGGGCCATTAGTGTCAACTCTCGTAAGAGACTGACTCAACCAATCAAGCATCGAGTGCACCCTAGGTATGAATACTCAGGGCTAGAAGATTCAACCTAGGAGGTCCAGCGCAAGGTGCACAAGGTGGAGATCATCCACAGGGTGGCCAAGTTCTTCAAGGGCCGGATCACTAGCAGGAACTGCCCCAAACCTTTCCCATTGAAGAGGCCGTCATCCAACCTGATAAGATTGTTATCATCATTGATTTGATGTACTGCATATCTATTTGTGATGTTGCTGAAGAAATCAATGAATTGACCAGGACGACGTATTTATATACTTCTCCCCAGCGCCACTACCTGGAGCGGTCGAAGCGAGCCGACCCAAGATCCACTTGATTGACGAGCCCAACATGCCACCCGCCGACCTTCAGTGGGATTCGGACTCTTCCTTTGGGTTGGACAAGGGTGTGACAGGGAGAACCGGCCATGTCCAAGGCTCCGAGCCGGTTGGGCATCAGACATGACAAGCCGTGCACAAGCAGCCCACCTCTAAATCACAGAAGCTGAGCTTCACGAAGAGGAAGATGGTCGGCAAGAAGGCGAAGGAGAAGGAGAAGGTTGCCCTGAGCACGACCCCTACCAATAAGTCGGTCAGTGAAGAGGAATTTGACACACCAAGACCATCGGCAAAGAAGAGGAAGTCGGAGCTCCAAGAGACTACCGCGTCCAACGTGGCATGCATCAAGGAGGCGCTGAAGGAAAAGATCCGTGACACGCCCAGCGAGGATACATCAGCGCCACCTCCACAATTGCACCCCAAGTACTGAGTAAAGAAGAAGAGCACCCTGTGCTACCTACTTATATTGTCCATGTTGCAATCATGGTTGCTGACTGACTTGCGTGAATTGCTTGTTGTGCTATCGATGCAGGACTGTTGTGCTATCCAATGATGATGGTTTGCAGCTGACCAGCTAGTCGGCTCAGACAGAGGCGACCAGCGGTCGCATTGAGGAGGAGCCGCCGCCCATAGAGGTCAGAGATGGTGAAGATGGTTGCACCAGAGAAGTTGCGCCAACTCCACCGCCGCAACAGGATGAAGCCAGCTCCAAGGTTGCAAACATCACCATGGTCGACCCCGAGGTCGAGAAAAAGGCTGATGAGGAGGCCAGAGCTGAGCCTCATCAAAGGGAGCTGCCCAAGGATGACCCACCGCCAGAGAGTCATGGTATGATTCATGAAGAGTCTAACCCCGAGGACTTCTCTGACAAGGACCTGGCGGAGGACGTGGAGCGTGATAAGGAAGACCTTTACAAGCTGTGGAAAATATCCCTAGACGCCGGCGAGCTGTTGTTTGTAAGTTCATTTGCCGACTTGTGTTTAAATCTAAGTTTCCTAGTAGAACTCTGAATGTTGGAGTGTAAACAGAATCTGGCCGCCCACGCGTGGAAGAGGGCTAAAGGAACTCAGCGGGTTGAGTATTATCGTCTGATGGCAAAGCGCCTTGAGGCTAGGCTCAAGAAGGCCAAAGAGGACGCCGCTGATTAGCTTCTGCAGCAGAACCTGGAGAAGGATGTGCTGGCTGCGCACATAAAAGGTATGTTGTGCCGACCTATTTTAATCAATTTTGTCCTTGAAACCTTGATGTTGATGTGAACCTGTTTGGGTACGCAGATACCGCGATGAAGGAGCAAAGACTATAGCGGTACCTCAAGGAGTGCGAGGACTCCAATGCACGCCTCCAACAAGCGCATGACACAGCGGTCAAGCATGAGTATATGGTATCACAGAAGCTAGCCTATGAAGCCAAAGTGTGCAAGGAAACTGAGCGCTGCTTAGAAGCTGCTATAAGTAATCTTCGGAATGACCAACGTGTAATTGCAGGGCTAGAGGTAGAACTAGAGGAGCTGCGAAAGGTTGCCGGCTATGTGATGGAGGGTCCAACCAGACGCCAACCCAACCGCACCAACACAGCTGCTAGACCGTCTCAAGGCTGCACCATACTGTAGTGGAATGTGTCAAGAACGCCTTCACTTTGTTGGCGTCACACTTCTCAAAGCTGGCCTTGGAGCGTGCTGTGATAGGAGTCGCAGCCGACTTCAATGTGGACTTGATTCCAAAGGTGGCTGAGCAATATCATGATGTGGCGAAGCATTGTAAGTGACTTGGACCTGTAGGAAAAAACTTTAAGATGTATCAAACTGTGTGATGAAATGTTTAATGTAATGTTCTTAATCATATGCGGTGAAAACAAGATCCATCCCTCCCTTGGTGTATACGATAGAATAGCATGTAGCTGAGGTCTATAGCCACTAAGAGCCTAGCCTCGCCTGACCAGTGTCCTGCTGAGACCGGATCTCAAGCTTGTAGGAGGGGTGAATGCAAGGTTGTCTAGGTTTCGCAAGATAGGATGTCGACCACACAAGTTAGTCATATAGCCTCGAGAGGGGATGAGAGAGATGTGGGACCTAGAGGTCGGCGCCTGGGGGACGCCCCCGAGCTTCTGAGCGAGCGGGCTGTTGAACAGGTTAGACAGCCCCCGAGCGTTAGGGATGGCTTGGGAAGGAGAACAATAAGGCAGTAGGTACGCAAAAGAACCATAGACATTTTATTTATTCAATATATAGGGGAAGCAGGGTCCATAGCTTTTTATGTCTAGGGGTAGAAGTGCCGTAGTTGCTCAATGTTCCACGGATTGGGGATGCCGGAGTCATCTGCCCATTGGAGTTGGTAGATGCCTGGTTGGATGAGTCCTTTGACGATGAAGGGGTCCTCCCAAGGGGCAGCCAACTTATGCATGTCCTTAGTAGACTGGACCTTAGTAGACTGGACCCGGCGAAGCACCAAGTCACTAACGTTCAAGGAGCGTTCCTTGATATTCCGATCATGGTGGCACCATATCTGCTGCTCATAATGTGCATGCTGGATGAGGGCCGTCACGCGATGCTCTTCAAGACAGTCGATATTGACCTGCCGACTCTTTTCTACCTCGCCTTCCTCGTAGTACTGGATGCGTGGGGTGCCAAAGGCCACGTCGGATGGCAGGATGGCCTCTGAACCGTACACCATCAAGAAAGGGGTGTAGCCGGTAGCCTGACTCTTCTATGTTCGTAGGTCCCAGATGACATGGGGTAGCTCGCGTAGCCATTTGGAGGTGCACTCGGATGCGTCGTCGAAGATGCATGATTTGAGGGACTGAAGGACCATTCCGCTCGCACGTTCGACCTGTCCGTTGCAGCGCGGGTGCGCTACTAAGGAGTAGTATACGTTGATGAGGTTGTCCTGGAAAATCCTAGAACTCGGAGCTTGTAAATTGCACGCCAAGGTCAGTTATGATCCTATTTGGCACTCCAACGCGGTGTATAATTTCATCCATGAACTGAGCGACTTTAGCCGACTCGATGCTGGTAACAATCTTGACCTCAATCCACTTAGTGAATTTGTCGACTGCCACGAAGATGTGTGCAAAGCCACCCGGAGCGGTCTTGAAGGGTCCGACCATGTCCAGCCCCCAACATGCGAAGGGCTAGGATGGTGGGATGGTGCACAGGGCCTGAGCCGGAAGGTGTTGTTGCTTAGAGAAGAACTGGCACCCTTTACACCTTTGGACGAGCTCCTTTGCATCGGCTACCGCTGTCGACCAGTAGAAACCAGAGTGGAAGGCTTTGCTGACCAAAGTACCCAAGGCGGCGTGGTTGCCACATGTTCGTGAGTGGATTTCATGCAGGAGTTCAATGCCCTCGCTACGTAGAATGCATTTAATCAGGATCCCTGTGGATGCAGCTTTCTTGTAGAGCTCCTTGCCGATGATGACATAGTTTGCGATGCGCCGAGCTAATTTTTCATATTCTATCATTTCCTCAGGCATCATCTAGTTGGTGATCAAGGCTATGAACAAGGTGCGCCAGTCTTCTTCTGCCTCAATCATCATGATGTTATTGGGTTTTGGGTCGGCCGGAGCCTCCAGCGTCGTTGAACTGGTACGGGTCCAGAATTTTGATGGAAGATTTCCGAAGATCTTGTATAAATATGTCAACTAGAACCTGCACGTGTTTGGAGCTGAGCTTGGACAGAACATCGGCGGCGACGTTGTGGTCCCTACGGACATGATGGAACTCAAGACCGTCAAAGTGGGCCTCAAGCTTGCGGATTTCCACACAATAAGCATCCATGGAATCCTTGGTGTGGTCCAATTTTTATTGATTTGCTTGATGACAACCTTGGAGTCACCATAAGCAAGGATGCATTTGATTCCTAGAGAAATAGCGATGTGTAAGCCATGGATAAGAGCTTCATACTCGATGCCATTGTTGGTGGCCTTATAGTGGATCTGGAGCACATACTTGAGCTACTTGCCGTTGGGAGATACGAATAGGACTCCCGAGCTCCACAAACCACTTGACAACTCAGCCATTTCTCTATTGTGAAGGATTTCACCGATGGGGTATGATGACACCACCCGAATCTTGTGCGCCTAAAAGTAGTGGTGCAACTTTCTTGATGAGATCACAACTGCGTAGAGCAATTTCCGAACCTGGGTGTCACGGGTCTTGGAGTCGCTGAGGACTTCGCTTACGTCATACACCAGGCATTGCACCATGTGAGCTTGGCCGGGCTCTTGACGCTCCACAACTAGCACGATGCTGATAACATGCGTCGTTGCAGCGATGTAAAGGTACAATGTTTTTTTAGTCAGTCGGGGCCGTCATGACGGGAGGAATGGTGAGGACGGTATTGAGGTCTTTGAAAGCCTTGCTAGCCTCATCGTCCCACTCAAACTTGTTTGCCTTTTTTAGGAGCATGAAGAAGGGTAGGCCTTTTTCTCCAAGTTTGCTGATGAAGTGGCTAATAGCCGCCATCATGCTAGTAAGCTTCATGACATCCTTTTTGTTAGATGGTTTCACCATGTTTCTGATCGCATCCACCTTGACGGGGTCGGCCTCGATGCTGCGCTGGCTAACCATGAAGCCCAGGAGTTTTCCAGATAGGATACCGAAGACACACTTGCTGGGGTTGAGTTTCCAGAGGTAAACCTGGAGGTTGTTGAAAGTCTCGTCGAGGTCGACTATGAACCTTTCCTCATCCTTTGTCTTCACAACCATGTCGTCGATGTAACCCTCGACGTTCCTATGCAGTTGTGTTGCGAGGCAACCCTGGATTGCCTTCTGGTAGGTGGCTCCAACGTTTTTTAGCCCAAAGGTCATGGTGTTGTAGCAGTAGATGTTGAAGAGCATTATGAACGCCATCTTGTCTTGGTCAGCAATATTAAGGGCAATCTGGTGATAGCCCGAGTAGCAATCAAGGAAGTATAGTAGGATGCTCCCCACCGTAGAGTCGATGACTTGGTCGATGCGCGGAAGAGGGAAGGGTCCTTAGGGCAGTGCTTGTTCAGGTTGGTGTAATCAATGCACATTCTCCATTCACCAATTTTCTTTCTTAAAAGGACTGGGTTTGCTAACCAGTCGGGATGCTTACATTCACGGAAGAATTCGGCAACTAGGAGCTTATTTAATTCTACCATAATGGCCTCCTTGCGATCTTGGCCGAAGCGATGGAGTTTTTGCTTGACCGGCTGTGCAGTCTTGCTCAAGTCCAAGGAGTGCTCAGCTAGCTCCCTGGGGACACCAAGCATATCGGATGGCTTCCACGCGAATATGTTCGAGTTTTCCCGAAGGAAACTGGTGAGCGCGAGTTCCTATTTCTCCAAGATGTCGGCCCTATGAGAGCCATCTTGGTCGGGTCTTTTAGGATGAGGCAGATCTTCTTAACCCTTCGGTCAGGTTGCAGCGCCGTGGGCGTCGGCTCCGTCTCAGGGATCGTCAACTAGTCCTTGCTCATCTTCTAGGCCTCGGCTACCATGGTTGTGGCCTTAGATGATAACTCCAGGGCTTATACAAGCTGAACTGGCTCGGTGTCGTATCTGTATGATGTCTCCACATCGCTGTAAACAAAGAGGGCTCCATTTGGGGCCGGCATCATGAGGACGAGGTAGGTGTGGTGTGGGATTGCCATGAACCATGCCAGCATGGGCCTACAAAGGATGGTGTGGTAGGAGGTCTTGAAGTTCGCCACCTCAAATGTGAGGCGTTCCGTGCGGTAGTTGGCCTGTGTGCCAAAGGTGACCGGCAAAACAACTCAGCCAATCGGGTAGGACCCTTTGCTGGGGACTATGCCGTAGAAGGGCTCTTTACAGGGCTGGAGCTGCTCGAAATTGAAATCCATGCGCTTCAAGGTCTCGGTGAAGATGATGTTGAGACCGTTGCCACCGTCAATCAGCACCTTGGGGAGTAGTGCCCAATCTATGGTCGGGCAAACCACCAGTGCGTAGGACCCTGGATCTAGGATGTGGACCCAGTGATCTTGCCTGGAGAAGGTTATAGATTGCTCTGACCAGCGCAGATACTGGACTGGCTGCATGGAGACAAAGTGCACCTCTTGCTGGCGTAACTTCTGCTAGTGTTTGCTGCAGAAAGCGTTGCGGCCACCCACGATGATGTTGACTTGGCGCTCCGATCGCTGGAAATCCCCATTCTGGTCAGCACCGAGCCATTGGGAGTCCTGATGTGGCTGGTCATGGCGCTCCTCTCGGTTCTGGTCACCACGGTTGTCGCGGTTGTCACGGTCGTCGCAGCGGCGGTCGCGGTTGTCGTTGTAGCGATCGTCGCGACGACGATCATTGCTAACGTTGCCATCATCACGGCGTTGATAGTTGCGCCTATTGTCAGTAGTCGGTGCGGCGGGGCCACTTGTACTCCATCGAGGTGCCGAGCTCTTTCTTCAGGACTGTGCCATCTCGAAGAGTGTGACGTGCGTCCTTGTGGAAGGGGCACAGAGCATTGAGGATTCCATCAAAATCTTCCCGGAGGAAGGTGGTCTCCCTAGCACAGTCGCCTTCAATAGTGAAGACCTCGGGGGCCCGTTTTCAATGTCGGGACTCTGGACGTGCTTAGGGTTCGTCATGGATTGGCTGATCATAGTCGTCGGCTGGATGGTGCTTGACGCTTTGGAACTAAACTTTCACCACCTCCTCAACATCTACTTGTTTGTTGACAAGTCCCATCATTTGCCCAACCATCTTGGGGGCAGCCTCGGACATCTTGCAGAACATTGTGCAGTACATTAGGCTGGAACAAAAGTACATGATGATGTTGCGGTCTTCAACACCAGCCAGCCTGGTGCGGTTCTCGAAGAAGCAATTAGCGTACTCCCTGATGGTTTTGCCTATCCTCTAGCGGACTTGGCAGAGTGTCTCCGTGTTGCCAGGTCTATTATAGGTAGCTTGGTAGTTTTGGGTGAAAGCTTTGGAGATCTGACCTCAACTGTTGATGTTGTTCCTCGGGAGATTCTCCAGACACAGGAGTGGAGCCGGACCCATCACCACTGGGAAATAGGCAGCCATCTAGTCGTAGGTGTCGTTGGCGACTTTCACCATGGTGTTGTATGTCTTGAGCTAGATGGTGGGGTTGGAGCGACCATCATACTTTTTGTTGATGGACGGGTTGAATGTGGTTGGCCAATCAACAGCCTTGAGGCGTGGAGTGAAGGCGGCGATGCCATCGATCACCGTGTCATCGTAGTCATCGTCGAGGTAGTACTGGACGGGAGGAGCCCTATGGCGTCCACCGTTATCGTGCCTGGGCGGGTTGTAAGCGTCTTCAGGAGCGTCGTACATGTAGTTGTAGTCGGCGCGGCGGCGCATCTCATCTTCCTGGCGACGACGGTCCTCGCGCTCAGCGTTGCGGTTGGGCACAGGAGCGTCGTAGTCACGGTCGTACTCGGTGTAGCAGCGGAGCTCAGCCTCTTCCTGCTCGTGGTAGCGATTGTTGAGGTCAGGGCGGATGTCGCGGTGCTGACAGAGGTCACGCAACTCATCGCGGAGATCGCATTGCCATCCTAGTCGGCCGCGGCCCTCATCATCGCCTCTCCCACTGCGGCAGCGGTTGTCATTGTTGTCGCGCTGTCAATCGTTGTTGGTATTATTGTTGACGGGTGGGATGGTGTTATTGTTGACGGGTGGGTTGGTGTTCTGGTCCACCTCTTCTTCGCAGATTGGCTCCATCCGACCTCCTACGCAGTCTCCTCAGCGATGGTCGGACCTGCTATGCCCGGATCGGCTCTGAGAGTGCCGGGTAGCAGTGGACTGAGAGTGTGCAGGTCGGTTGTTGATTTGCTCCTCGATCTGAGTGTTGGCGACTTGGAGTCGCGCCTGGATCCGTCGGATTTGGTCCGATTTTGGAAGATTTTCCAGGTCGGCGAAGGCAGCTCCTAGGTTGGCCTGGGGTGTAGCGAAGATGTTGTGGCTAGCCTGCTCGAGGTCGGCTAGTAGATTGTGGGCGCGTACAGGGTGCATGCCTTGTCCCGAGCACCGCCTTGGTCAGCATTATCGCGGTTGTTGCGCGGCTGTCGGCACTGGTTGCCTGCTGAATCTGCGTAAGCAACAGGTTGCTGCTGAGCGTTGGCTTGCTCCTGTTGACGTCGTGCTGCACGGTTCTGATTTCTAGCATTAAAGCTTTCTTCTTGAGATTCCGTTTCGCTATCACAGGGTGGCTCATCAGCAAAGACCACGAAAGCTTCGCGAAGGGCGTGGAGAAGTTGCTCTCACCATCGCTTCCATAGGGATTTGGCATTAGAATAATGCGAGGCGCCTGGAATTCACCACAGTTCGGAAACTGGGCAGGTTCGGGCAGGTCTCTAGATTGGATCAGGAAAACCTGGTCGAGCTTGGCGGAGTACTCGGTGGACGAGTTCCGCAGACGAAAGGGGATGCGGGATGGACCCTGCACCGACCTTGTTGAACGTAGCACTGCCTCAGACAGATCTATGCACTCAGCAATAGTGCTGCTAATGCGATCTAGTCCTGCGATCAGGTCAGAGAGCATGGGTAGGTGGGCGATAGCGAGCAGATCTGGAACCCTCTCGAAGAGAGAGAGTTCGCCGACTTGCTGGGCAAGCGGCGTGATGATCCTTGGGTGAAGAACTTGTCCTACTGGAGCGGATCCGACGGAAGTTGAGCTGGTGCTAGACGCCGAGTCGGCAGAAGACGAGGACTCGACGAAAGAAGCGGTCGGATCGGAATCTGCCGGCATGGTCCCGAAACAGATCTGGATCAGGTTGCCGAGGAGGTCTTTCATGCTCTCGGGAAAAACAATGCTGGGACGGAATGCCATTGAGCCATTGAGGTCGCTAAGAGGATCTCGCAACCATCCTTACCTGACACGCCAACTGTCGGATTTAGTAGCCGGGTAGTCCACCAAGAGGTTGCCCAAAGTGGTTAATTTGTAAGTGAGGGCGATTGTGAGACCAAGAACTTGAAGATGATCGCGAGAACACAAGGGACACAAGGGTTTTAGACAGGTTCGAGTCTTCGGAGAGTAATACCCTACGTCCTGTGCGCGTGGATTGTATTGCTTGGGATTGACCTGATGCCCTCAGGGGTGCCCTTGGCCGTCTTATATAGGCTGACGATCAAGAGTTGCAAATTGGTTTGAATCTAATTTACTCAGTAGTTACATGGAAGGTAATTTGAGTCGGACTATAATACGCATTCCATAATATCCGGGTAGGTTTGGACCTTGACGTGTTAACTTCGTGCCTCAACACACACGTCCTGATCGAGTGAGCCCACTTGTCAGGTTCAGCCAGTATCTGGTTGGTAGGGATCATGGGACCCTCGGGTTGACTTAGGGGGTTCGTGGTGGCAGGGTCAATGCAATGGCTGGATCAGAAAGAATATTAGGCGTGTTCCGTGTGATGGAGCCGCATCCCTGACTCCTCTTCTCCGCCGTTCCACTGCATCTCACCATTTTGTTCCACCCAAAAAATTCCTTGAGAAGGACAAAGCAGTATTGATCGATCAAAGCACCTGCAGCGGCGGCGGCATGGAGACTGCGCTGGTGAGCGCTGTCCTCAAGACGCTAGCGCCGAAGATCTTCGCGTTTCTACAAGGAAATCATGAGCTACGGCGGAACCTGGAGCATGAGATCCAGTACATCCGAAAGGAGCTCAACATGATCGCCGCTGCCATCGAGGACCACGAGCGGAGCTCGTGGGGGAATGGTCGTGTCAGCGACGTGCAGAGGACCTGGATCCAAGGCGTGCGCGACTTGGCTTACAGCATCGAGGATAGCATCGACCGCTTCTTGCACCGCGTGACTCGTGAGCCCGGCGCGTTGTCGTTCCGTCAGAAAGGTCAGCAGATGAAGACGATGTCCGTCCGCACCAAGTTCGCCGCCGAGATCCGGGAGCTCAGGAGGAAGTCAGAGGAGGCATCCAAGCTCAGAGAGCTTTATACCAGCGGCAGCCAATCCAGCACCTCGGAGGCATCTGCATCCACCTTCGTGGCATCTAACACGCTCACCCCCGCAGATGAGCTCGTGGGCATGGATGCGCCCCGGGATGAGGTTCTGGAGCTGATGCGGGAAGATGAAGGCCAGCCAAATCGGCTCAAGGTGATATCCATTGTTGGCTTTGGTGGTTTAGGTAAGACTGTTCTTGCAAGACAAGTGTACGACAGTGTCGCCGTCGGCGAGGAATACGACTACAACCCACGGGTTTGGGTTCGTGCATCGGAGAAGGGCGCGGGGGATGTTCTCAAGGAGATCCTCCGGCAAGTTCAGGTTGGCATGCAAGTTCATGATGGCAGCTGTGATGACCTCGTCGAATGCCTCAAGTTCAAAAGGTAAGAAATTGACAACGCGTTCCCCTTTGGACAGTTTGTTATTTCTTCTGAACACATTAGTGGTAAATTGGCAATGGACGCATGGCTTTGCCCCCTTATTTCATCCTTTTCCCCTTTAATTTCATGGTAATAGTTCAGCTACAGTATGTTTACCTGCCCCCATTTGCTACTAATTATTATGTCAGAACTATGGCTGTCTAATTAAACATGTTCTCTTCTTTTCTCAAGGTTCTTCATTGTTATCGATGATATGCGGACAGAATACTGGAACACCATTAAAAACGCCTTCCCCAAAGACATGGGCGTGAGCAGCAGAGTGATCGTGACCACGGCTATTCACTCCATTGCAAACGCCTGCAGCGCCGATGGTGGCCATGTTTACGTCATGAGAACTCTTAACGACAAACAATCAAGGGAGTTATTCTTCAAACAAACCTCCTTGGAAGATTATGCACCTGCAGAGCAGGTCATGAAGAAATGTGATGGTCTACCCCTTGCTCTTGTTACCACCGCCCAGCTCTTGCAGAGCAAGTGCCAGATGACACCGGCAGGATGTGCAAATTTGTGCCGCTACATGGGCGAACATGTGGAGAACGAGGAGACATTGGCAAGGCTGAAGCATGTCCTTCTCCAAAACTACTCCAGCCTTCCTGGCCATGCTCTCAAGGCCTGCTTGCTATATTTGAGCATTTTCCCAAGTGGCCATCCGATCAAGAGGAAATGCCTGATACGACGATGGTTAGCTGAAGGATTCGTCGAAGCAGACCATCGACGTAGTGCCATGGATGTTGCTACCGATAATTTCAAGGCGCTCACGGACCGGAGTATCATCAAGCCCATTGGTATCAGCAACAACACAGAGGCAAAGACATGCCAAACTCACGGCATGATGCTCGAGTTCATTCTGCAGAAGTCCATTCGTGAGAATTTCATCACGTCGCTATATGATCAAGCTGGCCTACCGGATAAGATCCGCCGCCTTTCCCTACATCGCAAAGGTGCTACAAGGGACAAAATAAACTCAAACGTTGATTTTTCCCTTGTTCGATCTCTGACAATCTTCGGAGAAGCAGTTATGCATATTGTGGAATTTTCCAAATATGAGCTGCTGCGAGTCTTGGATCTAGAAGAATGCGAAGCCTTGAAGGATGAGCATGTCAAGAAGTTATCCAACCTGTTGATGCTCAGGTATCTAAGCCTCGGGGGCAACATTACAGCGCTTCCGAAAGAGATCTCAAATCTCAAGTTTCTGGAGACGCTCGACGTAAGAAGAGCGAAGACGCAGATTATTGCCATGCCCATAGAAGCCATAAAGCTTCCAAGTTTGATTCATCTGCTTGGGGTGTTTAGGCTCCCAGATGTACGCCAAGAAATGAGAAAGCTACAGTCCTTCCTGTCAAAGAAAAGCAGCTTGGAGACGCTAGCAGGATTTGTCGCCGACCAGAGCACAGAGTTTCCGCAACTCATGAGACATATGACCAGATTGACGAAGCTGAAATTATGGTGCCTTTGCACTGCGGATGGCAGTAACAGCTGCTTCTCTCACCTTTCGAGCCCCATACAGGAGTTCATCCAGAGAGGCACCGACGTGAACGATGCTCCCTCACTCTCCCTGAATTTCGAGGGATGCTCGCAAGACTTTCTGGATTTTAACCTGGAAGAGAACCCCTGCTACCTCAGCTCGCTGAAGCTACAGGGCGAGCTACGCAGCCTGCCTGTGTTCGTCACCAAGCTAGGCAGTGTCACTGAACTGTGCCTTTCGTCCTCTGGTCAGCTGAGCGGGAATGTTCTTGCTGCACTGAGCAACGTGCGTTCCTTGCATTACCTCAAACTGATCACAACTGAGCTGGACTTCGTCATAGAACAAGGGGAGCTCAAAGCCCTCCGGCGCCTATGCGTCGTGGTGCGATCCCTGAGCCGCCTAGAGAACCAGGAGGGAGCTCTGCCACACCTCGAGTCGCTCTGGCTGCTGTGTAAAGATCTGAATGGCCTTTGTGGCGCAAGAATCGAGCGCCTCGGGCGTATTAAGGAGGTAGCTCTTGATGATGCAGTGAGTGAAGAAACAAGAAAGGAGTGGAAAGAAGCTGCAAAGAAGCATCCGAGGCGGCCTAGGATCTGCCTTGTCAAGACGAAAGAAGAGATTGATCAGATGCAGATGGGAGGTCAGACTAGAGAGATTTCCCACAGCCTCGCGGCAACATCTCCTGAAGCTGAAAATCAGATGCAGGTTGACAGTGGATCTGAGGCCTCTGTCGTGCACAGGAAACGGAAGCTTGGCGATCTCTTGTTTTTCAGTTCCAGGAAGGCTAATGGCACGGTAGCAACTGAGATATCCATGCTGGAAGCAGACACGACGCCATCCCCACTTGAGAGCAAGGACCGCGACACCTAGCTTGGCGGATGGCATAAATTGGTTAGTAGCCAACACATCTTCTCAATAATTGTGTGCTCGATTCTGTTTTTCTTTCCTCTTGCACTTACAATGACAAGAGGGGATTTCTATCAAATGCCTAGGAGATTTTAGCGCAATCTATTTCTTTAAGATGAACTGTTATGTTGCAGTTGGACGGGGATTGACATCTTTTGCTACTTGCTGTAGTTGCAGGGGCAGAACTGAGAGTGCTAATTTGGACCCAGAAGATGCCGCTTTGTGAAACGGGTGACCAAGAAGATGCTGAAGTGCAATTTTAGGGTCTACTAAAAATAAGTTCCTCTTATAGTTATGATTGAGTGTTGTGGCAGCAACATCCTGTTCTTGTTCTGGGAGACTGGATAAACCATATCGACTACATTCAAAAACCTTTAACATTGAAGTGGGGGAACACGAGTTCGGTCCTATAATCTTTTTGTGTTCATGTGGCAACATTGAACATGTGTAGAGAATAAATTTTAGCTAGGTACCGCATGTACCTTATTGCTGCTTCATCCGTCAGCTTCCATATAATTTCACTATATTTTCAAAAGGTTGCTTTATCAGGGAAGTCGATTAGAAATCAAAAGCTTATGGCCTGTTCATTATTACAAAATTTCAGTACTAAGCTGAACACTTACACAATAGGGGATCAATAAAGCAAAGCCAAGCAAGAAGTGTCATGTATTTTCCAGTGAAGAGTCTGGAAAATGCCTCGATTGCAATCAACAATCGTCACGAGCAGCGGGCGCTACATCTCTTCCTACTGGATTTGAGATGATAGGCCAAAGCACCAAAATAAAAGCTTCGCAGCAGAAAAAGCAGCTAAAAACACAAATTATTCAGACCGAACCAAAAAAAAATCCCAATGGTAAAATCTAGTCCAAACAAGGCTACTAAAATACCGGATTGCATAAACACAAAGAACAACATTTCAGCAACAAGTAATTACAATAACAGACAATACATCAACCCCATGGTCTAAGAGCTACCCTCTTATTTTCATAGTACACGTCCTGGGTAGATCCTATCAAACCCGAACAAGAGCAACACAACTGGAGGAATCTGAAAGGCTGACTCAATCCACCACAGCACAAACTCTGGGAACTGATCAAAACTGCAGGCAGCCAATTTCTTGGAGAACCTGATACCATCACATCCACGCAATCTTGCCTAAAGCACAATTCTCTGAGCCACCAGCGCTTGTATTGCTTCCGCCTCGCGAAAGCAAAGCCAACAGCCCGCCACCATGGACTCTGCCCTCTGGCAGCGGATCATTGGTCATAGGCTGGGCCGGGGCAGAAGGATGAACAGCACCATTTCGAAGAGGACCACCAAGGATCGTCTTCTCATGTGGATCTCCCTTCACTGCAGCAACTTTCATCTCAGTAGGTTTGGCATTCATCGCAAACTGGTGGATAGCAGGACCTAATGTACCACCACCATGAACACAGTGGTCCTGGACTAAAGCGCTGTGAGCTGAGCAGAGACCAGTCTTGCTCCGAACAAACCTATCGCATTGCTGTACGCCAATACCAAAGGTCGCGTCTGCCTGACCCCATGAGCAGCGTTTACCTCCTCCATGAGCCTTACAGAAATCAGTGCTCCCCTGCGCACTCTTGGTGCAGCCCTCAGACTTGCATCTCTTGCCACCTCCATGGCGCACACAGTAATCTGTGCGCCCTCTAGCACTCTTAGTGCAGCCAGAGCTAGCACACCTTTTCCCACCACCGTGGGCAACACAATACTGAGTACCACCATGCACACTCTTTGGGCACACACCGCCACCCTGAAAGGCGCAGCGCTTGCCTCCGCCGTGGCCCTTGCAAAATGCAGTGCTACCTTCAGCCCCTCTGGTGCATCCCAAGAATGTGCAGCGCTTTCCTCCACCATGCGCCTTGCAGAACTTTGTGCTTCCCTGAGCACCTTTTGTGCAATCTGGAAACTGACACCGCCTTCCACCACCATGCGCGATGCAGAGACCAGAATGACCTTCTGCACTTTTGGTGCAGTTCTCCTTCTGACACCTTTTGCCACCACCATGCTTGATGCACAAGCCAGATTTTCCACGAGCAGCTCGGGAGCAACCTTCATGACTGCAGCGGTGACCACCACCATGAGCTATGCAGTGGTCTGTGCGCCCTTCAGCACTCTTTGTACACCCAAGAAATTGGCATCTCCTGCCTCCACCATGGGCCTTGCAATAGATCGTCCTCCCTTCAGCGCCCTTCTGGCAACCAGGTTTCTGGCAACGCCTACCACCACCATGGGCTATGCAACGCCCTGATGCCCCTCTTGCTCCTTTCATACATCCTGGGAACTGACAGCTTTTAGTGTTACTGCTGCGCAATTGGGGATTAGTTGTCTCAGAAGTAGAGGCACCCGGACTTTTCACACTTGTAAACATAGCTGATGATATAACAGGAGAAGGTGCAGAGGGATTGCCTTCATCAGTTTTCTTCGGAAATGGAAAGGAACATGTTGCTTCAGAAGCATATGATGACGAAACAACTGAATGATCAAAAATCCAATTATGCGGTACCGATCCTTCTCCTACAATGGCTGGGGAGGAGTTGGTCATTGGCATCTCCAAGCAATTTGGTGACATCATATTTGCATCAATGACAACTGATTCAGGCGAACCAGTAGATAAACTCAACTGAAGATCCAGTTTAGACGAGTTTGTCAATGGCGCATTTTTAACACCATGGGATTTCTGTTGGCAGGGTGCGATATCATTGCTAACATAAAACCCAAGGTTAAGACCAAGGTCTACTGATGACTCATCATCAATATCCTTCAACAAAGATGAAGACATTACACAAGCAGTGCCAGAACTTAGCTTGCTGTTATCAGAGGAACTTGGTGAGCAGCCTAGACCCAGAGTAAGTAAAGGGTTTCCAGTACCTTTCACTCCAGCCATGGCACCTTGCTTCCTTTTCGACGCTTTTGAGTTAGAAATAGAAAAGCTGGAATATGCTGTGGAATCTGGTGTGCTATCTTTGTGCAGAGCCGTATCTTCAGCTGTGCTCCAATAGCAGTAAGACTTCAAGGAGTTGATATCACTACCAAACTCAAGGTCTCGAGTAGTTTTGTCCATTCCAATTGAGGAACATCAAATGCAAACCAACTAGAAAATGAAAAGAACCAATTGTCTTCTGGGTATCACAACTCATGACCCTACTACCATGTACTGGGTTAGAAAGTCAGGACTCCGAGCAACCTCCACTGACAAAACCAGCTACATCATCACGATCCATGTCTCGCCACTTTCTATGTATGAAAGGGTCTGATGAAGTTGTGAACTTAGCCTCAGTTTCTAGGTGAAAAGTCCCAGTTGTGGCATTCAGGCCAAATGAACTCTAATAATCCTGCTGGTCAATAAGAAAAATTCAGTCAATCACAATTACAAACTATGCAGCAAAAGGACTGGAAATATGAGATCTCCAACTAAAAGTTAACATCAAGGGATAAATAACAAAGGAAAATGATATCAGCATCCAAACAGAGCAAGAATCTAGTCAAATTAGAAATCATGGATTTCTGATTGATAGATCCTAGAACGATACCTGACTATTAGTGTTCAATAAGCAGTCAAATCCACTGCTCACTTATCTTCAAACAGAGTTGTTACATATAGAGAACCTTCAGAATAAAACTGATGCTAGTAAACCTATGAATATGCTGCCTCCCCTGATATTTCAATGCCCATTTGGACATTGCAGTCTGTATACTAGATGAGCTTGTATTCTTAACTCTAAGTCTAACGGTCTAACTACTATTTTTATGTAATCATACATTGCCAAAATATTATTGAACAATATAATTTAAGTGTTTTTATAACAACATTGCAAGTCTAACAGTACCACTTTCATGAAACCTTAAAATTGCAAAGATCAAATGCATATATGCCATGTCAAATGAGGAGAAAATAAATCTCCGCTGGAACACGTAAAATTCGAGTTTGTAGCTATATCTTAGTCAATAGCAAGGATCTTGGAAAACCGTCCAGAGGGAAATTTAGCCTATACCTCAGGTTCATGTATAATAAGAATTCATGATTAAGAAACAATACATCTAATAATTTGCAGCAGCAAGACTAAAATCTTGTTAATTAGGAGTACGTAAGTAAAGGTATCAAAGATTATGAATGGTACCAAATAAAGCAGGGCTCTATTCAGGTTCAACAACTTCAAATAACAGAAGGAACAAAGCCGGTATCAACAATCCTGCAAAAACATATCAGTCTTCATAAGATTTTGATTATCAAATAGAGAATTGAATTTGGAATCATATTAAGCATCAAACTTCTCTTGATCATCTATTTGTAGTCAACAAAAAACACGAATTGGCAAACTTGCTGGCCTTTTAAAACACAGAAATTATAAGCCACATAAAAAAGAATAGCTCTATGCGACAGCAGATATCTAAGTCAAATTTCAGATACTAACCACAGCTAGTTACAAGAATACAGAAGTCCTAGGAACCGAGCTGTTTTTATTTTCAATTTGATACTTGTATTCTTTTTACACACAGAAATTATAAGCCACATAAAAAAAAGAATAGTTCTATGTGACAGCAAATATCTAAGTCAAATTTCAGATACTAACCACAGCTAATTACAAGAGTACGGAAGTCCTAGGAACCTAACTGTTTCTATTTTCAATTTGATACTTATATTCTTTTTCAAGTAAATGCTCCAGTACACTTATCGAGAGTTTGGAAGTGCTTAGTAGACCACTACACCTTAGCACTAGATGCCAGTATGCCACTAGCATCAGTGATATTGTACATATCATTTTGGCAAATCTGGAACAACATTTTATTGGTTAAAAAATATGCCATGTTAAAAGTTGTTAGAAAGGCCTGTACCCAATATTAAACCAAATATTTAAAAACAAGTAGGAATTGCTTGGAATTCATCACGCATTAAGTATTCCAATTATAAGATAATTAATCAGGAACTAACCAGTGTATTATCCATGAAAATTGAACAACTCACCAAAACTCCATATGTGATGGAATGTATTCTAGACCATATGGTACCAAAAGATGCATACGGATTTGCACTTAGCGTTTAGGAGAAAAACAGTACTGATTCTAACCGAATGTATATCCCCCTTGCCTAAAAGGATTACAACTAAGGAAAATGCAATATACAGACAAGCAAATGCTCACTTTATCCTATAATAACTACCGTAGGTACCATACTAATACAATTGTCCTCCGGCAAGCAAATGAGGAACACTTGACAAAATGAGTGAGAGAAAGTCTCAAGTGAGAAGGTCTCCAGTTTCTTCACTAAGCTAACAAAAGCAACCCAACAAAGAGACGAATCTAGGGTAAAAAGCCGTCCAGAAATCAAATGAAATTCACGCGCCATACACCGATTGATCCTAGAAAAGCAATCTCAGCGACGAGAAAAGGGGCAGACCAACAAATTGATGGATGGTGAGACCTCCTACCACCAAATTGCGCAACCCGAACATAGGCTCACACAAAAAGGGGCAAAAAGCCGCATCACGCCGAAGGGAGCGGCATACAGACCATTCAACAAAAAAAAACAAGCAAAGACACCAGAATTCCTTTTTTTATTAAGAAAAACTTGCCAATCGAACCCAGAAGAACTGTGAGAGTTCAGGGTCCGCAAAATCACAGGATGGAAAACCGAAATCGAAAATCTCGCTTCGTTTTGCACTGAACAGACGGCCAGAAACAGTGATTTTTTTTTCACAAAAACAAACAGTGATTCTTTCGGCAAGGAATGAACCCACAAGCGCCCGAAACGGCCTATACCTATACGCGCAGATTCGAGACCGCAACCGACGCAAGCTCCTACGCCGCGGCGGCCCAGCACCGCACCGAACGGCCGAAACAACACACAATCGACAGCGTGCGGAGAAGAGAGCGAGAGAGAATTGGACAGCCGACGCACCTGGACTGGACGGCGGGAGAGGCGAGCGGCCCCGGGCACGATCCAAATCGCGCGGCGGCCGAGTCGCTAGGGTTTTTGAGGAGGGAGGCCGTTGCGCGCGGGAGGAGGCGAGAGGCGCGCCGCCGCGAACAGCGCCCACGTCTCTGTAGGAAGGAGAGGCAGGGAAGCGGTCGTGGGAAGAGGAGGAGAAAAACCGAGAACGCAAGCGGGGGCGCTAAAAAAGGCAAATCGCTGAGGCCACACCGCCCCCGCCCCGCCGCTGCTCACCCACCTACTGGACTCGAGTGGGACGCCAAAGGAGGAGTGGGGGGGGGGAAAGGGCGATGTACCTGCACATGCGCTGCATTGGGTTGCCACGCCCACCTGGCTCGACGTGTTGTCTAGATGCGATCGTCACTCCTTCTGTATAGTGTCGTTAATCTGGACTATTGCTGCATATACTATACAAGTGTAACGGTGGCTCCTGTCAGGGGTTAGGACCTTTGAAACGTGATATTTCCATGCCATCTCTATTTCCTCTTCTTTGTTAGAGATTTTTATAGATGGACAATTTGGCAGGCTTGTGAGCTCTAGATTTAGTTATAACAATAATGATGTAAAATTTCAACACAATATCCAAAGCCCCATCACTACATTTGTTATTTGCCATATTGCCTACCTATCTTATTCGGTCAGTTGGTGTTGATTTTTATGCACTATCCTGATTCGCTAAAAACGATGCTTTATTATGATAAAAATAATTATGATTCCCATATATATTTAAACTAGTTAGAATTTTGTTCCGATAAATTCTTGTTTGTCTTTGGGACTCCTGCTTTCTTTAATAAACTAGACGAGTTGTTTATTCAAAAGTGTCAAACCCATTGCCAAAAATCAGGTTTTGGGCATTATAAATACCTAGCAGAAATGCCCGTGCTTTGTTACGGGTACTTACTTTCTCTCATGTTATTATTTGTGCTTGTTCCTAATACATTGACTTCGCTTCACAATATGTTGGTGTGTTATCCCTAGTAGTCCTCTCTTTGCAAGTGTAGTAGTAAAAGATATTTGTGGGTGGTTTGATATCATATGTTTATTACGTGGGACCCACACATGGAAATAAAAAAATTCACCGCTTAATCTCCGCTCTATCCATTCATTCGATTTCCCCCGTACTCATCATCATCCAGCCAGTCGCTGCCTCTTCGTCCATCGGCATCACTCGCATCTTGCCCCATCCTCGCCGTCGCCCACGCATTGCACATCTTGACGTCCTCGTGTCGCCCAGGCAAGCGCTCGTCTTCCGTGCCTAGCCTCATTCCCACTTCGAGCGCTAGGCCACAACGCCTCTGGCCGCCATGAGCAGGAGTGCGTTCTCCTCTTCTTCTCGTTTCCATCCACCTCCCTTCTATAATCCACTCCAAATCATTCCAATCAAGTGCAAAATCGAGCTCCCAATTGCTAGATGTGGAGGCCTTAGTTCAGGATCTGAAGGGGATGGACGTTATTGAGAGAGGGGTGTGAGGTCCCGGGTGAGCGGCAGTAGTGCGTGGTGAGCATGAGGCGGGTTGACCACGCGAGCGACGGAGCGGTGGCACATGTCCCGCACCGCCGCCGGCGAGCGCGCTGTGTGGGCGGGATAAAAGAACAGGAGCAAAGGCTGAACCCCGGGTCAATTGCAGTAAAGTTTGGGGACCTTTTTGTAAAATCGTCAAGACATATTCCAAGGACTGCAGGTTGATTACGAAAAAATTGAGAAACTTTTTTGCAAAACAACCACGACGATTGGAAAAAACAACCGCACTTTAATATTAGATAGAGGTATTATATTCCAACACTTCCCAAAGCAGCTCCCAATATTTATATTTGTCCAAAATACGTCCCTTACGAAGCCAGATTTCCATCCTTCAACGCTCTCAATATACAATTCCACGCCGATCCCGCACCAAATTCATTGCATGCGCCATCTCTGCGCATTCGGTTGTCCATACGCTCTATTTTTCCCACGTCGCACCTTGCAGTTACGTTACCTCCTATTTCGGCGTCGTACTGGCACCGTTGTTATTACTGTCGTGCTCACCGTATCCTGCCGCTTTGCCGCCGTGCGCAAATGAGAGCTAGCGCCGAGGTCGGGTGTCGATCAACAGCTAGCGGCATGGTCTCAAAATCAATATTTTGGGATTATTTCTTTTGACACTCTCAGAGATGTTTTTAAAAGGTGTGGATGATATACTCTCTCTTGGTCACACTTGTTATTTCAGAAATAGTATAAATCAATAATAATTAGAGCAGGTTGGAAGCAAAATTATCACTACCCGAAAATAAGATGGAGTGACGGACGAAGGTCCTCCGGCTACTATAAACACACCCTTTCGGTACATGCTATACTCTAGGCGATGACCAGCAAAGAACAAAGGCGGCACGATCCATTGAACCTGGCCGTGTTTTCATCCTCTCCCTTCGAACGAGCGTCACCCATCCAGGTGCACCCGCGCTGCGCTATGGCAGCAGCGGCGTCACGCGTAGGATTTGGGAGTTGGGACGATGGGCGTGTGACGCTAGCGCTTTTATCCCCTCGACCCTCGAAAACCAAAAGCCGTCGAGCAGCCGCGTGTGCCGAGGACAGCACAGCACCACACGGGCGCGCACGTTGCCCACCGCGGGGCCCGGTCCGCCCCGTGGACCCACACGTCAGTGGGAGCACCGCAAGTAAACTAGCCACGCGGCGGGAGGGGAGAGGGCCGGCCTCTCGCCTCGGGCGCCGCGTCGTCGTGGGGATTGGGAGGGGCCCACGTAGGCGGCACCGCAGCGGCTCGCCACCGTCCGTGGTGCGGTGCCGGCCGGTGCGCGCCGCGGCCGCCGCCGGGGGCCCCACGTTCTGGCGCTCGTGGCGTACTATTTTGTTTCGTTTTCTCGTTTTTGCCCCTTTGTTTGTTAACCTTTGCTTTGTCGCACGTTTGTCCACTGTTGGGCTTGTGCGCCGTGTCTCTGGATCTGTGGACACGGCCTCGTGCCTCTCGCTGCGAAAAATACTTCAGCAATCAGCACCAATCGGTGAAAAAAATGCTAGATTTTATACCAAACGGCTTCATGATCACCATATCCCCAATCCCCCAACAACCTCTATCCGTCCCTTTTTATTACAACAAATTCACATTGCTCTCGTAGCCACCTACATCCTCGACAGCTTGATGATCACCATATCCTCACCAACTCAACTCCCACCGCCCAACTGTACTAATTCGGTGACTATTGTCGCCTCCTCTACCCACAACTATCGGTTCACGTTGCCTCGCCGCCCTGCCCCGCCCTCAAACCACCACTGCTGTCGGTCCTTCTTCCTCTAAAACTGTTCTCTCTGCAGGCTCCGAGAATCTACTCTTACCCTCGACAAAATCGGAGACAGTGAACGCCTAACAATGTCGTAGCACGTTCACACTCATGCATTGCTTGATTTATTCCAATTTTTCATGCGCATCAGATGTAGGACTTGTGAAATATCAGTCATTTAGACTTCCGTATCTTTCTTTCTTCTTACTTTCTCTTAATCTGTTGAGCTACCAGCTAGTAACGAGTAAGGGCACCCGCAATAGCTTAGTAAGGTGCTCTCTGTAACGGTGTCCATGTAGGATATAACACGTTATGTAGAATACCTGTTCAATAATCTTGCTATAGCAAGACTTTACGTGGGGTCCGCATATTAACTTCCAACCTTATCCTCTCCTCCTTTCCTTCTCTCACGCCTCTTCCCTCAGCCATGGCGTCACTGCCGTGCTTGCCAAGGCGGCGCGCCCCTGCACCCGCGTCAGCTTGTGTGCTCGCCGCCAGCCGCACCTTGTTGGCCGCTGCACCCGACGTCCGACCGCACTGCTCCCTACCCCCAGCCGAACCGCAGCACCCAGTGTTCGGCCACGCCGCACCCTACCCCTGACCGTGTTGGCGCTCGCCCGTCGTCCCCTGCGTCGGGACCCGCCACCCCTCGCCGGCTACCGCGCCCTGCGTCCGGGCGTGGTGCACCCTGCCCCCGGCCCCGTCGGCGCTCGTCCGCCCGTCCTCCCCCACGCCGGCGGCCCGAGCAGAGGCGCGGTGCCGCGCTGAGACGGAGCTTCACTACCCAATGCGCCGAAGCTGAGATTCGCCCCGCCGGAGGCCACCCGACCCGCTTGCCTCATCACCTTTTCAGGAAGATCGCCGACCGCAGTGATCCCACGCCCGCTCTTGTCGGCTGCACCTCCCCTGACCCCATCTCCGCACTCTCAAGCCAAGCCACGTCGCGCTTGCCCCCGAGCTTGTCCGCCGCGAGGAAGGAGAGCAAGCATTTGGTGGCCCCGTTTAGCATGTGAGCATGTGCCTAGTGGCTCTCGCCAGGGCTAGCGACAATTTCTTCTCTCTCCTCGATTCTCTTTCCTACGTGGAACCTTGTACGGAGCATGTCGACGTCCATTGCGGATGCCCTAAGAGTGTGGTGTGACTAATGCCAGTAACCGAAGGTAGTATGGTTATCATTTCTTGTCTTAGTTTAAGTTGAAACTAATTATATTTTAAATCGTATGGAGAACTCATTATGATTATTTTTTTCAAATCGCACAGTACAGACGCAGACGCTCACATACATGTACGCACACTCACCCCTACAAACACACGCACGCAACCCTACCCCTATAAGCACCTCCAAAAGACTGGGTCGGCAAATCCTTGAGATTGACGAAGTCACCACTGGCGCCTCGCTGTTGACAGGCACGTCGCCTACCACCGAAAGAGTAGCGCCAGTTAAATCTTAGAATAAATTCAAAAAAATGCGAGCACCAGTGCCGAATTGAGGACTCGAATCATGGTGGGAAGGTTCCACCACAAGGGACTTTACCAGCTAAGCTACGCTCAGTTCGTACTCATTACGATTATAGCCAACATTTTTTTTCGGAATCAAGGAGGAGCCTGTCTCAAGCATATTAATTCAAACACTGCACACACCCAAAAGCATAGATTGCAAAAATGCCAAATGCAGGTAAGGTCGTTTTCAAGCGTCCGTTGTGACCGCACGTCCACGCCGATCTATGGCTGTGGTTGTCCAGCCGCGGAGGGCCGCCCTTTTCTCGCCATGCATGCCTCTCCCGGTGATCGAACAAATTCCTTGTTCCTCCATGCCGGCCGGGCCTCGACGAGACAGCTTGTTAAAGGTCAATCTTAGCGCTGATCCGATAAGGCGCGCGTGTCGTACGTGGCGTGAATCAAATCAAACCAACACAAAGAAACCTTTTGTTTGCTGAGGGGCATCATAATCTCATCCTGTTCTTGTTCCTGCCCGATCGATCACACAAACAAGCTAGCCTAGGAGAAAACATTATTCCGTTAGCCGATCTGGTAATAGCATGTCAATTTGCTGTGCTCTTGGATGTGAACCAAATCTGTCATCGGGTGTTGATTCGCGGAATAATTCGCTACGGAAATAAAGAGGGGTATGTCAACAGTGTGTGTAGGCATCGAGTTGTACTTTCACGTTGTGGTCTTGAATCATGGATGCCATATATTTTTGTGGTATAATGGGGGCAGGTTAACTTTGTATTATTTCTCATTGAAGTATAAGTGAATTTTCCACCTCTCCTTATCAGCTTAAGCTTTTGGGTTCAACTGGTTGGTGCATGCAACTCAATACTTTGTATCACACGTGATTTTGTTGTTTTAACGAAAAACCACTCGAAGTGAAATGAACTAGGGGTTTACACACTTTTCGTCTTTTCCGTACCAACCTCTTAAAGTAAAGATCTAGGCCCATAGAGACTCTAAAATTAAGCATATACCTCAACCATTTTAAAGGCTTAAGGATCTAGGTCCTCCTCATTTTGAGAATTTATAGATTTAGATAAGAATATCATGGTTTAAGTTTAAGAACTTGCAAAACGGTGTAGTTTCAGCATGCTGTTTCGTGTAATCAAAGTCCTCCAATAATGTGTGGCAAGCAATCGAAGGAAGAAAACGATCAGAAAGTTCTTCAGGGTTTTGTACCAAATTATCCTTCTTCTGTACTAACTACTATTGTTTCCTTAATAAATATCAGATATATAAAAGACATTCTTCGGGTGTATTTTTGAAAATAAAAAAGGTTTACACTACTCCGATCCGAGCCGGCATCATCTCATCAATTATCATCGAGCCGGCGCGTGTCCGTTAGCATGCACGGCGATGAAAGCGATCCAACACGTGGAACCACCACCATGCAGCATGATGGTTGATTTCCTCCTTCGTTGGTGTCCATGCACCTTTTGGCACGTCCAAGTCAGAGGACCCCGTTGCAGGCACCCCCAAAATCAGAGGATCCACGTCAAGGGAGGGAATGTGTTCCTGGAGCGCATATTCTCGTTTCGATGCCTCTTCTAGATGATCCTCAAATATCTAAGCAAGCTACGGGCTCATACGCCGCGCGTTTCGATGTTTTCATCATCATTTCTGAGATGGAACTTGGCGTCACTTTCGGATGTTTAGTACTCCGTGCAAGGATTTAACTCATCCTAGCTAGCTGCGCATGACAGATTGCATTACGTTGTTACGTATGCTAATGAGAAATTATACATTAGCGTACCATCAGTAACGTTTCCTGATACACGAGGTACTAAGTATTTGTTCATCATCATTATTGGTGTGCATTTTATTTTAGTTTGTATTGCTTTCGTGTTTGTTAGGTGGTGAAGGAGTTGATGGCGATGATGCCTCTTCTTTGATTAGCGGCTTTACTTTATGTGGAGAGTGGAGACACGTTGTTGTGTTGTTGTTTCTGAGCCTCGTCGTCTTTGGTTTCTTCCTCGCCTTTTCTGAGAACTTCAGCCACCTTCTGAAATTAAAATATGAATGAACTAATGCACAAAGACATTTATATATGAATATAAAAAAGGAAAACACGTATGCTAAACTGCATTCGGCACGAGCGCCCATTGGCATTACTGAAAACAACGCTCAAACGCTGCCTCTTTTTGTACGGTTGTCCAATCCAGCCAGAGAATATGCCTAGGATATCTCTCCCCCCGGTGGATCAGAGATGATAGGCCAAAAAGCCCAAAGATAAACACCCTATTACACGACAAGAACACACCAAAACAAAAAAATAGCATCAGGAACCACACACACCTTCACTGAAGCCGTGTGGCATTTTGCATTTTGTGTAAAGCTAACGTGAGAGGGAACGCGAGGCCAGCACGAGCGGCTATTTTAATCTGCTGGATGGAAAGAGCGACCGATCTAGATCTTGTCGTGTTGGAAAGTAGATTTGGAACGTGTAAAATCTTTTCGCTCACCATGTGCCAAAGTCTCAGTTTTGTCTAAAAGATTTGGAAATGGCAGAGAAATGTGTTGGTGTTTAGCTGTAAATGCGCAGGGTCTTTCCAGGTACTGTACTGGCTGCTGTGTGGACAGGCACGGTGCCTGCATGTATTCAAGGTGGAAATACAATAAACTTTTTCAGTCATTTTGTCTACAGACTGAAGGTGAGCACAACGGCGACAAGGTTATTAGTGAATTTTATTTTATCACAGCGTGGGCGGGTTGGTGGCTTTATTACTATGTAGGATATACTCCCTTCTTTAATGCTTCGGATCTGATGCTGCTGCTTTCCTTTCCTAGATTTCATATAGTAACACACCCATTCCATTATAATTGTTGATCCACTTCCTCAATCGGATCTATAACAACAGCTTTTTTGCATTCAAATCCCAAGGGAATTATTGTGTAACAACTCTGCTAGAGCGTTTACAAGACCCCCCACCCGCCCCTCACCACCTCTCCCAGACCCAACAAGGGGGGGAAATAAGGACACCCAACAAGGAAAAGTCATTTTGTTCCATATGAATACAAGGGAAAAAATTGTATAAGTAGGATCCAATTTTCCATTGGAAGTAATTAAGCTGGATTTGCCAGTATATGTTTGCAAAGCAGAGGTTACAAGTACGCATGAAGAGTGGCATTCTCTATTGTGCCGATGGCTATCCTTGTCACTGTGACCATGAAGAAGCACAGATACACACTTGCTCTTCCTCTTACGGTTGGTAGGGCCTGTGGCTGTGCGTGACGTGTTCCATTCACCGGATTTTGTGTTCCTTTCCTCCGAGGAGGATGTAAAGGTGATGGACATCGATGAAGAAACGATATTTTGAATGTGGACAGCAAAAGGTTTACTGTCGCGTTATTACACTTCAACAAGAGGTCCAAAAAAATTGCAAATCATAGGGGACGGGAGACTAATCTTGCACGAAATATATAATTGGTGAAAGAGGAGCTCGATTATAATCAGATAATTGCACACAAGAATGAATCGGTTCAATTGTTGATCCAAAGGAAAGGTCAGTCGTGCCATTACAACGGCAGTTTGACAGGGCATACAAATAAGTATCTGATAGAGAAAATGCACGTTGCAGACTACTTGATTTGTTGATAGCATGTACAATAACATAAAATATGATAAAACAGAAGTAATGTTCAGAATGAACTTCTCCCCTGATCTGGTCAAAAAGGTTACATTGGTACAGCCATCGCTAAAATGCACACTTGCCCTTTGCTGATAGTATTTGCTTTTTGAAGCGTGTCAGTGCCTGAAACCTAAGGCTGAGCCAAGGCTTGTGTAATACCTCAGTTCACTAGGATTTGCCTGCAGTCCATTGGCTCCAGGGGTTTTGCAGTAGCGCTACTTGCCTGATCTTGTCCAGTTTACAAGGACATCCACAAACCCACTCCAGGGGTTTAACAGAATGGATCGCTGGCACGCAGTTTTCTAGTAAAAAACCAAACCACAACAAAAGAATTGTCTCTTCATGGTATATGCTACACATGTGAAGATAACAGCTGCTTGAAACTGAAAACCTATACAGTTTACAGGGAACAACAATCCATGAGTTCTGGTTTTCTGAATCATGACTTCTCCTTGTTCGTAATCCTGGTTTTAATGCCTCCTGTGTACAAAATCAGCAAATGGAGCACACACCAAATGAAAAATCAAATTACGCGCCAATAAAAAAATATGACTGAAATGCATATATACATCCTTCTCAAAATCAAACATGTAGAAATAGGTCAAAGAGGCAAAATGTGCAGGATTCTTTATTAGATCACAAGAGCAATGCATTAGCTTCTTCCACATAACTGAGTAAATGGCTTAAGGATAGCTCATAGCATCTACACTGTGTAGTGTCAATGTTAAACATGCGTTCGTCGAAAAAAATATTAAACATACCGTCAGCATCCTCAAATTCGACCACCTTAATCACTTCAGCAGCTGCATGATACTCAAACCTGCAGGATGAAGAAGCTGGGTATTGGACTGGCATTCATCAGCAATACAAAGCAGTAGATGTTTTCAGGCATCAAAGATGTCAATTTGGAGTTTTAACCAAGCACCACTATCAAATCGTAACAGTGAGAAAGTTCAGATGAAAGATGATACTAAGAATTCTTACAAACAGTGAAGATCATTAAGCAACTACAGCTGATACAGTATGCAATGCATAGGTGAACTACTGTTGAAAACTTGATGTAGAAGGGCCTAGACTATAATCTTAGTCGCCAGGTGAACAGTAAATGGTAGAGACTCATACAGACTACCTGAATCAGTAGAAGGTACTGTAAAGATAAGCATATTAGCAGAACAGTTCAGGGCGGTGTTTCAAAAAATTACTTGGATTTTGGTGGTTGATGTGAAATATATTGATGCAACCCAATTGGCACGTTGTAGTTGTTATTCTCCTATTTTAATGCTAGTTCTCATTTCACACATTTTACCTGCGGCATCAATGATACATACAGAATTTTGAAGGGTCTAAGATTTCTAGCTCTGCAGCTGCAGCTCCCAAAAAACTAGGTGATTGCACGGATTGAGAAGCAATTGTTCACAGCAGATTATATGGCTGTTAGAAGAGGGCATGTCAAGGGTTCAACAGAAACAACATACCTGTTAGCAGAAGCCACCTCAGGTTCATACTCAGATGTGCTCTTGATAGCCTTAACTATGACATCAACAATTTCCTTCTTTCTAGTGCTGGCCATTAAACAATCGTACTCAGTCGGCACAATGATCGCAAAGAAGTTATCACTGAGATTGCTAATGCATAGCTTATCCACGGCTGCAAGTGCTATCCTCCTCTTTAATATATCGGCATCAGGATCAACAAGGTATAGAGCAAAATCCGTGATCACCAGGATGCGTCTTTTCATTTTTCCTGATTGAGTGAACTTCAATACCTTGTCTGCAAACAGAACTTTATTGTCCCCTGTAATATATTGAGCATCTATTTAGAGACTCGCATAAGGATAGCTACATGAACAAGTGGTCATGAGATTGTGCATGGTACTAGGAATAGCTAATGTAAGGCAATTGTTTGCATGATACTACACGTTTGTTGTAACAAATAAGTATATGCATGCCACATATGGATTATGCAATATATTGTAGCTCTTCATATCTGTGCATGCACAATAAGGCATGTTGGTAACCTAGAAGGCTAGAAGCATGATATTGATGTCAGCAGTATCCGGCACTTAGTAGCATTAGAGCAAGGTGTCAGCGGGGTGCTTGGTAGAATTGCCCAATGCTACATGTTGGAACTTCAGTCTCCACATTAATCTGTTATAAGAGGTAAGATCAAAATCACACGGGCCCATTCACCCTGGTATGAGGTCGAAGCCGATGGAGTCTGGTGTCTGGGCAATTCCCGAAGCACTGCAGCATCCACACTACCAATATTGCATAAACTCAAAAACATAGACATGTTTACCGCCGGCAAGCGCATCAGATCCACACGACGCGACAACCACCGAACTAATTCAACTCCAGCTAGATCGCACCCATTGTCTACCAATGATAAACTAGCCGAAGAGATCAATATGGACGCGAGTCAGGGAACGGCACCTTGCTTGGAGAGGATCTTGGTGAGGCAGGGATCGTTCGGGACGCCGATGTAGTCGCCCTTGCAGTCGCGGTACACCGCCGCGCGGCGCCTCACCTTGGCCCCCATGAGCAGCCCCGCCGCGGGCGCCGGCGACTCATCCCCCTCCGCGTCACCGCCAGCTCCCGCAGCCGGCGCCGGTGGCTCCGCTGGCTCGGGCTCCACCTGGATCCGCCTGAGCGGCCGGAACCGGTCCATCGGCGAGCGAGTTTGGAGAAATTTGGGGGAGACGCGAACTGACGAAGAGACACGACGGGCTCTGATGGACGGACGATGGGGGTTGAACGGTTGGCCTGTGGGCTTCAGGTTAGTGATGGGCCTCGAATGCCTGCTTTTTGTTGGGTCCGTGTTTCATTAACACCAATCATTTTTCTGTCATTATGTTTTTCATTGAACTCAAATACTCAATGCATACATACGCGTTGCTGGGAAGCGATAGACTTGACTAAATATATTTAAAGAGACTTCCATAGAGTTTTTTTACTTGAGTGCACATGCGGCACGCATGTGTTTTAAAAAAACAGGAAGGAGGATTTATTGCTAAAAGCTATGTTATTTTCATAAAAAATGTTTAAGAGGAAACACTGTCACATCAAAGATTATGTGACGTTATGCGACGTGAAGTATAAATGGCCGATTGAAAAAAGGACATCTGAGTTGTAGACAAATCTTCCTTGAAAGAAATAGTGATAGAGGGACATAATTTTCTACTATTCGAGGTACAAATATAATATAATGTATGTAATTGTAAATATGCCAAATGAAATAAGTAAGGCTATATTTGCCATTGACTTCCGTGGACACAATATTTAGTATATTGTTCAATACAAATTTACCCACAATGAAAATTTTATAGATGCTAGATAGGTACATAGAAATAACCACAATGGTGCATGGTTTTCCTTCTTCCGCTCCCCTATCAAACTTGATGTGCCTTTTGCTTCCTCTTTTCCGCCAGATCAAGATTTTCAGGGCCATGACCAATTGCAATTTTAGATGCCAACAATGAAAGTACGGAATAATCAAAACCAAATAAAGTAAGCAACAAATAAAAATATCGTGATCGCCACCAAAGATTGTTTCTTCTACAACCAATGGTGCTAACCCAAACTCTTCTCTTAGCCTATTACGACCATTACTATCAGACCCTCGGTTTCTTGTGTTTAATTTATCACACCACCAAGTGGAGGACGATGATCCATCAAAAGAAAAAAGCATGAATATCAGGATTAAAATCTTCAGATGAGAAAGTCGAACAGAATATTGTATCTTTTCTTCTCTTTTTTGTGCAGTTCTTCAAAAGTGCTCCTCGACTAAAATCTTATAAGGGTAAAAGTATATGGAAGCACTTTCATCTTTCAGGTATATGTGCATCATCAAGAGAACCAATAAGGAAGAAAAAATAGAAAATGGCAGTTACCTGTCTCATTGTGTTTCTGCGTGAAATGTAGTGGGATCAAGAGTGTACAGTAATATCACTCAAACAGCACATTGCATCCCAGTTTTAATATCTCCAGCACAATCCATGATTTCACTTTTATTGCTTGTTGAAAACACTTTGTTCTAAATGGGCAGTCATCAAAGCTGAAATTATTTGATGATAGAATTTATAAATGGCAGTCAATGTTAGTATCAAGTTATCAGTCATTGCAATACCCCTTTCTACCTAGGCAGTGAACCACCAATCACGTGCATCACCAATCACATGCTACTGGTGATCCTTGAATGAACAGATGAGCAATATGTAGTGTGTCCGAAAGACAAAAGAGAAGGATATATTTGCATTAGAGTTAAAAATAGGGGTAGGTTAGAAAGTCACAGCTACCTAAGGAAATACAGATATTTGAAAACACACTTCTGATGGAGAAATTTAGTTCACTTTCGTAACATTAGTGGGTAAACATTGAATTTGATATCCCTGTTACACCAAAACATCCTCAGAAGTCAGGATCTTCGGGCGTAGTGCTACTCTAATTTATTAGGCAAATCCATTCCAAATTGGTTCATGAATTCGTCTACTTTTTTTCACAATCTATGCGTGTAAATTCATGATGTAGGTCCCAACATCTGGACAGAGAAACAAGACACTCACCGATCATAGTCCTCCTTGAATCTGTTTATTCTCTTGTCGCATGCCCATGTTAAAACTACAACAAAACACATTTATGCACCGATCAATAAGATTTTCAACAAATATGCATGTAACCAATCCCAAG
This sequence comes from Setaria italica, assembly GCF_000263155.2. Classification (NCBI taxonomy): domain Eukaryota; kingdom Viridiplantae; phylum Streptophyta; class Magnoliopsida; order Poales; family Poaceae; genus Setaria; species Setaria italica. The sequence goes on along the minus strand of NC_028454.1, from coordinate 29,163,472 downwards.
GAACGCACCTGGCAAGAAGACCAGCAGCAGCACCTCCTCATCTACCAGGCTGTTGCAATCGCCGGGGTAGAATCAGCGCAGTATCTCCATCATGTATGCATGGTGGCTGCCGCTACGCCAGTATCCTCATTCACGGAAGCATCTGCGTCCTCCTTCGTCGAGGTAGGGTACGGTGTCGGTGGTGCAGATGAGGGGAAACAAGAGGCCGTATAGAAGGGGAGGGCTGTTTTGTGGGAGAGGAGACAAGCAGATGCGGGTATGGCGGGCTGGATGGGTATGACGGCATGGTGGAAGGCCGGGAGGAGGGAACGTACATAGACACGGGGATGGGCGGCTCAGATCGGAGGACACCCAACGGCAAATGGTGGTTGCGGCGGCGGAGGTAGGTGGCATCGCTTGGGAGGCGACGGTGGGAATAGGCATGTTAGCTGTGACATGGGAGAGAAAGGAAAGCAATGCCTTAAATTAGCGGAGTGAGGTCGGGTCTCGCAGGTGGGATTGAGCACGGGTACTTGGGCGGGTGGACAAAATTTTCGGTGAAAAAAAGTAGAGGCGAAATGACAGAGTCATTTTCTAATATGCAGTTTTCATCTTTTTTCAACACTTTCCAACCCCCTTCAACCTGTCAGGTGCGTCCTATGTGAGGGGTACAAGTTAATTATTTTGAGTGAGAAACGTTTTCAAGTAACCTTGTAGTAGTATAGATAGATATGCTTGTCCGAAAGGATGATTAATTGTATTGCCATGCCAACAGAGAAATTCTTCTCACAGGAAAGAAAGAAAAAGATAGCACGCACGAGCACACACGACACGAGACTGATGTGAGCCAGCCACCACCAGGCCGGATCAGACCTTTGGCACGCTCATCCTTTCTTTCTCAGTGAATCCTCGTGTGGGTTTGGTTGTCGTTGGGCTGCCACGGGCCACGGGCACGGAAAGGCGGGTTCCGCTTCTGGGTCGGTAACCGACCGGACCGGATCAGGACGCAACGCATGGACCAACTACCGCGGCGGTTGGTTCGCCGGCCGCCGGCCCCCACTTCCCACCTCGCCGTCCCACTGCGGCGGACGTGGGCGGCCACGTCTCGCTCCCCGAACGCCTCTTCCTGGGGCTCGGTCTGGCTGCTCGTTGCATGACAAATTTGCATCGCAATGCGAGTGAAAGGAAAGTGCTAGCTCTTTTCTGTCAGAGTGGGGAGAGACCAGTTGGGCTTTTGTGTCCAAGATGCCATTCTTTTTTTTTTCTTTTTTAGATGATGGAATAAACAAACTTCCTGCCATTCTGTTTTCTTTTTCTCTTGATTCTGTTTGACTTGAATTGGTATGCTTATCTGGTCGCCTCGTCAGTCGTCAGCGATGCACTGTGGCTTGCGACTCGTGAGAAATGGTCAGCGCCGTGCCACCTCTTGTGCGGTGGCGGCAAGGCAAGCGTCTCTCCTCTGCCAAAAGGCACGCATCCAGCTATCCAGGTTAAAAGCATATGCACTGCATTGCATCGCAACAGATGGTGGACAAGGGACAGAGGCATGGAATAAACTCGTGTTTAGAAGCCAAACTATCCATTTAGAGACAAGAAAACCTTTCCTTTTAACAAAAAATCGTTAGGAAACAATCTAGTCCATGCTGGAATGCAAGAATTCCGTAACAGTTTTACAAGAATCAGGGCCAGAAGCCCAGAGAACCCAGAGCGACAGGGGCCTGAAAAAACCACCTTGCACTTGCAGTTACTTCGCACGTTCACTCGGGTGAAAACGGAGCATCGCGTTCCATAACTCCGTGCGGTTAAGGAAACCAAACAAACGAACGCGGACGTGGGAGTAACAAAACGGCGGGGCTCGCCTCCAAAATTACACGCTCCGATCGCCTCTTCCGTCTTCTCCCGGGGGTCTCTCTTCCCCTGCCGTCGTCTTCCTCTCGCGCTTTGGAGGCTCCGATCCTCCCCATCCTCCTTGTCCCTTTTAGCTGGGGTCTCTTCGTCAAAAGCCTCTCTTCCTTTGGAAGTTTCCATTTTGACCGCTTCCTCAAGCAAGATACACGTCCTTGTTCAGATAAGGATTTCCAAGATTCTTCTGTTCTGGGGGTCCTCGGCTGCCTTCGCTTCTTCAAAGTCCAAGGAAGACTACCTGGCGTGTTGGCCCCAGGTCCGGCGATCGTCCTCCAGTTCTCCCTCTGCCCCGCTCCAACAAGCCTGTAAGCAATCTCTCTCTCTCTCTCTCTCTCTCTCTCTCTCTCTCTCTCTCTCTCTCTCTCTCTCTCTCTCTCTCTCGTTTCCCGATTTTGTCCGTGTGTTTTTTTTTCCTGTCGTGTATGTTTTCGGGGATATCCAACTCGATTTCCCCTATTTGATTTTGCGCGCTTGCTCCTGGTTAATCAATCTATCAAAGTGATCTCAACTTAATATCGGTCTGTACTCGCTAATCACCAGTCTACTCATGAGAATTTTCTGTGCTATTGATTCGATTTCACACGCAACGTCAATTAATCCCAAAAAGGAGATAATCGAAAAAGAAGAAAGAAACAGGAAGAAGACGAACAGCTAGCGGTAGTCTGTAGGATCTTCTGAAATACGCCGAAATCAATTTCCAGCACTAGTTAACTGTACACTCCAGTTTTTCGCTGCATCAAGCAAGTAGTAATGAGACCAATGCTGTATTCTCGACATAAACAACGCAGATAAACCTCTGTTCATACGCGCAATTCTAACATTCCCAATGGAAACGCGCGCATTTTACTAGTATTTGACATAGCCGTCTTGTTTTGCATCGGCAGAAACCTAGGAGACCATTTCAAGAAACAGAGGACGACGGCACTTGATCCGTCCCCGTCTCGCCAAGGAGTCTGAACGGTGATCGCCGGCAAGGATGGAGCAGCTCCGGCAGCTCGGCGAGGCGGTGGGCAGCATAAACGCGCTCATGGCGTTCGAGCCGGAGCTCCGCGTCAACCCGCGCCAGTGCCGCCTCCTCGCCGACGCGTGCGCGCACGCTCTCGCCGCCGTCACGGGCGAGGTGCGCGCGAGCCTCCGCTTCGAGGAGCGCGGCACCAAGTGGCGCGCCATCGAGGCCCCGCTCCGCGAGCTCCACCGCGCGTTCCGCGACGCCGAAGGCTACGTCCGCCAGTGCCTGGACCTGCGCGGCGACGGCAGCTGGTGGGCGCGCGCCGCGGCGGTGGCGCACGGCACCGAGTGCGTGGAGCAGCACCTCCACGCCATCCTCTGGTGCGTCGCCGTCGCGGTTGAGGCCGTCGAGGCCGCTGCGGAGATCGCCGGCTCCGATGCCGACGAGATCGCGCGGAGGCGGATGGTGCTCGCCAAGAAGTACGACAGGGACATGGTCGAGCCCAGGCTGTTCCAGAACGCGCACGGCAAGGTATACCTGGTACCCCAGGAGCTCGTGGCGCGGATGGACATGGCGTGGAAGGAGGACAGGTGGTTGCTGTCACAGCTCCTCGAAGAGATGAAGTCCCCGACAGCGCCGAAGCCCCTGACGAAGAGCGAGCAGCGGCTCGCCGACGTCCTGGCCGCGCCGCGGGGGAAGCTGCACCCGGCGTCCATCCTGCTCAGCGGCGACTACAGCGTGCGGAGGCGCCTCGGCGGTCGGCTCAAGGAGGCGCAGTGGATGGGGGAGAGCTTCGCGGTGAAGCATTTCATCGGGGACGCCGAGGCCGAGGCCGCGCTGCTCTCGTCGGTGGCGCACCCCAACGTGGCGCACGCCGCGTACTGCTTCCGCGACGAGGACAGGAAGGAGTACTTCGTGGTCATGGACCAGCTCATGGCCAAGGACCTCGGGAGCTACGTCAAGGAGGTGAGCTGCCCGCGGCGGCGGGTCCCGTTCCCGCTCGTCGTCGCCGTCGACATCATGCTGCAGATTGCGCGCGGGATGGAGCACCTGCACGCCAAGAAGATCTACCACGGCGAGCTGAACCCGTCCAACGTGCTCGTCAAGCCGCGGCAGCCCGACGGGTACGTGCACGTCAAGGTCGCCGGGTTTGAGTGGTCAGGCACCGTCACAACCGGCGGCAAGGCATCTGCCAACGGCAGCGCCAATGCCAACGCAACCGGCGGCGGCGACTACACCTGCATCTGGTACGCGCCGGAGGTGCTCGAGAAGGAGAGCGGCGATCCCTCCGCCAGGCGCACCGAGAAGGCGGACGTGTACAGCTTCGGGATGATCTGCTTCGAGCTGCTGACGGGCAAGGTCCCGTTCGAGGACAACCACCTGCAGGGCGACAAGACGAGCAAGAACATCCGCGCCGGCGAGCGGCCGCTATTCCCGTTCCAGGCGCCCAAGTACCTGGTCTCCCTGACGAAGCGGTGCTGGCACGCCGACCCGGAGCAGCGCCCACCGTTCGCCTCCGTCTGCCGCGTGCTCCGGTACGTGAAGCGGTTCCTGGTCATGAACCCGGACCAGCAGCAGGGCCAGACCGACGCGCCGCCGGCCGCGCCGCCCGCCGACTACCTCGACATCGAGGCGCAGCTGCTGAGGAGGATCCCGGCGTGGCAGCGCGGCGAGGGCGCCGCCGCCGCCGCGCGCGTCGCGGACGTGCCGTTCCAGATGTTCGCGTACAGGGCGGTGGAGAGGGAGAAGGCCGCCGGCGCGCACGCCGGGGGCAGGGACAGGGCCTCGGACTCCGGCAGCGAGGGGAACTCTCTGTGCGGCGAGGAGAACGGGACCGGGGCGGCCACGCCGGACGACGCGTCCACGGTGTCCGGCGGCACCGTGCGGTCGCGCCCGGAGAGCAGCGACGGCAAGAAGACGCCGGTCAGGAAGGCGGACGGCAAGGTGCCACCCAGACAAACAGGTGCGGTGCAGTCGTCTCAGTTTTCAAATTTTGATCGTATCTTAGCGAGCGCGATGGGAGAGGACCAACAGGGTGAAGGCTGTTCTGATGTTCTCTCTCTCTTCAGGGTCTCGGCAGAAGGTGAAACCGGCGAGCGCGGTGAAGCCACCGACGACGGCAAGGAAAACGCTAGGCTTGAAGCCCGAGGTTCCAGCGCAGCGGCCGACGTCCGGGCACGCCTCGGACTAGGACCGCGAGGCGGCGGCGCTTGTGCTGGAGATTGTCAGGAGGTTGGGGAAAGGTTTTTGCATTGCATTAGATTGATTCCATAGATTATTGGTTAGAATCTCGCATTTGCATAGATCTTTTGCTTGCTGGTTTGATTGTGGCAAGTGGATTGCTCTGGGTATCTCTAGAATTTCTCTATGTATGTTGATACTAAAATACTTTGGGTTAAGCACTGAGAAAAATTCTTTGGATTTCAACCTTAGTCTATTCCTATCTAGCGATCTAAAATTCTAAATGGCGAGCGTATGTTTGCGTGTTCTCGAGGGGAATTAAAACGTTTAGAAGCTTTCCGTAGTGAATTCGTTGGTTTGCCAGATCGATGCTCGCTGGCTTCTGCCGTACTGCACATTCTGCTCGTGTCAATAGAACAGATAAACCTTTACTGAAGACTGAAGCTTAGCAGAAGCTCAGTTCTATCATGTGCTGATTAGTCCATGGATTGTCATAGATGGGCCCGCAGCAAAGATGAGATATCGGGCCCCATGTCATCGGCCTGATAAGCTTCGAAATTGTGACACCTGAAATATGGGCCCAATATCATCCTGCCTTTGTGCGTGTGATGACTGACACTGAGAGGCCACTTTTCTTTGATCACTACGCGGCCCGTATTGTATTTTGTTAGTGGGGTTGGGTGTCCACCAAATTCGTTTGATCTTGCCTCTCCTGGGGGCTGTGGGCTGTGGAGCACCACGTTGGAAGCGTCAGCTCGTACAATTACGTGTGATTTTCACTGAGAGCGAATTGTAGTTTTGACGTGCTACTTCAGAGCACAGTAAAAGATAGTTCCCGACATGTTGTAAACATGGACAATCTTTTGATTCTTTCTTTTGAGGAGGAACACTAGGGGAGCTTGTAATTCGAAAAAAAGGAAACCTACAGGCAAATTCATAATAGGTGATTTAATACACGAAATTCAGCCATATATATTTCTGTTCATCTTTGGTTTCTTTTTGTAAGCTTCCTCATCGTAGGAATATCTAGATTGCAACTCATCATAAATCTATAATTTCACCAACATACTAGGATAAGAGAACGGCTATCTGTGTGCCCTAGAGACCACGCAACAAAGAATAGACACGAGATTGATCATGATGACCATGATCTGCTTGGCTTTACAAGATGACAAGCGACCTACAAGGACAGGACCAAACTATACAAAAGACAAGGCAAGCGTGTTATGTGTGTGCGACGATACAAACTGAGCGCGCGGGGAATGCATACAAAAACCGGCCAAACTTGCACCAATAACACGTGGGGAGAAGCGAAAGCGCGCAGCAGCTAGCTGGCAATGCAAGTAGTGGATGTTTGTGACAAAAGCGGATAAAACAAATCCGTGCAAACTAGTGATTTTACTAAAACTACAAACTAAATTTTACTAACCCTCTGTGTACAAAATTGTTAGTCTTACAGCCAGCCAGTGACTGATGACACGTCCACGCATATAGATATATAAAATTGTGAGAAATTTCAGAATGGTTGGAAAAAATTAGAGCAGTCCATCCCGAGAATATCTAACCGTCGCGTACAGAATGGTTGGAAATTTTATAGATGTATAAATTGTAACCAGACCTGTGTCGCAGACATCTTGTAAAACTTAAAAACTATACGTACGGAGTATGTGCGCAGAGTAATTTTGCAGAAAGTTCAGTAGGCACATGCATGCAACATGCAACTGTATATGTAAGCAGCAATGACAGGCGACAAGAAGCACTAACTGATGCAACACGAAACATTTGAAGGTCAGGGCGCCAATATTCAGACGCCTCCTTTGCGTGCTCTTAGCTGTGGTCCACTAGCTGCATGCATACCTCCACTCCACCAGGTGATTCGGATTTGCACTCGGAAGCGGCCCTTGGTTACTTCACCCCCAACTCCTAACTTTGGCACTATGCAAAAAGAAGATTCTCCATCACATCAAACTTGCGGTACATGCATGGAGTACTAAATGTAGATGAAATTAAAAACTAATTGCACAGTTTTGTTGTACTTTGCGAGATGAATCTTTTAGGCCTAATTAGTCAATGTTTGGACAATAATTCACAAATACAAACGAAACGTTACAGTGTGATACAGTGCCATAACAGTAATTTTGACACTCCCAATTTTAACAACTAAACAAGGCCAGGTTCACTACGGTTCCAAGGTTTTTTAGACTTGCCGCTTCCATGTCAGGGCACAGTCCGTGCTTTTTCCCTAACATGAAAGACTGCACTCAGGGTTGCCCATTTGGAAAAAGAACACGTTGGGCGATTCTGAACCACACCCCCCATCTCCCAATTCCCAAAACGTTAGTGGACTTATGTGACGTCCTCCTACATGCTCAGAGAAGGTATAAGTCGGTGTCATGTACCCAAACAGGTGACATGGATGTTACCTGTGTAGAAAAAAGTTTGAACCAGTTTATCAAATAATGTGCTGTCATGCAGTGGATTTCTCAAACCAAGCCTGTTGGATATTTCTTGTAGAAATAGTAAATTTCACTTTTTTAATTAACCGGATATGATGGCAATTGACGACGCAATTTTAACCAGGCTTGTTAAATTAAAAGAGGAAGACACTTTTTTTTAACAAAAATATACCGCATGTTGGATATTCCTTGTAGAAAGAGTAAATTTCGATTTTTTTAATTAACCAGATACGATGGCAATTGACGCAATTTTAACCAGGCTTGTTAGAAGAGGTTCGGGGGCGTTTGGTTCCTTTGCTTATTTTTAAGCAAATGTCACATCAATGTTTAGATACTAATTAGGAGTATTAAACGTAGGTTATTTACAAAACCCATTACATAAGTGGAGGCTAAACAACGAGACGAACCTATTAAGCCTAATTAATCCATCATTAGCAAATGTTTACTGTAGCAACACATTGTCAAATCATGGACTAATTAGGCTTAATAGATTCGTCTCGCCGTTTAGCCTCCACTTATGTAATGGATTTTGTAAATAGTCTACGTTTAATACTCCTAATTAGTATCTAAACATTGATGTGACACTTGCTTAAAAATAAGTAAATGGAACCAAACCAGGCCGAAGGCACTTTAAGTAAAAAGCTGCTGCATGGAAAAATTGCTACAAGTGTGTGGACTCTGCCTCCCTCATGGATGTCTTCTTCTCTGACCCATTCTTCCTCACTCATCTTCTCTGTCTCAACTTGCCAAACGGATGCCTCAAGTCACCACCGCCTCTAGTGCTGATTGTCCAACTCCAATCCAGTGCGGTTCAAACAAAGGTCCACTTCAGGCAACGAACTCATCTTCCTCGCCGATGACCTCTTCAGCTTTATTAGCGAGGTCTTCTTGCTGTATCACCTTGCATCAACATCTCATTTGTCTGTTTACATTCCATCATGCTTATTACGCCTCGTTTGGAAATGCAGGATTATTCTAAAAAAAATAAAAATAAAGAACAACACACTTTGAAGTTGGTTATCATTTGCAATCGCTTAAGAATCTAGTGTGCTTGAAGCTTTCAATATAATGTTTGGATACAACACATGAAAAGCACATTAATTTGAGGAAGATATGCAAAGTAATAAACTTCTGAAGAGATGTGATCCCATGATAATTTTCCTCCACCATTTGTCTTATAATAGGTTGAGATGTGCTGTAGAAAATTTTCAGGATTCTAGATGTCTAATCTTTTGTTCTAAAGGGACACACGAAGAAAACAGTCATACAGCCTGACTTTTTTTTTCTTTTTGGCCCTTTTCGCAAAAAAATTTTACAAATAGGCCCCTGGCGGAACCAATTCCAAAAATGGACCCTTAGCCGCCAAGCTACAACGTCTTGGTGCCAGCCTCCATGGCACCAAGGTCCCCGCCATGGCTGCTGACCGGGCATCTGACATGGCGCCAAGCCTTGGCGCCATAGATCTTGGCACCAGCCAGGCTGGCGCCAAGCCTCCTATATAAGGCGCCGGCCCTTCTTCCTGCCCGAGACTTCCTCCTCATTCTTCTTCACTCTCTCGAATATTTACTCTCCCTACTTCGCCCTACTACGAATCGATATTTTAGCTTAGGAAACTTTCATTTGATCCATGGATCTTGAAGAGCAAGGTATCCTCTCTCCCTTGTAGCTTTTTTTCACATCGATTCGCTATATATTTGTTGCATTTTTGAACTTAGGGTTTCATGCAAATGTAGGATGTCGAGGCGTGAAAAAGCTAAGAAACTAAGGTAACCCCAGCGCACGTAGTTATGTTATGTGCTCATTGTTGTGGATCAAATGAAAAAACCTTAATTGTAGGTTTATTGTTAAGTGCGTTTGGTTCTTACAACGAAATAAACTAAATCATAGTTATGGCGCCAAGATGACCGGAAATGCCTTCGATCCATTGCCTCTGCCTAGTGGTGTTCCAGTGCCTATGTGCTTTTGCGGCGATCCTTGCAAGGTAGCCAAGTCCGATGAACATGCCACGTATAGGCAGAAGTATTGGATGTGTTCCAACTTTGCGTTTGAACCTACACTTCGTCAGCGCCGCATTAACATGTTGGTAAGGAATTGTTGTTGTCTTATAATTATTGACCATATTTTTTTGTTTTATAACAATTGCATTTGTTGTAGACCCCTCCACCGCTATGTGATTTTGAGCAGTGGATTGACACTGAGATCAATCCTAAAGACAAGGAGTTTTTGGAGTATATGTTGCGCTAGGATGCAGAGAGGAAGGAGATGTACGAGAAGAGGCTCAGAGAGGAGGCTGCGGAAAAGGAGCACAAGGAAGAGGAGGAAAGGAGGCGTGTTGCTGCGAACAGGGAGGAGAGGGAGAAGAAGCTTGAGCGTGCACGCCGAGCGAAAGCAATGATTGAGGAGAATCTCGATGCCTTGAGGAAGGGAAAGTGGCCTTGTTGCACTCATTAGTCATAATTAGTTTCTAGTTCTATGGTTTATTTATGAACAATATTTTCTACTATGAGACTTTTATTATGTTGTCATGTAATGATGCACTTTAAGTATGGACATGCAAGTGGTAGATGACCTATGTTTATTTTGCGATGTAATGCACTTCAAAGTTGTACTCTAGTGAAATTTCCGCGGAAAATAAAAAGGGTACTTGTTAGTGAAATTTTGGTAGAATTTTCCCTATTTTTGATGCAATCCATACAAAATTACGAGATGAATAGTGAACATAAATACAAACATACAAGCATATGACACATTCATAATAAAATCCACAATAGTTCAGAATGAAAGTCCATATATACAAATAATCCATATAACACAAAGTCCATATACCACATAGTTCGCAATAAGTACCCTCAATGCCTCCTAGTCTTAGCCTTACCCTTGTGACCAAGGGTGTCGGTGCCTGGAGTGTAAGGAGAACGTGGGCGACGTAGTCTAGTGCCTACAACATGTGTAGGCTGAGTCAAAGGAGCCTCGTGGAGCTGAGACGGGCCAAGCTCCTCGGGCCTCTGCTCATCGTCGTCGTCATCGTCGTCCTCATCCTCGGATGCAATTGCTTTTGAACCTGAGGGGCCTTGCCTAGACGTACCAACGCCTTCTTCGCGTGGGGATGGAACGTGCACGTCTCGCGTCGTGGCAGTCCTGCAACCACAACGGGCAGCCGCACGGTGAAGCCGACTTGACAGTCGCGGTTGTGAAAAAACTAGTTACACGAAAGAATGTAACGTATTAATAAAGTATTAGAAAGAATAATTTGAGTCTTACGTCTAGAAAGCTTCGCGTCTCGGGGTCCGTAACTCTAGGATGGAAATGCTCAATATCTAACCGAGCTTTGGAGGGTACGGCCCTGCAACAAATTTTCAGAAGTCAGTAGTCACTAAAGAAATAAATGATTAAGTCATTAACTTAATTACACACTAAGTCACTAAATGACTAAATGATTAAGTTAGTAAGTCACTAAGTCCTTATCTACCTAACTAAATCACTAAGTAACTTAACATAGAACATAGAAAAGTGAAGCAATTGTCTTACCATCCTATCCAGGATTGGTCATGTCTCCACCTGCCTTCCAGCACGAGTACTCTGATCGTACACCGTGTCTTCATCATCGGACGAGTGGATATCGGCGTAGTCATCTTGCGTCCATTGTACCCTCAGCCTGTGACGCGTCGCACCTTGGTACCAAGTCTGGTATTGCCTATACTCACTGTTTGTGTGCGGCTCGTCGTTCTTATCCACGTTCTCGTTGACCTGCTCCCATTCCTCAATGTACGCCTGGTGGAATGCGTGCCAATCAGTGACCTCCCGTTTCTTCGTACGATCCACGCTGCACGTCACGTTAGATGTTACTGCTAGGCAAAATTTAGTTAATGGTATTGGAAATAATTCAAATAGGAAAAGACTTACCTGTGTAACTCCACACTAGTCGAGATCGCAGGTGTTGGCCAAATCTGCCTAATCCCAAACTGACGTGCTACTCGATCTGGCAGGTGGTACTCGACAGCATAGAAACATATGAGAGGGCACTTCATCATGTAAAGATCGTCGTCGGCCGCACACATGAAGCTAACGGCAAAAGGAAGTGTGTCCTCTCCTTCGTAAGGCTGCTAATTTACCTGCAACATGTCAAAACAAGATGTTAGTTGTTATATTAAAATAGTACAAAGCATGTTAAAAAAAATTTGACTTACACTATGAGCCGTGAGCGCGTCTAGCTCGTTGATGTAATCCAAGTACGCGCGGTGCAACCTCGTATGGCCAACCTTAACCTGATCCCAAAGATATGCCCAAAGGAACCAACATGTTGTTCGCGTCACAAGATATGGCTATAAGAAGTGTACCCCTATATTTGCCAATCAAAAACATACCATCAATAGAGAAAACAGGACGACAGTGCCTAAAGGCTTTCACATACTGAGGGAAGCACCAGAACGCACGCCCGAATATTTGCCTCCCATCCTTCCAAGCATTTGGTTTTGGGATATACTCATAATGCATGCCTGGATTCACCGCTTTGATTGCATTAAAAAGCACTGGCAGCTGCTCGTACCCAGACTCCCAATCCCCATATATCATCTTCCACGCTCGCTGCTTAGCCCTCCAAGATTTACCATAAGTTATCACATAACCTCCATAAATCTTCTCAACAGTTCTGATAATTGTTCTAACTTTCATGTTGGGTTGTTCCTTCAATATTCCCATCAACCGCTTCGCAATTAGGGTAGATGTTAACTGCGGATGTCTCACTGTAAGCTCATGGTTAGCACAATTGTGTGGACCGACAACTTTTGTGATCTTCCACTTCCCGGTGATATTTTGTTTCCTTGCACAAACCCTTCATGGGCACCGTTCCTTGTCACACACAACTGTGTAACGGCGCTCCGCATATGAATGCAACACTTTGTAAGGTCTCTTCCGTATCACCGCAAATGCTTGCAACCACCTCTTCAATGCGGGAAGGTCCTTAAATACCCTTCCCTCCTCAATAACCATACTAGGACTAGCTTCAGGAGCTTCTAGGAGCTCATCATCACGTACTTCTGCAAACGCCTGATCGAAAAGAGTAAGATCGCTAAACTCGTGAACTATCGGATCACGACATCCAGATCAGAAAGAGTAAGATCGCTAAACTCGTGAACTATCGGATCACGACATCCAGGGAAGATACGCCTGAACATCTCAATATCACTCTCTGTCATCTCTCCAACAGGACGATCATCATCAGAATCAAGATCCACTCCCATCTCGTATGCATCTTCATCATTGATAATTTCAACACTATTGGAGCCACGCAATCCATCTCCAAATTGCACTTGCGCAGCAACTAGAGGCACATCCACATTTTCTGGAATATCTCCTGCGACATTAAGTACAAATATGAGTAAAGAAGAAATTGATGGAACGAATGGGGTTAGCTCCCAACAACAGAAACTGATAAGACACTTACTCGGATCATTTTGAGTGAAAAGGAACTCATTAGGAGAGTTCGCCACATCATCAACAATCCGACAACCATGTCCAACTACTTCATTGGGGGTAGATTCAGCATCGGGAATCGTAGGTGCAACCTCCACGTCCATAACAGGTTCTGAGACAGGAGGATCGAAGTGTGCCCGTTGACCCATTGGTCGGGAAAACCGACGAGCATTTGGATCAACTCCCACCCGACGAACAACCACTTCAACACTTGGGGAATGACCATTCATAACCGTTCTCACATATTTTTCCCACAGGCCTGCACACCGAATTGGGACCATCTTCCTTTGAATGTTGAGAAGGGAACCTAGGTGAAGTATGCCCTCGACTGTGATTTCATCATCTCCATGAAAATGTAGCTCCTCCCGAGCCCTTGCAAGCAACTCACTAAACGAGGGTTTCTCATCAAATATCACAACCTCGCACTGCATGGCAACAAACTTAACACATCCGTAGTCATCCCTTTCCATGGTATCTCCATGATATATGCTCACTACGTTCTCCATCTAGTACATCAATATAACGACGCACAATTCATTTAGTCCATAATAAATGAAGCATTCTAAGTACAAGGTGTCTAGTATGAAATAAGATAGTATCAATTGACTACTAACTACTAAATACAACTAATTAACTATGTCATACAACTAACTAACTATGTCACCTAATATGTACATATGTACTTAACTATACAACTACTCGTAATAACTAGTTTACTATGTAACTATACATCTAACTACGTAAACAAAATTGCAAATCCACCTGGTTAAATAGTGTCATGAGTGTTCTCCATTCCCTCTATCATTGCAATTCATACAAAAAACCTACCAAATTATATTAGTTTTCATATCTAACAATTCTATCTATCTGTCAATTTATCTATCTAACTATTTTATCTAACAATTCTACCTACCTATCTAAATTCTACCTAACTATTCTAATTTATCAATATAACTATTTTATCTAACAATTCTACCTATCTATCTAAATTATACTATAACTCTTCTTAGAGTTTTACCTCACTGCTGCACACCGGCGGCAAGGGGTGGGGGCGGGCGCCGGGGGGGGAGGTGTGGCGGAACCACCTCGGATTAGCTTGATTAAGCACGGTTAGGTCGCCTAACATGCGACACTCCTGCTTAACTCGAGCTAACACGAAGCGCCGTCGGACTTCATCCGATTTAACCACTTGAACAGGATCGAGATCAGCGAAACTCACACAAGGTGAGCGGTTACACAGAATACAACAAGTCCACAGATTTAAACAAGTTTTACCCATTTTGGTTCCACCATAAAATCCAACATTAGGGTTTACAACAAAGATCAACAGAGAAAGCTAGCGGAAGACTTCGTCGGGGTCGGACGTCCGGGCGAGGCCAACCAGAACATCACTGAGTCCTCTCCTCGCCGTCCGAGGAGGGGTCCCACTCGACCGTCCAGCCTGGCGGGAGCTGGGGCGGCCAAGCGCCAACAAGGGAGGGGTCGGGAACTGCAACTTCACCTGAAAAACAGGAGCCACAACAAGGCTGAGCTACTAAGCTCAACAAGACTTAACCGGGGAGGAGCCAACTACTCTTCCAACTAGACATGCAAGGCTTCTTGGCTGAGGGGTTTGTTTTGCCAAAAGCACTAAGTAACCTATTTTCAAGTTTTAGCTCCGGTTCTAGATTTACTTACCAGTCTAGGTTGTGCAACCTACTCTAAGCAAACATCGAGCCAAACAAGATGTGTAGATAAAAACAACAACATTGCCATTATCAGATTCCTCATTTACTCAGGGTGACATAGCGATCAAGTAATCTCAAACTGTGAGAGGCAGACGAATTGATTCGAGTTCTTTAACCATGCATGGTGAACCTAGCCTCACGACATCCGCGCACCCGGAGGTCGCTTCCTGTGTCGGCCTTCCCCATCATTCCCCTAACCCGTGTCGGGCCCATTTCCTTTGGTGCAAGGTTCCACAGACCCGGTCTCTGCCGTTCTGTGACCACGCTTTGCCACCACGTGCGACAACCAGCAGGGGAAACTCCGTTCCAAGAACAATGGGGCGACCGCTCACGTCTAGGTTCAATCAGGTACTAGGCTTCCTCATCCCATACTAAGTATGAGGCTAGTACTTTCAAACACTTGATTGTTGGAGGTATGCCCTAGAGGCAATCATAGAGATGATGATATTCCATTTGTATCCATGATTTGTATATTGTGTTCATTGAATATCCATTAAAGGCTACTTGAATTGATTTGCAATTATGTGAATTGTATGTGAAACTCTTTACTTGTATGGTTATTCTAAAGTTGTCCCTAGTCGAAGTTCATGTAAGGACACACATGAATATTAGACTAGCACATGTATTAGTTGATGACTATGTTTCACAAGTCATGGACATGGAGATGTTGAACTAATAATGTGGACACATGTGGAGACATGTGTTAGGACTGACCCAACACGAGAAGTAGTTCTCTCTTTAAACAACATATACGCTTTGTCCTTAGACCTGAGATTGTCGCATGTATTCTAGATGTGGATCGACCTACTTAGGGGCTATCAAACGCTACACCGTAACAGGGTAGTTATAAAGGTAGCTTTCGGGTTTGTCAAGAAGCAGGCTATGAGACATGGTCAATCAAGATGGGATTTGCCCCTCTCTGATTGAGAGTGATATCTCTGGGCCCCTCGAGTGATCGGATCCGAAAATGCATGGCCATGCTACGTACGGTTAGGAGTTAACCTACAAAGGAATTCCGAATCACAGGATCGAGAAAGAGCAGTCGGCTTGAAGCTAGACCAAATATCGTGAGGCAAAGGGAATAGCATGTATATTATGTTGTGATGGTTCGTCTGATATGATCTTCGTGTGCGTATAGGAGTTGGCACGTCTTGCTAGAGGCCGCTACCGACTATTGGGCCGAGTAGGAGTACTCGGGCCATGTCTATACGTATCCGAACCCATAGGGTCACACACTTAAGGGGCTGGAAGCCCAATTCGGATCTGATCCGAGTTGGATTAGGTTTAGGAGTACTAATGGGCCTCGGATCCAGAGGCCCATCAGGAACCTCTATAAATAGAGGGGTGGGGGCGCCCTAGGGTTTACACCTTTTTTGGCGAAACACACCTGCCGCGCCTCCCACGCCCTCGCCTGTTGCAACTCGCGGATCTAGGAGTCCGGCTTGCGATGCTTCCTCCCTGCACGTGTGGATACCTTGGAGGTGTTGCGCCTGCAGCACTTGGACGAGCCGCCGACGAGCCACGACGAGGCGACGACGAGCCGCGGCACCGGGGACGATCTTGCTGCATGTGGACGAGCTGCTGAGGAGCTGCTGGACGTTGACGTGATCGACTACGTACGACTACGTGATTGTCTTCACTGCATCGACGCATATCTACATCTTCCGCACCAGTAGTGCGTCGAGTGGTAATCCCGTGATCCTTATACGGCAGTTCTTCCTGGTTTTACGCGGTAGAAATTTTGATTTGCGCTAGTGTAGCCTACCTCGTATCCCCACATTGATCACGAACACCACCACTGTCGGGCCTTAGCAAGTTTTCATAGACAGACGGGGCAACCATCCGACCACCAAAGAGTTACCCAAAACCCTGCCCCGTCCACCGTCCTTATAGTTGTAGCAGAGGGTAAACATGCAACTCCTACAACTCGCGAGTGACAGGAGATCACTCGGCTTTTACCGTCTCCTATTTAAGCAATGCAGCTACTCGGTCCAACAGCTAGTGCTCATATCAAGGGTTACTAAGTTATGTATCTAGGGTTTCACACAACTCCTAAACGTAAATGCACAATCATGCTATTCGGAAGGCATGTGCAAGTTTGGCAAAAACACGTAGGATTTTCATGCAACCGGGGCTTGCCTGCAAACAAGGAGGGCTGGAACTGCTCGACTTCGGGGGCGGCTTCGACTTCCGCGAGCAGGATCTCGGCCACAGCTTCTTCTTCTGGCGCCGGGTGCAGCTCGTAGAAGCCGTCGGCGAGATGCAGCTCTACACGAATGCAATGCAAGGGTTAGCTTAACGTTTGATTTGACAGCAACACTGGCTCTCCTGAGCCCAGAAACTTGCGACAAAGAGCAGGAGGTTGAGGTTGTTTGAGAGAGCTGAGGATGATCAACAGGTAAGGGTAGGAAGGGAACTAGTGGTCTGATCCTTGAACTAGAGGAGGTGATAACTGGGATCCTCAGACGTAGGCGCTGAAGGGTTCCCACGTTTTACACATACACCCTCGAGTTGAAGAAAAGATCACAGCCAAGCCCTCGGGCGAGGCGGACAAGGGTCGGCGAACAGACAGGGTCGGACGAGACGGAACTAGGGTCGGGCGGATAGGTGGGGTCGGGCGAGGCGGACTTAGGGTCGGCACTCACCTTCTTCCTGAAAGGAAAGCTTGGGGTCGGGAAGAGGAAGACTTGGGCGGGGAACTAAGGCTTCGAACAGGGACTAAGACCGGCGATGCTCCGGCGGCGGCGCTTCTTGCGGATCACAAGAGAGCTCTACGCAGCACAAAGGGAGCAAGCTGCGGGGTGACTTGGAGGAACTGAGAAGGAACTAGGAGGAGAACTTTTTCAAGAACTGGGTGGGTGGCGCTAGAAGCTTGAGCAGGGAGCTAGAGGAGGCTAAAGGCAACAAAGGCGGAGGGAAACTCCGGCGACGGGGGCATTCCTTTTATAGCTGCTGGGGCAGAGGAACGGAAACGTCGCGGAGAGAGAGAAGGGGAGCAGCGCGAAGGCCGGGGAGAAGCAATGGAGTGCTCTGCCGTGGCGGCGATTGAGCACACCGGGCGGTGCTGCAGAACTCCGGGGGTGACGCCAGCGATCATTGCGCTACTCCGTCAGGGCGGCGTAGGCGCGGGTAGACCGGTGGTTGAGATTTGGCGGAGAGCGGGCGTCGTCGTGCGGGAGAGGTGATAGAAGCGACCGGTTAAACGGCGCTAGGATCGAGGCGCACAGGTGGAAAGACAAGCGGACGCAGCGCGGGGGAGAGCGTGGAACAACAGATTGTCGGGCGGCTTCTGACAGAGCGGGGAAATGAACTGTCGCGGCCGCGGTCGGGGTTGGCGGTGGGGGAATCGTCGTGTAGCGACGACCGAGCGGCGCAACTGTTGCTGGAAGGGACGGAAAAGACGGGCGACATCGGTCTCCGCGGCCGGGATCTGGTATCGCGATGATGGGCGCGGGAGACGAGGATCTGCAGAAAGGGTGCAGAGGGCTTCCGCTGCCATTGGGGAAAAAGGGCGCGGGACCCAACTCTGTTCCTCGCCAGAGACAAAACTGGGCGATGGCGTCGGAGAAGACGAGCCACGCGGCAGGAAAACTCTGAGGCGGCCATGCAACTCGAGTACGGCTGACGCGGGGGATCTGGAAAGGATCTCACGGGTCCACCGGGGGATAGATCGGACGGGTGAGGAAGATCAGCAGGATCCGACGGAGGGCTGAACTCGCCAGGGTCGGGAAAAAGGAACGAAGCGGTAGGGGTCGGATCTCAGGGGTCGGAACTGGCGGAAGACTGAGCACTTAGGTGCGGTCAACAGAGCAACTGACTGAGGTTAAGGGCTGAGATCAAACCTAACCGGGAAAGGTTAGGGGTCGGTCGTTACAGGGGGGCAACCTCCGGCCGTGGAGGGCGCGGGCACCGGGCCGTGGGCCACCGGTGGGGGGGCGCCTGGGCTGGGGGGGGCGGCCTCCGGCCGGACCGGGAGCGGGCACAGGGCGGGGGGCGGCCGGCCTCCGGGCAGGGCGGGCGCGGGGGCCCGGCCGGGGGGCACTGGCGGGGCGGGGAGCCTCCTAGCGCCGGGCGGGGCGGGCGCCGGGCGGGGCGGCTCGGGCCGGGTGGGGGCGGGCGGGCGCCGGGCGGCGACAGCGCCTGCAGCGGCGGCGGCGGCCTCTGAGGGCGGCGGCGCGGGTTTGAGGATGCGAAAAGAAGCTGATGCGCAAAAGGAAGGAGTGCCCGGTGCTATGGTAAAAGACTTGGTGCCAGGCTCGGTGGCGCCAAGGCTTGACGGCAGACACCCTGGCGCCAAGCCTTGGCGCCACATAATCCATCACACACTACGTAATCCATCACACGCCACGTGGTCACGCTATGGCGGGGACCTTGGCGCCATGGAGGCTGGCGCCAAGACGTTGTAGCTTGGCGCCAGCCCTGACGCCAAGCTAAGGGTCCATTTTTGGAATTGATTTCCGCCAAAAGCCTGAATATTTTTCGCGAAAAGGATTCAAATTTCAAAGACCGATTCGGAAGCAACTAAATTACATGCTCAATGACCTCAAATTCCGGACTTCGAGGTGCCCTACTCATATTTTC